>NW_006921706.1:2424758-2435525 GCF_000298275.1 Orycteropus afer afer
CGGGATCGGGCAGTGTTTCGTTCTGCTGTGCATGGGGTCACTATGAGTCGGAAACGACTCGACGGCACTTAACAACAACAACAAGTCAGAAACCTCAGTATGGCTGTAACTTGGAGAATGAATTAAAGAGAGGAAGATTAGGTGTAAGGAAGAATTAAAGTGTGCTGTCAGCAATGCACATGAAAGACATCAGTGACTGCTTTACAGTAGTGGAGTGGGAATGGAGTAATGGAGTGGAGAGTGCCTAATTCAAGATGCTTTCTGATATAGTCTCAACAGTTTTGGTGACTGAGGTTGGGTAGTGGGATGATGCTGAACTGAACTGAACTGAAGAACTGGGTACACTGTGGCAACATTTTCAGAATAGGGACTATTAGAGAAGAAAGATTCTAGGTCTAAGGTGCTACCATAGGTCTGAGTCACTGGAGTGGAGTTGAAAAGAAAAGTCACTGGTTTATCGGGGCTAAAGAAGTAAAAGAACTGGATAATCTGTTTCATATGGACACAAAAGTCACTTAGATGATGGCAGGGCTTCAAGTGTGGAGAAAATGATTAAGTTACCAAATTATTAGTACATGAAGGTGAATCAAAAACCAAGTCCACTGCCATCAAGTTGATTCTGACTCATAACAGAGTAGAACTGTCCCATAAGGTTTGCAAGGCTGTAAATCTTAAACAAGTAGACTGCCTCATCTTGCCCTGGCGGAGCAGCTGGTGGGTTTGAAACACTGACCTTTTGGTTAGCAGCCAAATGTTTAACCATTACACTATCAGAGCTCCTTATATGAAGGCAAGTGAGCAGGATATTGGAAAATAACAGTCAGGAAATAATGAAACTCTTTAGAGTTTTGAAAGAGAGTGTATGAAAGGGAGTGGAAGACTAACAACATAGACACATTATAGGGTAGCTATGGAAGCAACAATGACTAGACTTTGTCTCACATACTTTGGTCATGCTCTCAGAAGGGACCTTTCCCTGGAGAGGGATATCATGCTGGGTAAAGTGGAGGGTCGATGAAAAAGGGGAAGGCTCTCAATGAGATGGACTGATCCAGTGCCAATGGGCTCAGGTGTAGCAAAGATAGCGAGGCTGGCACAGGACTGGGCAGTATTTAGTTTTTCATGCTATGAGTTGGAAGCAACTTGATGGCACCTAACAACAACATGGTTACACCTGGAGAAGAAGCTCTGGTGGTACTGTGGTGAAATTATTGGGGTGTAAACCAAAAGGTCAGCTGTTCGATCCCACCAGCTGCACTGTGGGGGAAAGATCTGGCAGTCCGCTTCCATAACTCAGAAACCCTATGGGGCATTTCTATACTATCTTATATGGTTGCTATTGATGCTAGTGGGTTTGAGTTTTAATTTTGGTTTTATGATTTTACCTCTAGATACTGAAGTTCAGAGAGTGTAGGAGAAAGAATTCACTTGACAGAATCCAGGGAGAATCAAAAATCACATGAGAGAGCCTGGTTTCAGCTAAGTGGAGAAGGTAGAAAGACTCGTTGTTGTTGTTGTTATGTGCCGTCGAGTCGGACCCGACTCATAGAGACCTCTCCTTGGGTTTCTGAGGCAGTATCACTACAGAAGAAGATTGCCCCATCTTCCTTCCGAGGAGTGGCTGGTGGGTTTGAACTGCCAGCCTTCTGGTTAGCTGTCAGATGCCTGAGGCACTATGCTACCAGAGTTCCCAGAAAGACCTAGGAAAGAGAATAAAGTAGCATAATTAGATAATCAGAGTTTTATACCAAACCAAAACCAGACTCACTGCCATGGAATCAGATCCAACTCATAACGACCCCTCCTTGGGTTTCCAAGGCAGTAACACTACGGAAGTAGATTGCCCAACCATCCTTCCAAGGAGTGGCTGGTGGGTTTCAACCACCAACCTTCTGGTTAGCAGTCAAATGCCTTAGGCACTATGCTACCAGAGAGTTTTGTACAGGTGACCGAAAAAGGGCTTACCTTTTCTGGGGATTGAGCGATGTTGCACTTAGCTTTTTGTGTTCTTTATAAGAAGAAACATACACACATGCATACACTAGGATATTATGTTTGTACAGAAAATATATAGTTCAAGTCTTCTTTTTGCATTAGTAGCCATACAATTCCTCAGAAAAAAAAAAAAAAACCAAAAAACTCACTGCCATCAAGTCGATTCCAACTCACAGCAACCCTCTTTGTATTCCTGAGGTGGTAAATCTTTATGGAAGTGGATTGCTCAGTCTTCCTTCTGTGGAGTGGCTGGTGGGTTTGAACTGCCAACCTTCTAACCTTCTAGGTAGCAGTCAGATGCCTTAGGCACCACACCACCGGAGCTCCTTAAAAATTCCTCTGTGAGTATAAGTTAATAAATTTTTCTGATGCTTTCTTTAACATCGTGTTTGCTTTTTATAATTGCCTCCATTACTACATTCTACTTATATTAAAATGTGTTGAGACAGAAAAGTCAAGTCACAATGAACTTGAACTTCAGAGTTATAAATGTCCAGATTTTATTTATTTGAACAAAATCAGAGTTGAAATATGCCCCAGTAAATATTGTATTGCTTTGTTTTTTAGATTTGTTTTGCAGTTCTATAATGGGCAGTTACTCCTTAAAGGGAGAGACTAGATTATGTGAAGATTTCTTAATTTCTTTTGTCAATTCTGTATTGACAACAAATGCACTCAAATAGACTAGTACTCTATCAAGACCTATTCATAAAAGCAATTTAGGTACAGATTGGTGATTTTTTTTAAAAAAAGATGGATAATTGCCATAATTTTACATGCTAATTATTGGTGGGCTGTCAGTCAAATGTATTGCTAGCTAGTTCCATGAAACATAATATTTTAAGTCATTCTGCCAGTAATTAAACTCAATTGAAAATATGTTAAAAAAAGTCAATGCAAAATGTGGGAACATTTTATCAAATCATACATATACGTATGTGTGTATGTATGTATACACACACACACACGTGTATCTACTATATGTACACACACACATACACACAAAAAAAACCAAAGTCACTGCCATTGAGTACATTTTGACTTATAGCAATCCCTGTTGGGTTTCTGAGGCAGTAAATCTTTAAGGAAGTAAATTACCCTGTCTTCCTTCTGTGGAGTGGCAGCTGGTTTTGAACCACCAACCTTCTGGTAATTAGGCAAATGCTTTAGGCACTGCACCATCAGAGCTCCTTATATACACACACATATGTGTGTATATATATATACACATGTGCATATGCATGTGTATATATGTATGTATGTGTATCTATCTGTGTCTACACATATATAAATATATATACAGAGAGAGAGAGAGAGAACATGCAAGGGAGCTCTGTTGGTGCAGTGCCTAAGGCATTTGACTGCTAACCGACCAGAAGGTTGGAGACTGAAACCCACCAGCCACTCCGTGGAAGGAAGATGGGGCAATCTACTTCTGTAAAGATTTACTGCCTCAGAAACCAGTGGGGGTCACTGTGAGTTAGAATTGACTTGATGGCAGTGGGTATGTATACACACACACACACACACACGGAGTCCTTGTGAGTAACTTTTTTTTTTGGTCCATCTTATCCTTAGTAGTATGTAATACATACGATGTTGCAGCATGTAATTTGCTGATGTTATCATTTTCAGATATTCACATGCAGGTGTTCAATATTATGAGTTACTGTTCCAAACACTGTCATATAGCAATAATAAGGAAAACTAAAAAGAAAATGAGTTATTGGACGTACATCAGAACTGACTTGTGAATGAGTTGTTGGAATGCAATGTACACACACACACACACACATACACACATACACATGCACACTTTAGGTTAGGCAATTTTGGTGAGGGGGAACAAAGATTCAGCACATAAGGTTGTTTAGAGTCTTCCTGTTATTGGAAAAAATCGTGACTGAAGGAGACATATAAATTGTGTTGAACAAACACGAATTTGCTAATCCTTTTATCATTTTGCATTTGCTAAACTGCATATCAAAGAAGATTACAAGTGAAGGATGCAGCATGCACTTTGAGAACTTGTGCTTCAGCTTTGTCTCCAAGCAAATTATGTTTCTTTTATGGAAATTACTTCCATGATGAATATAGGTATATGTTTTATAATCTTTCCAAACACATAGAGAATGGAAGCTTGAGGAGAGTAGTTGTGTTGAAATTTAGAGGGAGAAAATTTGGATTTTGGAAGGTGCAGATTGGACAAGATCCTGGAAGTGATTATCTGAAGGTACTTAGCAAGCTCTTTATGAAGCAAGTATCACAGGGACTTAATGAAGACATGGATTCTGGGCTCGTTGCTATGAAAGTACTGGTTAAAGGCATGAGAGTTTGGAGGACTTTGAGGACGAATATATAAAACTTCATTTCTACTTCTTTGTTTGGAATCAAACAATCAGATGGAGAAAGAAATAACAGCTTTATGGATCAATGGATATATGCTCTCTCATATTTTGTCAGAGAATTAGACAAATATAACTCTTAGTAACTCTCACATCCGGACAGTGGAACACTTTTTCCATGGAGATAGGCCATATACCAGAAAACAGATCAGCATTCACCATCCTGTTACAAGGCTAGTTCTAAAAAAGAAAAGGGGAGGGGGCTGAGTGGGCTTTGTGCAATTACCTCTCCTAAATTCACTCCTTTTTTCATGGAGAAAGGTAAATGAAAGATGAAGTGGTGGTGGGGGCAGTGAGGAGAGGCAGAAATCCTATTATAGCGAAGTTCCTCCATGTGGAAATAGAAGGATAGGGAAATAAAGGTTTTCCCTCACAAGATGAGAAGGTTTTCCCTCACAAGATGAGAGAAAGTTTCTCAAATAGAAGAAGCAAAGATGGCTTAAAGGAAAATCCTGGTGAATATAGATACGCAAAGGATTGGCTATAATACAGCCTCTGCTAGAAAGTCACCTTTGACACACCTGACTCTGACTGAGAAGGTTTACATTTACTATTTCCGATTTTGGTTCTACAAACAGATCTGAAAAAAAGCCAGGTTTGGGTCTTGGAATGCTGAGGCAATTTGCACTTTCAGATGATCAGCTTTTAATCAGCGCTCGCTTTCTCCCCCTTGTCGCTTTCATTTCTAAGAAAAAGCATAAGCAAATAGTAGTAATGAAGAGGTGAGCTGTTTTGCAAGGAAGAGGTTGAAGAGTTCATGGTAGAAACAGGAGAATGTAAGATGAGAAAGGTGGCTGCATTTTACGAAGACTTCATTGCAGGTTTTTATTTTCTGTGTTTGTATTATATTTTATCATTGTTGTTCTCATTTTTACGAAGGGAGCATCATGACAAGAGTTTTTCTCCAGGAACATAGAGCACAGCCATATACATAGAATGGATTGGAGAGAATTAAAAAGTGGAGGGAGGTGCAGAGATCAGTTT
The DNA here is from genome assembly GCF_000298275.1 of Orycteropus afer afer. Taxonomy (NCBI): domain Eukaryota; kingdom Metazoa; phylum Chordata; class Mammalia; order Tubulidentata; family Orycteropodidae; genus Orycteropus; species Orycteropus afer. The sequence continues at coordinate 2,430,143 of NW_006921706.1, forward strand.
GGAGAATGTTATAGCAAGCAATATGAAAGAATGGATAATTTTCATGGCAATGTGCATAACATTAACTGAGTATTATGAGGGAAATAATGAGTTACAAGATACCTACTGAATAGTCTATTGGATACTGTTGATATTTTATTGAAGAACTTAGTGAGAAAAGTTTTACAGCGTCAGAGATGAGTTCTAAGATTCCAAAGTCCAGAGACCAGAGACTGAGCAAGAAAAACAGCAAATCAGAAATCTGTGGCTTAAGAAAGATTATCTGTAGGCCCACAGGGCAGGGTTATTTGCCTGTTTTATTTCCCCATAGCACAAACACTGCATATCCCCATTATCATCATCCTCATCAGCCGTATTGTAATTTCTTATTCACCTATTAACCTGCAGTTCATTATTGATCATTTGCTATGTGCTGACCAGAGAGATAAATTAGATGTGGCACTTTGAGACTGGAAGACTCACAGAAGACATTGAGGAGGGCTGGAAATAGAGGAAGAGTATCTGACAGAGCTGCATGCGGGAATCCTTGCATGGGGAAAGCATAATATTTTTGAGAACTGCAAGTATTTAATGGAAAAAAATGTGAACAGCCAGGCTGGAAAGACAGGTAAACAGAATTGTTATTAGTTTAGCACTCAACTAAAAGAGGCAGGGGGAAAAAATCTTAACAGCAGGTTGTATGCATTTGAGTTAGGTTTCATACACATTGCTAGTTAATTTAGCAGAGTAAAACTAAAAAACCAAACCCATTGTCATTCAGTTGATTCCAAATCATAGCGACACTATAGGACAGAGTAGAACTGCCTCATAGGGTTTTCAAGGCTGTAATTTTTACAGAAGCAGACTGTCACATCTTTCTTCCACAGAATTTCTGGTGGGTTCAAACTGCTCACTTTTTGGTTTGCAGCTGAGAGCTTAACCACTACATTATCAGGACCTCTTTTAGAAATGTTGTTGTTGTGTTGTTATGTGCCGTTGAGTCGGACCCGACTCATAGCGACCCCTCCTTGGGTTTCCGAGGCAGTATCACTACGGAAGTAGATTGCCCTATCTTCCTTCTGAGGAGTGGCTGGCAGGTTTGAACCTCCAGGCTTCTGGTTAGCAGTCAAGTGCTTTTAGGCACTACGCTACCAGAGCTCCTTCTTTTAGAAATGGAAACTATAAAAAACCATTTATACACATTTATCATGAAATATTTTTTTCTCCTGCTGTTGGAATTGCTATTGCATTATTTAATCAGAAAATACTAAACTGATTTTGTTTTGCTTTGGAATGTTCTTATCCAATTGCCTTCTACATATGAACTGGGAGTCTCTCCTTTACAAATAAAAGTTTCATTGTAGTGTAACTAGGTCTTTCTTCTCTTTCAAAAGAAAGTAATTTAATTTTGCCACACAGAATTTAATTTGCATAATTTCAGTATAATTATCCACTTATTTCATACAGAGCTTTTTCTTGAACTGTGAAAACATTTAATTTCTGACCCAACTTGTATTGACCTGGAAAAGTAAACTTTAACTAATTTCCTTTCACTGTAAAGAATGAAAGAATTATGGAAGCCACTTGGCCAGACTTACCTGGCCTAACGTGAGGGAAAATGAGAGTGTTCTTTCTTGGGCCTCCTTCTTGATATGTTTATTCCTGGATTCACTTAGTTAATCTTGATGTCCATGTTGCTATAGTTACACTGAACAATCTGCTGTAGTTTCCAAGTTTGGACTTCTTTAAATTTGTCTAAAAGGAGCCATGTGGGAAAATGGGTGTTAAAGAATAAGGACACAGTTCTCAGGACCAATTTTCTTTTTCTGAAAAATGTGGTAAAATGGTGTCTGTTAGCTCCATGTATCTTCATGGTAAGACCATAATTTTGGACAGACTGGTTCCCTCCCACCACCACCCTTGTAGTGAGTCTTAATTAAGAAAATGCTTTCTTGTCTTTGCTCAAAGAACAGGGGATGGAGAGTGGGAGAGGTGTCCTCAATTCCACCATTATTTTATACAATTCAATCAATACATTATTAAAAGCCTCTAATACATGTGTTAGTTGCTCAATTTGTATAATGTAGAAGGTAAAATATTCACCCTTTAGGGTTAATGTGAAGATTAAATGAGAAAATACATGTAAATTACTATGAATGTTTTCTGGCACAGAGCACACACTATTAAATATTACTATATACTATTATTCTATGAATTCACTTAGCGATTTCAGTGCTGTGGGATTTATTAACATCATCAGTGCCTTCCAAACTTTTTTGACTTGGACCTTCATTAACAAATGCTTTTAAAAATGTGACCCAATATATACACATACATAACTTAAATATTTCAAGATATAATATCCTTATTATACATGATACATTCTGATTTTCTTATCCTTTCTTTCCTATTTCAGTGTTTTTTTTTTTTTTCAAGGATTAGCCCTGAGCCATACATAGGTTGTTACCTTCCATTTGAAAAAAGATTATATCACCAGCATTATATGTAATGAATTTTGAGACATGCTAAGAGGTCAGGATCCACTTATAAGAATTAAAAAGTTGAAGTGACAGGAGAAAATCTGGCTCAGTGTACCTGTTAAATTTGTAGAGGTTTCCCTCACTATCCGAAGTAGAGCATTCCAATGAAGTTTTTCATAAGTCGAAATGGTGTAAAGCAAAGAAGAAATTACCATCGATGTATATGGGAAAAAATTGTAAGCATTCTCTGACCCAAAGAGTAGCTTACTAAATCACACCAAATAACACATAAAACCTGAAATGACACTAACATACAATGTTCAGGTACAGGCCAAAGCTATGGTGGCTTGATGCTGAGATGCCAAGTACAGCTCCTGGGGATGGAGTGTGACGATGCCAGTCTCATGGCTCGAGGTGTGCACTGCGTCTTTAATGGCTCACTGTAATAGAAATGTGCTGCACACTGGTTTTGTTTTTTGCAAAAGAAAAAAGCCTCTTCAGATTTATTTCAGCTAGTGAAATGGTATTAATATAGGTCTTTTGTGAAGGGGCGTAAAGCAAACGTTTGAAAAGTGAGGGACACCTGAACTGAGAAATAATGAACTCACATAACTGTCTGACCTATTTAATGTAAGATGAGGTCATTTTTTTTTTTTCATCCTAAAAGAAGTTAGAATTTTCTCAGCATAATATATGCCTAGAATTGCTGCCAGATGAATATAATACATTTTTGGCATTTACTTTATCTAGGAAATTTCCCCTGTACTCTGCATATACCCATTTAGGTCAGCATCAGGGATCTGCTGAAGGGGTAGGAAGGCAATTAATTCAGACCACATTCTCAGAACATGGATTAGAAGGGAGACTGGAAGTCACTTTAGTTATTCTTTTAAATATCTTTGAATTAATGGTCATTACTGTGAGATGTCATGTTCAAGCCAAGCTGAAGGGAACACTTTAAAATGAAAGGATTATAAGCAAAACAAACCCTGTGACTGAGATTACCATTTTTTTTCTTTGTTCATCTAATTACTACTTTTTTCCAATTATCCCTTTTGAGGAATAGGAGTGTTAGGGATTGAATTATGTCCCTTAAAAATACATGTTGTGAATCCTAACGCCTGCACTTGTGGAAAGGAATCCTAGTGGTGCAATGGTTAAGCCCTTGGCTACTAACTGAAAAGTCAACAGTTTGAACCCAACAATGGCTCCTTGCTGATCTGCTCCTGTAAAGATTACAGTATAAGAAGCCCTATGAGGCAGTTCTGCTCTGTCCCACAGGGTTACTATGAGTCGGAATCCACTCAGTGCCACACAATGTACTTGTAGATGTCATCCCATGTGGGAATAGTTTTTGTTGTTATGTTCCTGAGGCCATATGGGGTGTATTTTCTTGAACCAATCATATTTGACATATGAAAGAGACGATTAGATACAGAAGCAAACAAGCACAGACTAGGGGAGACAGATGCCATGCCACATGAAGATTGCCAAGGACCCCAGGAACAGAAGCTGAGAAGAGAGAAGGACCTTCCCCAGAGCTGACAGACTCTTTCCCTGTAGCCGACACTCTAAATTTGGACAACTACTCTCCTAGAATGTCAGAAACTACAATTCTGTTTGTTAAAGCCCCCCACTTGTGGTATTTATGTTATAGCAGCACTAAGAGGCTATGACAGGGAGGAAAATATAAAATGTCCTGTCTCAGGAGTTGAGCTTTGCGTAGCTTCACCGATCTGCTAACGGGTTCAGCAGCAAAGTGCTGTAAACATCAGTGTTAATTAATGAGCCTAAGCTTTGGAGCTGTCGATTATGGCATCCTCTGTTTGAAAGAGTTAAGAAAGTTATCTGTTCACTTAATCATTATTTAAATATGTATGGGCACACAAACATGAAAAATTGATCAGAGGCAAGTAGAGATGTAATGCTCTGAAAGTTTAAAGGAGGGAAAAATTTGATTTCTGACCTTGGAATATTTAAGCTGGAAGAGATTTGAGTTCATGTAGGCTCTAGTATTATATTCTATTCTGTGTATAAACTACACCCTTTATCTTGACTTAAACTTTAAAAAGTCACATAAGGAAATTAATGTTTCCCAAGACATTTTAATTCCCAGAATAGCATACAATGAGCCACATATATTATTTATCAACTCTAACTTGAACATGAGATTTGATATTAGAATTAAATAGAAGACACTTATATAAACAGAGGGTGTGAGTATGTAAAGTTGTAAGTAGATAAACATAGCAAGTCTGAGACTTTGCTTGGGCTACTGGATTATTAAATTAATTTGGGTCATAGATACCTAAAATCCATGGGAAATAAAAATAATTACTGAAAAGCATGATGCTCTTTAAACAACTATCTATAAGGGGTGAGATTGAAACTCATAAGATAGGAAACGTAGGGAACAATGATTTTATGTTAATGGGGGAGGAAGAACTCAGAAAAGGAGGGTAAGAATGATTGCATAAAAAATCATGGTACAATGACTGAAGAATGTAATCAATGTCACTGAATTGTATGTATAACAAATGTTAAATAAGTGTGTTTTGCTGTGTATATTCTCAACAAAAACAAAATAAATAATTTTTTAAAAACAATTACTGATATTTGGAGATAAAAAAAAATGCCTAAAAGCTAATATCTAAAGTCTAGATCACTGATTATATTTGTGCTGCATTAAAATGCCAACCTTTTAAGATTGGATGACTTCTGTATAATCTAGTAAATTCCAAGCAAAATGGCATTTTTTTTTCCTCTAAGAGAGGGAAAAGTCCCCCCCCATTGGTATATGATTAAATATTTATGCTTCACATACCCAAATCCAAACCATGAATAATCTGTAGCTACAGTACTAGACTCTGTCTGTCTGTCTATCACCCAAGAATATAGGGTAGTAAATGGACCTGTCATTTTGC
>NW_006921706.1:2435955-2439704 GCF_000298275.1 Orycteropus afer afer
TGAAAAAGAAAAGTCAAAATAAAGTAAGTAAGCACCTGAAAGATGGCTTTGAGGCTTTTAATGATATGGGTGCAAAGATGGTATGTAATCAGTTCTTAAGTGAGATAATCATATACAAGTTGTTCTTTGACTACATTTCTTTTGTTCAGAGTTGTTTCGCATTGGATGAAACTGGAGCAGAACTGTGGAGACTGTAGCCATTGGACTCACAAGACTTGTGGATATTCTCATTGGGATGTAACCAGTTAGTTCCTTATGTCAACTCTCAGAAAAATGACCATACTTAGTACCTGCATTGTGTCGTGTGCTATAGCTTCCCATATATTATTCACGTGTAGTATCTCACACAATCTTAGTAACAATCTTGTGATAATTAATAAGAATGCCAGTTTCCTGATGAGGAAACTAAGACTATTAAAACATGGGAAAAAAAGAAATGTAGTAACAGAAAGCTTAAGTAATTTCATAAGCAAATAAATGCCAAGTTTAGGATTGGAACGACGTTTCAGAAACTTAACTTAGGTCACAAGAATACCACGTTCATCTGGGACATTGACAACAAATAAGTAGCAGAATCCAGATTTGAACTCCAGCCTGTGTGGCAAAGATTATGCACTATTCTGCTCTTGTACAAGCCACTTTGTTTATACCGTATGGAATGTATTATGGAGGAGAAAATCCCATGGTTTAAAAGGGCTGGGGCACAAAATTATCAACAATCCCTTGCTTCTATATTTGGCTTAATACTTAGAACACTTCACCTTTCCAAGGCTATTTAGCAGTTGTTAGAGAATAAAAGAACGCAGTATTGGGAATGTTCTTAAAGATTTTTCTGCAACTGAAGTAAATGGAAGCTTCTTTGATTGCTGTCTTGAAACTATTAATACATTCATCATTTAAAAGACAGATATATCATAGAACCATTTAATACATCTGGGTATGTAAATTGTTTGACCAGATTAGATAGCAAACACAACTATCATTTGAGTAGCAAGTCTAAGGGAATTAGACCCTGAAACTTATTCAAATTCAACTATGTATTGCCTTCTCTTCTCATTTTTAATATCACCTGCATAATACTCTGATGATTTGGAGCAGATGATAGTGTGGAAATAGGAACATGTGGTAAATAGAAATTAATAATTAATTATTTAAAAAATATTTATTATGATTTGGCTGAATATTTACAGAGCAAATTCACTTTCTATACAGCAGCTCACATACACATTGTCTCATATCATTGACTACAATTTTCCACAATGCAACAGCTCCCCTCCCACTTCCTCCCCATAGTTACCTCTTCCCTGTGTGTTTCCGTCCGATGCACCCCTGCCCTCCTGAGCTGTCTTCCTGTGCATACACAGCCCTTCTATTCTCCCATGATTGATCTCTCCAAGGAGTGTATCTACATATTGTAAATGTTTACCTCATATGCCTGTCTTTGGTTTGGCTGGAAGCCATAGGAGTGGGATCAATTCCAGACCTAAAGGGCAACGAGGGGCCATAATCTGAGTGGTTCAATCAGGCTCCATCGGACCAGCAAACCTGGTCCTTTCTTTTTTTTCCCAATGATTTTGAGTTTTGTTCCACATTGTTCTCCCACTTTATTCAGGATCACCTGCATAGATCCCCCTCCAAGTGGTTGACAGTGATAGCTGGGCACCATCTAGTTCTTCTGGTCTTAGAGTTGTATAGGCTGAGGATTGCATGGTGTACCAGTGGTTTGGACTAATTTTTTCCATGAATCTTTGGTTTTCTTCATTCTTCTTTGCTCTGGATAAGGAGAGACCCATTATTTCATCTAGATGGCTGCTTGCAAGTTTTGAAGATCCTAGTTGCTACTTGCCAAAATAGATTGTGGAACAATATTTTTGTGTAGTATGTTATGCCAATTGATCTTGATGTCCCCTGTGACTACGGTCCCAAGCCCGTAGGTCCAACTACTCACTCTGTCTCGGTAGCTGGCTGTAGCCAAGAAGTGACTACAACCTTGCTCCTTGTCAGCTCTACTATACACCTGCGAATTGTTACAGAACATACAAATACACTTGTAGAAACATTGTCTGCCAACCCTATACATGGTCTTGGGCACACTCCCCCTGCATAAACATACCTAATTGTTCAGCCTGTCCACCTATCTATCTACCAGTATATCAGGGTTTGCCTTCACTGACAACATAGTACTGTATGTGCAAAAGGGTTCATCTTTGCTGTCTGTACCTCCCACACACTTCTCTATCTCTTACTTTTCCTCAATACCACCGTGTTGATAACTCACATTTGGTATATTGCACTTCTCTTCATCCAAATCAATACTTGTCTCTACCTATCTAACAGTGTCCCTCCTCTCTCCTCCCCTCCCACCCCTGGTAGCCAGCAAAGAAAATTTCCTTCTATATATAAAACTTTCCTTGACTTTTTACAATGATGGACTAATATTTGTCTTTCTGTGATTGAATTGTTTCACTCAGCATAATGTCCTCCAAGTTCATCCACATTATGCGATGTTTTGCAGATTCTACATTATTCTTTAGGGTTGCATAGTAGTCCATTGTGTGTATGTACCATAGTTTGGTTATCCATTCTTCTTTGATGGGCACCCAGGTTGTTTCCATCTTTTGGCTATTGTAAATAGTGCTGCGATAAACATGGGTGTGCATGTATCTGTTCTTGTTTTTGAATTTATTAAGGCTTGCTTTATGGCCTAACATATGGTCTGTCATGGAGAATATTCCATGTGCACTGGAAAAGAATGTATATTGTGCTGTTGTTAGGTGAAGTGCTCTATAGATGTCTATAAGGTCAAGTTGGTGGATTGTAATTTTTAGGTCTTCTGCATCTTTGTTGATTTTCTTCCCAGTTGTTCTATCTTTCATTGAAAGTAGTGTATTAAAGTCTCCTACTAGTGCCTAAGGCACTTGACTGCTAACCAGAAGGCTGGCGGTTCAAATCCACCAGTACTCCTCGGAAGGAAGGTTGGGCAATCTACTTCCATAGTGATACCACCTCGGAAACCCAAGGAGGGGTCGCTATGAGTCGGGGCCAACTCAACAGCACATAACAACAACAACAACACTATGACTGGGGAGTCATTTATTTGCCTTTTCAGTTCTGTTAAAGTTTAATTTATGTATTTTGGGGCTCTTTCATTGGGTCCATAGATATTTATTATGGCTGTATCTTCTTGTTCAATTGATCCTTTTAATCACTATATAATGTCCTTTGTCTCTTTTGGTGGTTTTGTCTTAAAGTCAATTTTGTCAGAAATTAATATTTCCACTCTTGCTCTTTTTTGGTTGCCATTAGCTTGATACATATTTTCACAACCTTTGATTGTAGTCTATTTTTGTCTTTGTCTCTAACGTGTGTCTCTCATAGATAGCATATTGATGGGTTATGCTTTCTTATCCAGTCTACAACTCTCTGTCTCTTGAGTGGTGCACTTAATCCTTTGTCATTCAGTGTAATTATTGACAAATATGAATTGGTTGCTATCATTTTGTTATGTGTTTTTTCATGATGTTGCTGGTTTCTTTGTTCCATATAACTGTGTCAAGCTCATTATGTTTATGAAGAGAAATGTGTTATTATTTCTTTTGTTGCTGTGTTTTAGTATTTGCTGAATATCTCGGTGGGACCTTCCCTTGTTGGGAGCTCTGGTAGCATAGTGGCTAAAGCACTTGACTGCTAACCAGAAGGCTGGCGGTTCAAACCCACCAGCCACTCCTCGGAAGGAAGGTTGGGCAATC
>NW_006921706.1:2439844-2467564 GCF_000298275.1 Orycteropus afer afer
TTTATATATACCATCCCATTGCCTTCTCACTTGCATGGTTTCTGCTGAGAAATCAGAACTTATTCTTACTGGTTGTCCTTTGTAAGTAACTTTATGTTTTTCCTGTGCTGGTTTCAGAATTCTTTCTTTGTCTTTGGTTTAGATGAGTTTGGTAATGATATGTCTTGACCATTTTCTTTTGGGGTCTATTTTGTTTGGGGTTCATTGGACTTCTTGAATGGATATATTGTCATCTTTCATCATATCAGGAAGTTCTCTTCCAACAAATCTTGGACAACTTTCTCAGTGGTTTTCTTTTTCTTTTCATGTTCTGGAATTCCGATTATACGTAGGTTATTCCTTTTGATGGTATCTCACATGAACCTTAGGCTTTCTTCATTTTGTTTTGACCTTTTTTTCTGATTGATCCCCTTCTAAAGAAATATTCAGGTATTTGTCTTCAATCTCCCTAATTCTGTCTTCCATTGCATCAATTCTACTCCTTTCCCCTTTCAATGTGTTATCTATTTCTGAAAATTTAGTATTAATCTTCTGGATTTCTATGTGTAGATTTTGTATCATTTCTAATTTTCATTTATTTTGTCATTTTGTTCTTTAATTTTCTTCCAAAATTGTTCTAGGGTTTTTCTGTGTTTTCCTTGATCTGTCTCAATCCTTTGGAGGTACCTAATATAATTCTTTTAAATCCCTTATCAGGGAGTTCCAATGCTGTTTCTTCTTCAAATATGTGTTCTGGGTCTGTATCCTGCTCCCTTGTTTCCACTGCTTTATCTTGTTTCTTTGTGTGGACAGTGATGGTCTGTTGTCACCAAGACATTGTTACATTGTTGTGTTTAGATCTCCGTTAACTGTTTGTGAAGAGCAGTTAAGACTGAGTCAACATCTTCTTGGTGGTCATTTATCGTTGGCCACTTGATGGAGAAGGAAGTGGTGGCTCTCACTCAGTAAGTAGAGGTGCAGGAGGTTCAGGTGTGGTTACATCTTATGGGCACGGCTACTGTCTGTCACTCATTAGGCAAAAACAATGATCAAAAAAACCATCAAAAAAGTAAAAGCAAGTGGACAAAAACACCCTGCATAAACACACAGGAACAATCACCAAAAAAAAAAAAAAAAGAAGAAAGAAAAGAAAAGAAAGAGGAAAATAAATGAATAAATAAAACCCCACAATATCTGGGAAGGGGACAATAAGAGAAAAGAGGTAGAGTAGGAGAATAATAAGGAAAAAAATGCAGAAAATGAAGAAAGAAAAACAAAGAATGGTGTGAACCAAGAGAAATAAAAAAAATTGGGACCAGAAACAGAGAAGACAGAAAAAGCTGAAGGGAAGGGAAGAATAAAAAATAATAATAATAAGGACAAAAATAATAATAATAATAGTAATAATTTTAAAACAGACATTTTTTTTGGTTTTTTGAATGATAATTAAGCATTTTGGATACCTTAATCAACCATGCCTTCCTTGGTAATAGGTCAAAGTTTATATGCATTAGGACTCAAGAAGTAATTTTTCATTTTGCATTTAAGAATCCATCTGGGGTAGGTCTGTCTTGAATTTTATGGCAAGTCTAAAATAATTCTAGCTGTAAATCTCTTGGGATTTACAGATTGCAAATTTTGCAGCATGATTTCATTCACAAAGACTTATACTACTTGTAGAATTTCATCTTAGAAACTTAGTTCTGATGAATAGATGAAACAAAATTATAATTATTGAGAATCTCAGATACCCTAAATGGTCTGAGAGAGATATCAGTTACAGAAAGTGCATGAATTTGAAATTAGAAAAGTCACTAAGAAATAGCTCTAATCAAGATTTTCTTTTCTATTCTTTTTTTTCTTGCATTTTTTTTTTTTTTTAAATTTTGATTCTTGATATAGTGGTTGCCAAGATTTGTTTACTGGCCCATTATCATCACCTGAAAAGTTGAGATTTGTTATTTCCACACAGTTGGTGTCAGGAAAAAAAGTGGCTATCATATATTTGATATTAGATATGCAATTGATCTACTTATTAGCACATAGATATTAAGAGTTACTGGTCAGGAAACCTGAGTCCATGAAGCTGTGTGTCAGTAAGGATGCACATTTGCACTGATCTTTTTGGGAAGCCAGGCTTTGGTTTAGAATGACTTCAGCATTTTTACCTCACACGCCAACATAACCAGCTTTAGCAGGATATTGCATTTCTTGACAAACAAATGTACTGTGCTTTCTATGGCTTCCCAGTTATGATTTACCTTCTAAATCCTTGTGGTTATTTTTCTATTGATAATGAAAGACTATTTCCCACAACTTCCAGGTACTGGTTTCCTGTAGGTATTTCATATAGAATAATAAAAATTAAATTAAACTGACTCATATGCATCTGACAAGTCTTTATTCTTTTTTTTTTTTTCTTCCTCTGATATGTCAGGTACAGACTAAAATATAGACCACCAGAGACACAGTTGGAGATGAGTGGAGAAGAAATTCCTTTTGATTCCTTCCATCCCAGCCATGAGTTATGTCCATAAAATAAAATATGAGTCATAAGTGATTCACCTAACATAACTCATTTACTAGGCCAAATCATGAGATTGATAAGTGAGAAAGTACAGCAGTTCTGACACTCAGGTAGCGTGTAAATCATGCCAATAGGTTTTATGATTTCAGGCTGATCTGACTATCGTAAGGTATTTGTGGGTATAAATTCATGTGGTTAGGAGAATCAATCATTTAAGAGGTATCTGTTGGGTGATTACTGTGTGGAAGGTACTGTGTGGAATATAAAGATTAATCTCACACTGGCCCTATTCAGCCTGAGAAGAGTGCCTAGAACAGAGCAGGACCCCAAGAGTACTCTAATCAATGATTCAAAAACCCTAAGCCTTGTCTTCCTCATGACATTGCTAGGGTTACACTAGTGCTTTCCATGAGAGCAGAGGCTATGTCTTATACAGTTTTATATATTCAGAACTAAATGCAGAATTTAATGATTTAAGTCCAAAATGAACTGAAACTATTCAATCCTTACCCTTTTCTGAATTTTCCTTATGATAATTTTCTAGCTATCATGTGACAGTGATCACTTATTATGCTAGTATGTTTTATTTGCCAATATATGATCTCTAAATACCTGGTAGTCAAAGTGAGTGATATTCTGTATACCAAAATCCCTTAGGGATTTATACTTCATTGATTCTCAATAATTATTTGTTAATGATTTTGGCATTAACATATTAGAATTTAGTATATTAGACCATAGTCTGAGATAACATATAGCAGCAGAACACTGTCTGCTGAGTAGTCCAAAAGTTTTGAATTCGGACAAAACATTCATGCTTGGCCTAGAATGATTGGAGAAAATGTTCACAGCTTGAGTGGAATTTAGAGGTAATCTACTCGAAGTTCCCATGTTATAGTTGAAGCCTATTTCCTGAACAATTAAGTGATTTATTTTCAAAGTTAAATGGTTTCATGTTGATTCGTCATTTATTCTCTGAAGTTTCTGATCTTTTACCTGATTAGAAGGTTTTTTTTTTTTTTTTTTTGCTTGATTTGTTCAGGCATTGTTCTTTTGCACCTCACTCCCTTGGGTTTCTGGTAGCATAGTGCCTAAGGCACTTGACTGCTCACCAGAAGGCTGGCGGTTCAAACCCCCCAGCCACTCCTCGGAAGGAAGGTCGGGCAATCCTACTTCCGTAGTGATACTGCCTCGAAAACCCAAGGAGGGGTCGCTATGAGTCGGGGCCGACTCGACGGCAAACAACAACAACAACAACAAAATCTCTATGGAAGTAGATTGCCTGATCTTCCTTCCGAGGAGTGGCTGGTGGGTTTGAACCACTAGCCTTCTGGTTAGCAGTCAAATGCCTTAGGTACTATGCCACTAGAGCTCCCTTTTAGGGTTTTCTTTTTGGTAGTACATAATACAGAAGTAGGTAATATACTAAAAAGAAAATGATGAATACATATTCATACTTGTTATCACCTGTTTTTTTTTTTTCCAAACCTATGTAGACTTTCTTAAACTAATGAAAAGCAGAAGCAAAAAACATTTGGTATTAAAAACAAAAAACTATAATATAATGATAGCTAATATCATAAAATTCTCACTGAATTATAAATGTTTCTACATGAATTAAAGGAATAAAGTTTCTTACTTTGTAAGAATTGCCCATTTTGTATAGCAGCCCCTCCATGGGTTTCCAAGGCGGTATCTCTATGGAAATAGATTGCCCAATCTTCCTTCCGAGGAGTGGCTGCTGGGTTTGAACCACCTGCCTTCTGGTTAGCAGTCAAATGCCTTAGGCACTATACCACCAAAGATATAATATGTTATACAGATACTATCTCTACAATATATAAAATATCTGAGTAATTAGCTTTAACTCCAGACTTCAAAGAGTCATAAAATGTGATTAGGCAACAAGAAGCTAGACTACCATTCCAGATTTGAAAAAAAAAAAAAAAAAGGGCTGAAAAACAATATAAAAGGGGAAAAATTGCAAAGAATATTTTAGTAACTCCTTGGCATTCTTCAGCTTGATGCAACTGCATGGTATTTTCTTAGCAAATTTATTGGCACAGTTTCTTAAGCTTAAGAAATCATGAACAGGTGAAGAGATATAATCATCATATGTGCATATTCAAACTATTTGACAGTCTGTTAGGAAAAGTAAGTAGAAAAGATAAAGAAACCCTTGAATAAAATATTTTATTTGTACAAGTTTCTTTCACTTTCAAGAGTTATTTTGGCCCAAACCAAATGAATTTCAAAGGAATATCAAATAAGCATTGAGGATTCAGACATGGGAAGGAGAGTATACCACACGCTGCTGAAGGCTTTCGAATAGATTCCTTGGGGTCCTGCAGCCTCTGATTGGATGTGAATTTTATATTAATTAAAAATAAAAATAAGTTTTCTCCCCTGTCTGGGGAAGAGCGGAGTCTCTCTGATGGTTTTGCCTGCCAGGCACACACATCTGAGGTTTTGCAGAGATTATAATGATAGAGTGTATTGATTTTAGCTAACAAATGGCAGGACAAAAATCAGTTGAGGCTCCTCTTAGTAATCAATGCCCAGGGTTTCCCATGATTCCCCAATCCAACAGAATTATATATACTAGTTCGGCAAGCAGCCAACATACTTGGCATACTAGGCAGGGTGTCATGGAAAACAGAAGCTATGAAAAAAAATTAATAGCTCCATGACTGAGAGACAGAAAGCAAACCAAGAAGGCAAAACACTCTTGCAAAGACAAACAGTGTGATTACCTTCCCACTGTGGGTCCACTGTGATTTACAGCTATGTGGGCTCAAATTCAAAGAAAAGCATTGGAAGGAATCAGAGGAGATAATAGTATAGCTAGATTCTGGAATTCAAAGATCTGTTTGAAAGTAGTTACCCTGCACTCATTTTCTAAACTCAGTGTGAGCTCCTTAGTACAGTGTCAAAGAAGAAATTGCACTGGACAATTTGAAACACAAGAAGAAGTCAATTTAATAGGCTCAGCGTAAAAACAAAGGGAAGGGGGTAGCTGTTGGAAGAGAGGGGAAGGGAGGATCATTTTAATGGGAGAAAGGAAGACTATTACAAGGGGGGAAAAGAGATCAGAACTAACTTGAGGTCCAACTACATTGAGAAAAAGAACTAGCTTCATAAAAGAATGTTAATGGGGGGGGGCAGTGGATCACTGGGATGAGTGAGTGATTGACCAAGATAAGGATTCTCTGCTTAGGCATCTGGAGATTGTACAGACAGAGAGAGGGGAAGTCAGGGGAGATAAAGCAGGACAGTCTTGGTGAGTTGTTTGCAGTAAGCCTTTCTATGGAACAAAATGGTAGGGGGGGTTTCTACAACCATCTCTGCTTTCCAAGATGATAGGTGTAAGAGAGCTTTAAATCAGAGGCACTTGGTGTGTGTGAATAGAGCAGTTTGAAAGTGAAGCCTTAACTCCATGTTGAATCCATGTCGAATTTTAAAAGCTGCCTGTTCTAACAGCAGTACCTGTAACCTTGATGCTTACCTAACCTTGATGCTGATCATATAGCCTGAAGGAGACATTCTTTTGTCTCTGAGGTTTGGCCATAAACTAAACTCCAAACTCACTGCCATGGAGTCATGTCCGACTCATGGCTACCCCTCCTCGTGTTTCTGAGGCAGTATCACTGCAGAAGTAGATTGCCCACCTTCTTTCTGAGGAGTGGCTGGTGGGTTTGAACCACACTAGCCTTCTGGTTAGCAGTCAGGTGCCTTAGGCACTATGCCACCAGAGCACCCCTGAGGTTTGGCAGGTGCAGGGTATCACAATCTAATGTCAAACAATCTATGATAGTTAAGGTTGTGTGTTAAATTGGCTGGGCCTAGTTGAGTGGCTGGGCAGCTGGTAGTAATTATTCCCCATGATGAGACTGGCAATCCACTCCTTGGTGGGATCTACCACAAGCAGCTGAGTAGCTGTTTTAGGACTGTGGTCTACTTCCCACATGTAAGAAACAGCTTTGGGAATGGTCTCTAACTTATGGCACACTTGAATCCCGCATGTAGCTGAGTTGTTGTTCAGCAGCCTGCCATGCTCTGCTGATCTTGGGACTTTCAGTGGACTTTAATCAATGGCCTGCCATGTTGTTTGGTAACATCGGGACTGTGCCATTTTACTTGTCGACTTTGGGCTTGTTAGCCTCAGCAGCCAGTAGTGAAGAGTAAAGAAATGCCTTTAGCTTCATGGTCCAGGAGTAAGAAGCATAGCTGAAGCCCAAGGTCGAGAGGCTTTCACACAGCCCCTAGAGTCTGGCACTTGGAACTCAGACTTCTAGCCTCCAAAAATTATAAGAATAAATTCCTGTTTGTTAATGCCATTTCATTTGTGGTGTCTTTTGTTAGAGCGGCACTAGGTAACCAAAACACGGTCTTTCCATTATGGTCAAACAGATGCAAGATATGATAGTTTATACCCAAAAGATCTTGATGCACAGCATTATCAACACATCTTTACAATGGACCCCCAGAAACAGAAATGATTCAGAAAGCAATTCTTATAACAAGTTTCTTGAAAAACCTGTCCTACCATTGCCCTGTGACTATCCTGTAATAAACTGAAGAGCATATATACTTGCAATTATGTACCTGTAAGCAATCATGTAATTGCACATACATGTTATCTATGTATTGCTACGTCTCCACTCTTAGATATCCCACCTTTGATTTCCTGGATTGTCTTTCAGCCAGTTATGATTTTGGAACCTTTAGTTCCTGCTCCAACTGTACAAAAATATTTTTTTCCTCATTGCCTAGTGAAGTGGCTAGCTTCACTCTGTGAATTTGGATGTCTTCCCAGTCTGGATCATCTCTACCCCTCAATAAAACTCTTCTGCTTTTACTTTAAACACACTCCATGATGTTGCTCTACAATGTAAAGCTTGGGTAAAATTTATTTTGTCTTCTTATTAAATCATTCTGGGAAACTTTTTGTATTTATATTTAAGCCATTTACACATTTTGGGGAAAAATTCTCTCTAGACTGCACTTTTGTACTTTTTTCTATCTATTCAGTTTGTGCTGAGAAGCCCTGGTGGCACAATGGTTAAGAGCTGTGCTGCTAATCTAAAAGTTGGTGGTTCAAATCCACCAGCCACTGGTGGTGGTGGTGGGAATTCAACTCTGTCCTACAGGGTGGCTATGAGTTGAAATCTACTGACACTAGTGGATTTATCCACACTGAAAAGAAAGGAAGGAAAGAAACTTGATTCCATCAGTGAGCAACTCTTTGGTATAAATCACAAATTGAAAAGCCCTAAATCAGAACTGAGTTGATTGCTTGGTAACTCCAATGTTAAGATAATGACAAGAAGATGACTCATCACTCACTTGCTTATAAGTCATTGGCACTTCGTTGTTGTTGTTAGGTGCTTTTAAGTCCAACTCATGTTGTTGTTGTTGTTATTTGCCGTCGAGTCGCCCCGACTCACAGCGACCCCTCCTTGGGTTTCCGAGGCAGTATCACTATGGAAGTAGGATTGCCCAACCTTCCTTCCGAGGAGTGGCTGGTGGGTTTGAACCGCCAGCCTTCTGGTTAGCAGTCAAGTGCCTTAGGCACTATGCTACCATGACCCTATATAGAATAGGACATAACCTAGCCTCACAGTCATTGCTATGTTTGAATCCATTGCTTCAGTCACTGTGTCAATCCCTCTAAATTGAGGATCTTCCTCTTTTCTGTTGACCCTCTACTTTACTAAGCATAATGTCCTTCTCCAGGGACTGGTCCCTTTGGTGACATGTCCAAAGTATGTTAGATGAAGTCATGCCATCCTTGCTTCTAAGGGATATTCTAGCTGTACTTCTTCCAAAGTAGATATGTTCATTCTGACAGTATGGTATATTTAATATTCTTTGCCACCACCTATCTGTCAGTTTGTCATACTCTAGTGGCTTGTGTGGTGCTGTGAGCTGGAGGCTATGCCACCAGTCTTTCAAATACCAGCAGGGTCATCCATGGAGGACAGGTTTCAGTGGAGCTTCCAGACGAAGACAGACTTGGAAGAAGGAAGGGGCCATCCACTTCTCAAATAATTGGCCAGTGAAAACCTTATGAATATCAGTGAAACACTGTCTGATATATTAGTGGAAAACTTTATGAATATCCTTGATACATTGTTGGATATAGTGCCAGCAGATGAGCCCCTCAGGTCGGAAGGCACTCAAAATATGACTGGGGAAGTGCTGCCTCCTCAGAGTAGAGTCAACCTTAATGATGTGGATGGAGTAAAGTTTTTGGAATCTCCACTTATTAAGGTGGCACTCCTCAAAATGAGAAGAAACAGCAGCAAACATCCATTAATAATTCAAAACATGGAATTTATGAAGTATGACTCTAGGGAATTTGGAAGTTGTCAAAAATGAAATGAAACACATAAAGATTGATACACTAGGCACAGTTTTGGCCATTTTGAATCAGACAAGCATATGATCTACTGTGTCAGGAATGACAGATTAAAGAATAATGGCATGGAATTCATCATCAGAAACAATGTTTCAAGATTAGCCTGAAGTACAGTGCTGTTAGTGATAGGATAATATCTATATGCCTACAAGGAAGACCAGTTAATACTACTATTATTTAAATTTACACACCAACCACCAAAGCCAAAGATGGGGAAATTGAAGATTTTTACCAACTTCTGCATCTGAAATTGACCAAGAATGCATGTTTACTTGTGTTTTATTGACTATGTGTTTTATTGACTATCAACAATGAGAAGAATGGGAATTCCAGACACTTGATTGTGCTCATGAGGAACCTATACATAGACCAGAAGGCTGTTAAATGAACAGAACAAGGATGTAGTGGATGGTTTAAAATCAGGAAAGGAGTGCATCAGGGTTGTATCCTTTCACCATACTTATTCAATCTGTATGCTGAGCAAATAATCTGAGAAGCTGAACTATATGAAGAAGAGAATGCCATCAGAATTAGAAGAAGCATCATTAACAACCTTCGATATGCAGATGACACAACTTTGCTTGCTGAAAGTGATGATGACTTGAAGCGCTTACTGATGAAGATAAAAACTGTAGTCTGAAGTATGGATTACATCTCAACATAAAGAAAACAAAATCTTCGCAACTGGACCAATAATCAGCATCATGATAAATGGAGAAAAGTTTGAAGTTGTCAAAGATTTCATATTACTTGGTTCCACAATCAACACCCACTGAATCAGCAGTCAATACATCAGATGACATATTGCACTTGGCAAATCTGCTGCAAAAGACATGTGTAAAGTGTTTGGGGAGCAAAGATATCTCTTTGAAGACTAATGTGTGCCTAACCCAAGCCATGTTGTTTGCGATCACCTCATATGCTTGTGAGATCTGGACAATGAATAATGAAAACCCAAGAAGAGTTGATGCTTTTGAGTTGTGATGTTGGTGAAGAACACTGAAAATACCATGGACTGCCAGAAGAACTCACAATTAATCTGTCCTGGAAGAAGTGCAGCCAGAATGCTCCTTGGAAGCAATAATGACCAGATTTCGTCTGACTTACTTTGATCATGTCAGAAGGGACTGTTCTGGTTACGTAGTCCTGCTCTGAGAGTAAATATACCACCAATGGGATGGCTTGAACAAACAGGAGTTTATTTTCTTACAGTTTGGAGGCTTGAAGTCTGAGTTCAAAGTGCCGGGCTCTGGAGGCTGGGTGAAAGCCCCTCAACCTTGGGCTTCACCTCTGCCTCCTACTCCCAGCCCACTGAAGCTAAAGGCTTTTCTTCCCTCAGACAGATGTTGGCTACTGAGACTGACAAGACCAAGATTGACAAGTAAAAAGGCATAGTCCCGATGTTACCAAACCACACGGCAGGCCATTAATTCAAGTCCACTGAAAGTCCCAAGATTGGCAGGGCATGGCAGCCTGCTGAAACAATGACTCAACTCAGCTACATGCAGGGTTCAAGCATCCCTTAAGCTGGAAACATTCCCAAAGCTACTTCTTATTTATGGGAAGCAGACCACATCTCTGAGTCTACTCAGCTGCACATGGTAGATTCCACATGGAGCTGATTACCAGTCTCATCATGGGGAATACTACATCCATCTTCCCAGCCACTCAACCAGGCCCAGCCAAGTTGACACACTAACGTAACTACCACAGGGACCATTCTCTGGAGAAGGATATCATGCTTGGTAAAGTGGAGGGTCAGTGAAAAAGTGGAAGGCCCTAGTGGGCTCAGATATAGCAAGGATTGTCAGGCTGGGACAGGACTGGACAGTGTTTTGTGCTGTTTTACATAAGGTAGCTATGAGTTGGAGCTGACTTGTCAGCACCTAACAACAAGTGTCATTGTATGCTTTCCCACTTATAGTCCCTACTTGAAATAATCATTTGTATTCCAATGAAAATAGCACTTACTTTTATAAATATTTAATCTGCATTTACAGTCAGTATAGTGCACTTGGTTGACATTAGAATAAAACGTGATTCTAGCTATAAAAGAGATATGTGTACTAATTTCAAAGTGTGCCTTTTTAGCAGCACATTTTAATGTAAAATACTGTCTGACAATACTACACATAGATATTTATATGGAATGACAAATCTTCTTGGAACAATTTTCAAGTGTAAAATTATGGTAATTCTGAAACATTCTGTAAGAACAAGATCAATGTGGTTTTAAAGTATCACTGAAAGCATAACCTGAATAATCTGTATAGCATAGAAATTATAATTGCTATATTATTGATGATTGTCTGTATTATCATTGTAGTGTATCTTATACTCATTTTATTCAAGAAGAAGCCATAGTTGTCAAGCACTCAGCAGCTAACCAAAAAGTTGTTGGTTTGAACCCAGCAGCCACTCCTTAGGTGAAAGATGTGGCAGTTTGCTCCGTAAAGATTTACAGCCTTGAAAATACCATGGGGCAATTCTACTCTGTCCCATATGGTTGCTATTAGTTGGAATCAACTCAACTGTTGGCACACACCACCACCACAACCACTGTTTTATTCAAACAGCCTATATTTAAGAGCAAGATGTAAGCTTCACTTTGTGACAGATGTTCTTTGAGACACTGCATAATAATAATAATAGTGGAACAATATGGTTGATGAGGTTAATAAGCCATGAACGATAAAGAGATATTTTGGCAACCTCTAATACACTCATGGACTAATTTACCAAAGTTAATTTACAATGAGTTGTGGTACTTCAAAAAGATTTTCCTTAGGAAACAGAAATTATTTGTCCGTTAGCCTAGTTTAGATGAAATATGCCTTAAGTACAGTACACACAAAACATAACAAATATTCTGCATCTCTCCACACTCATCTTGAGGGCATATATCCCCTTGCCCATTTTGGTTGGCAGGTAAGAAAGTGCACATGCAATAGGAGCCCAGGTAGCAGAAGGCTGACAGAAAGGCTATGAGTAAAGAGGGAATGTTAGTCCCATCTGCCTTTGAAAAGGCAATCTGATAGCTGGAAGCACCATGACACCAACCAAACTTGATACCACTGCTTCACCTTTCTGAAGCAGAAGATGTATGTAGGCCTGGCTAATTTAAATCTGGAAGCACTTTTATAGTAAGTTGTTGAAATTTATAGTAGATTAAAAAAAATATATATATATATAGTACTTACTCACCTTGGTAGCTTAAATTTACTTTTAAGTTGTTTAACTATTTCTGGGATTCTTTTAAGTCACAGATGAGGCTTTTTACATTATTGAGTATACTATAGGTAGTCCCCAACTTATGACATATTCTGAATTACAATGAGCCACACTTATGACCATTGAGGCTTTTTTTTGTTTGTTTGTTTAGCTTGCTGTTAGTAATATGACTACCTACAATGTTGCAGCATATAATTTGCTGATGTTATCATTCTCGTGCCAATCCCAAAGACAAAGAAAGATCACATTTATCAAAGTACTGATAATAAAATCAATAATAATGAAAACTAATAAAAACAAAATGAGGTATTTGACTTATGTCCAAACCAATATGTGACAGAGTTATTGGAACAAAACCTTGTCATAAGTCAAGGACTACCTGTTTATCTGTAGGTTTAAAGAATTCAGATTATTGGTATTTGATACTGTTATCTCAAATTGTTGGTTTAACAGTGACAAGTACTTTTAAATTGTATGCAGAACCCCAAAATGCTTTTATTCTTCATCTCTATGCATGGGGAATTAATCACTTCCTAAAATCTGTCACAGTACTTTGAGAATAATTTTTAAGAGGCACTTAGTTCTGAAGTGTCAATTAATTGTTAGCATTTCAAATATGCTGCAGCCTTTAAACTTAGTTCAGATGAAGCATCCACTGATAATGTGCTTTTTTCTTTGGAGTTCTGATTCAATCATGTGATTGTCATTACAGTGAGATGTTACATAGTTTCCCAAACCACTACATAACTTGGAAAATAATGCCACCAGTGTCTCAAAAGCTATGGAGGTATAGTTTCTTAGCTTTTTCTTGGTTACGGGTCATGAATAATAGACTATATGTAATGGTCCCTCTTTCCAGAGGGATATTTGGATGAGAAGCATCCATACATTCACATATAATTTATAGTCCCCATGATTACCTTAGGTTACAAGTCCCACTCTAGCGAGGTGGGATTTGTAGGGTCATTTTCATGACGTACTTCCACAGCTTCTGCTTAGCAATGAACATTATTCACAAAAGTGAAAAAGTGACAGTAGCACTAATGCTGGGGAAAACTGTGGCGCAGGTAATTTTCTTCAGTCACGTAGAGCCTCAGTCAACATCAGCAACATATCCTTAATCAAACTCACTGTCTCTAAACTTTATCTCAACTCAACTTTTCCTCTTCCTGTATTTCCTGTCAGTTAATGGGGCATTCATGCTAGTTACCCAGGCCAAATACACAAAAATCATCTTGGATTTTTTTCTTCACTCTCCCCACTCTTAATCTCTTCAATAGTCATAGTCTATAAAATCAATTCCAAAATTTCCCTTGAATTGGAACAACTCTTCCCTGCTCACATAATCAGCCTGTAAAATTCCCTCACCATCTCTTTTATGGAATATACTTAGTCCCCCCCTCCTCTGATTTCCCTCTTAATTCATTTTAAACTCTTCTGACTAAGTGATACTTCTAACGTAGAAAATTTATGACATCCCATCCCTTTTAAAAACTCTTCAGTGGCTGTTTATTGCCTTTGATGAAAAAATGACAAAATTACAACAACAAATAAACTTGTTAGCACAGCATACCAGGCATTTTTTACTATACAGAATTTCTGAAAAAGTGGAAAATAATGATTTAGATGTGTGGAATATAATTTGAGATAGTGCACAGACCAGACATTAACTAACAGTGAATGGAGTGATAATCTTATCACTTATCTGCTCAAGGATGTCTATCAACCATCTCTATTATCTCTTCCTCCTTCTATTTAGAATATGAACATGCTATTGTTTTTACCATTACATAAGAAAAAAGGAAATTATTAAAACCAAGATAATCACCATTATTCTTCTCATCCTAATCTTCTTATCCTAATACTAAAACTCTCTAGAACTATGAAGGGTCTTAAAACTTAACTATTGATAAGCTAACAAGTTGTTCTGGAATGGCTCTATATATGCTGGCAGAAGACACAAAACTTATGAATCAGAAAAGTAGGATTTTATTACTCACAGCAACATTAGTAGCCAAAGTATAAGCATTTTCTTGTATCAGTTCAAACACCAAGCCCATAGTCCCACAGTTTGTTACAAGAGGGTCATGTAACACTTGTGCATGCAATGAGTTATATTACTCTATCAGTAAAATCTTCCCTGAAGAAAAAATACTTAAATTAAGATGTGAAGAGGGATTGTGAGCATTTCAGATAAAGAAAATAGCATACGAAAAAAAATATACTAAATTGAGAGCAATCATAGCTGGTACAGAGAACTGAAAGATGTTTTGAGGGAATGAGTGAAATAGCACTGAAGAATGATTTTGGTAATATAGGTTGGCTCCAAACCAAAAGACTTATTAAGGATTTTAGTCTTTGTTTTAGGGCCATGGTTTTTATCAGGGAGTCATATCAGGTAGAACTGAGGGAACCAGGTAGTAAATCATTGCAGTGTCCAGATGAGAGATAATGATAGCATTGAGTAGGGTGGTGGCAGTGGAAATGGAATGAGGGATTTTTCATTTACATAGAACCAAGGTAAGGAATCCTCGGAAGGAAGGTTGGGCAATCCTACTTCCGTAGTGATACTGCCTCGGAAACCCAAGGAGGGGTCGCTATGAGTCAGGGCCGACTCGATGGCACACAACAACAACAAGGTAAGGAAGAGTGGTGTGTCAAAGACTACTCTTGAGTCTCTGGCTTGCAAAATTCTATGCATGAGAGGTCCATTTCACTGTGATGGAAAGCCTGGAGGATTAATTTGGGAGCTGTTGCCTTTAAGACAGCCAATTTGAAATATGAAGAAAGGAAACAAATACATGGATCTGGAGATAGATAAAATTGTGATTCCTGGATATATAGATGATAATTAAGGTGTGAACATAAGTGATATTTTCTAGACATAGATCATGGAGTGAGAAGAAAAAGAGGCCTGAGGATCTCCAACAGTCAATGGCTGGGAATAGGAGAATGGAGCTGAAAAGACAACCAGAAAATCAAGAACAAACCAGGACAGTGTTTTAAGAGGTGGAGAGTGATCAGCAATGCAAAAAACTAATAAAGGTCAAGAAAAAGAGGACTGAAACATACTGAATTTAGTGTTATGCATGTCGACAGTTACCTTGAACAGTGAAAACTGTGAGAGTCAGAACTCAGTGGGATTGTCTTATTTTCCCAGGTCGCACAAATTTTCCACCTTTGCAGTGTGTAGTCTTAGCTCTTAGCACTTTTTATCACTCATTTTAATGGAAAATATTTATGTTGTCTTTTGTTGACAGGTTTTCTCCATCTTTCACAGGTTTTACTGTATTTCCTTACATAAATGAGACTAGAAACTAAACTGAAATTAGATGAAGAATAAGCAAATAAATCAATAGTGATAACCAGTATAGAGTTGTTTTTTTTTTTTTTTTTTTTTTTTTAATTTAATATCAGTTTAGCTTTAAAGGAGAAGAGGGGGGGAGAAGAGAAAATGTCTATACATTTTTATTTTATTTTTAAAGTAGAGACAAGTGAAAGTTTAAATGTTAATGGATCAGATCTACTCAAGAGGAAGTGGTTGACTATGGAGGAGGTAAAAAGAGACATTTATAATGAAAGATTTTTGAAAAAAGGTGAAGGAAGTGCATAAGAATCTAAAAGATATGTTGAAGTTGGCCTTACATGGAAGAGAAACCTTGTCTATTGAAACAGAAAGGAAGGGGAGGAATAATTCTACATAATAATGACTATACAATAATACTTATTATTAATTGGGCTTATCATGTACAAGGCCCCATATTAAGCACTTTATATGGATAATTTAATTTGACCTTGCAACAGTTCTGTCAGCAAGAGACTATTAAATTCCAGTATTGCAGATTAAGGAACTGAGTCTTACAGAAAATAACTAACAGGCCCCTCACATCACCCTTTAATAAGTGGAAAAGCGAGATATTAAATGTCAGGATCTTAATCACTTTGGAAGAATTCAAAGAGTGGCAGGTTTGAACGTTTGGTAGCAACAAGTTGAAACTCATCCAAGTAGCTACCTTTTCCATTATGAGATATGAGGTAAAGTTATATCCTGGGCCTAAGTAGTAAGTTTGAGGGGAGAATAAGTTGAGAATATTTAAAGTGCTTTTTCTGCTTTGATGGAAAGATATCTCTGAATTGACTAGAGGAACTAATATGGTCTTTACAATTTATCTGAAGATAACAAAAAAATCAAAACAAACACACTGTGGTGAAGTCGGACCGGACTCACAGTGACCCCTCTTTGGGTTTCTGAGGTGGTATCACTACAGAAGTATATTGCCCAACCTTCCTTCTGAGGAGTGGCTGGTGGATTTGAACCAGTTAAATGCCTTAGGCACTATGCCACCAGAGCTCCCTATATGAGGATAATGATTATGAATTTATAGTGATAATAATCTGACTTGATAAGTGTATTTTTTTCCCATCAAATCTGAGAATCTCTAGTACAGGTCTTAAGAAAGCAAATAGAGTTTACTTGGGCCACTAAAGAAATGATAGGCTACTACATCAAAGATAAATAAAGAAAAATATGAATAGATAAAAGAAGTAATTCAGCTCAAGGTTCTAGTAAATTTGGGAAAAAAAAAAAAATGCAGTGGTAGAAGTTAAACATACCAGTGTTAGAATAAGGAAATTATATTCAGAAAACAGAATCCTGAAATGGTGATTTTGGATGAGAAGTGGTATCTAGTCTAGGATCTGATTCAAGGGTGATTGGATGAGGTAGATAATATTCTTTTAAGTGACTCAATTAACTAAAGCAAAATGGGAGAAAACATTATGGATGATAAAATCAGCCTTACAATGACCTATCCAAAAATCCAAATACCATTGAGACTCAAAAGGATCTATTATCTTATTTCTTGCTGCTTCTCCTTGTCCATGAGAGAGATTCTATGAGGGGAGATAAAAGTCCTGGTAGTCCACAAGTTAAGCATTTATCCACTAACCCAAACTTACCCAGTAACTCTGTGGAGAAAGACTTGGTAATATGCTGTAAAGAACAGTATAGAAAACTCTATGGGGCAGTTCTACTCTGTAGCGTGAGGTCTCTGTGAGTTGAAAACTGACCTAATGATAGCTAACAGTAGCACTATTCTAAAACCGATATTCCACTTGTATCCCTATTTTTCACAAGGTTAGGTTACTTAAATCTCCTGCAAGATTCAGGAAGAAAACACTGTAATTCCATTGGAGATCATAAATCGTTTACCAAGGTATGTTATTATCTACTACAGTGGCATAGTGCCTAAGGCATCTGACTGCTAACCAGAACAATGGCAGTTCAAACCCACCAGCCCCTCCATGGAAGGAAGACTGGGCAATCTACTTCCATAAAGATTTACTACCTCAGAAACCCAAAGGGGGTTGCTAGGAGTTGGAATCCACTTGATGGCAGTGAGTTTGAGAGTTTAACAATGAATGCCTTATTTGATTCTCCTATTCAAATTGAATATCCTGAGAATTTTGCATTTCAGTCAATCTTGTGATACCAGGAGTAATAGTACACCATGATTCGTTGTTGGCAGTTTTGCTTTAAAGTTTGATTAAAAGTTCAAATAACTTGTAGGTAGAAATGATCTTTTTCACACTTGCATTAAGGGACTCTAATGAGAGCTTCCAATGCTTTGTCTCTCTCAATTGTTCTGTAGATAGAATTAGTAAAAAGATTGGTTTATAGTTCAAAGATACTGATAATTAAGTGAAGGTTGGGCAGTCTACTTCTGTAGTGATACTGCCTTGGAAATCCAAGGAGGGGTCGCTATGAGTCAGGTCCGACTCGATGGCACATAACAACAACAACAACAACGAATTCTGAACCTATTTTGTTCTCATCTCGAGTCTGTGTCTGTTGTCAATTATATCCCAATTAATTCTAGTTTCAGTGTGAGAAAATTTTCTTCTTCCTTTACTGCTTTAGATATAGGAGATGCCTTTAATTAGTTTCTTTGATCTTCCAGCTTTGGGCCTCTTTCAGAAACAATAAGCTATATGAAGGATTTATTTTATGTTTTTAAGCTAATTTTATGCATTTCAATAGGTCCTATTGTCCATAAAAGCTGTTTTGATAAGAGTTTAAGGACAATATAATGGATGTATGTAAAATCAAAGGAAAGAGATGGTCATAGTACTGGCAAAGTCCCATTTTACATTTTAATATTCCCTAAACAAAAATTTAGTGAACACTTATTTCACACAAGATGAAAGTAACTCTGGTGGCACATTGCTTAACGCGTTCAGCTGCTAACCAAAAGGTTGACGATTGGAACCTGAGGAAAGGCTCTATGGCAGAAAGATGAGGCCGTCTGCTTCCATAAAGATTTACAGCCTTGGGAACTAGTGCAGTTCTGCTTTGTCCTATAGGGCCATTATGAGTTGGAATCGACTCATGTAAGACATCAGGTCTGACCATGATAGTACATAGTAGTGTATTTTGTAAGCATTTAACAAGTACAGAATGTCTTAAAATAATGACAAATACTAACTCCAGAAGAACTTCTCAATTGTGATTAATAAGGAGGCCATATAACAACTGCAAAAGCTATGGGCATTGAATATACACTGACCCGAGTTTTCTTGGTGCTTCACCTTACTAAGTGTGGAGCTCTGAAATTAAATCTCTCTGATCTTCAGATTCCTAAACTGCAAATAGGAATAAAAAGTAAAATGCAGCGTTCGAGTGTGTGTGGGTGTGTGGGGGTTGAGGGAGAGGTGTAACTTGAGATCATCTCTGACACTTTACACATGTGCGCCTATGTCTGTAATTAGGCAAATTAAGACAATTTGAGGAAGGGTTTTCTGGCCTCTCAGGCACCAAATTTGAACACCTCCAGAAAGTTTGAGCGGTTATATGCAACAAAACACATGCTAGCTCACTTGGTAAGGGCGAGACAGAGGGAGGGACGTTCAGAGCCCTGATCTTGCCTACAGAGAAAGAGACTAGCTAAGAGTCGTGTGCCTTTTTTCCCTGAGCAGAACTACTTAGCTTTGATCATGTTCCTTCAGAGACTTGTTATTTAATAGTTCCTTCTTCAGAGCGTTTCCAGAGGCAGAGCAAAGACATGATTATAAGTGTTTGCCTAAAGAGACTAAAGAGCGTTATACCAAGATGGCCTGTCACCAGAGGCAGAAAAATGTTTGGGGAAGCAAAAGATGTCAGCAAACATAATATTGATAATAAAAATTGTAGCTAATGTGTATTGAGTACCGAGCACAAAGCAGACAGTGTTCTAAATGCTTGAAATGTTTTCAGATATTTAATTGCCACACAGAACTTATTAGATACATACTTATATTATCCTCATTTAGAGATGAAGAAATTGAAGCACAAAGAGTTATTTAATTTACTCATGCAGAATTAGAATTCTAAGATGGCCTTCCCCCTGGATATTCAATCAAGCTTTAGTCTAGGTACTGCTGTGAAAGTGTTTTAAAAATATCATTAAGCTTCCAATTCAGTTGACCTTAAGATACGGAGATCATCCAGGTGGGACTGATGTAATCACATGGGCCTTTAAAAGCAGAGACATTTTTCAGGCTAGAGGCAGAAGAGGAAGTCAGAGATACAAAGCAGGGAAGAGTGTGATGTGCTATCACTGGCTTGATGATGACAAGGTCATGTAGAAAGGTCTCTATAGTGGCTTCTGGGAGCTGAGAATAACCCCTACTGACAGCCCTCCAGAAAATTGCTGTCTCACTCATGTACCAGCAAGGATCTTGATTCTCTCAGCAAACTAAATGAGCTTGGTAGGTGATTTTGCCCCAGAGCCTACAGAAGAAAACTCTGTCCAGCTGACATCTTGATTCAGCCTAGTGAACGAGAACCCAGCTACACTATAGTGAGCACCAGACCTACAGAAATATATATTAGTCAATAAATGTTTTAAGCTGACTTTTTGGAGTAATTTGTTACACAGCAATGAAAAATGACTACAACCACATAATAACTGTGCAGCAAGGCTAGAATACAAACCCAGGCCTCATGGCTACAGCGCCTATGCCCTTAACTGCTATGCTCCATGGAAGCAGAAGATAGACTGAGACACAG
Organism: Orycteropus afer afer; assembly: GCF_000298275.1. Taxonomy (NCBI): domain Eukaryota; kingdom Metazoa; phylum Chordata; class Mammalia; order Tubulidentata; family Orycteropodidae; genus Orycteropus; species Orycteropus afer. The sequence goes on from NW_006921706.1 coordinate 2,460,050, forward strand.
GAAATAGATCTCAGATCCAGGAAAAACACCTGGAAAATGCTGAGAACTGTGGTTTCAGTGGAGGCCTGAAGGTATCAAAAAGCAGCCAAGAGCTTGACATGAAAAACCATTTACAGATATGTGGAAGAGAAAGTGATCTCAGAAGTGCTTGAGTTTTGAGAATGAGAGAAATTGAGACAGAGACTGTTTGCTTCAGAAATTTGATCCTTCTGTAGCTCAGTTAGGTGCTTTCATAGCATAATGCCTAAGGCATTTGTCTGCTAACCACAAGACTGGTGGTTCGAACCCACTAGCCACTCCTCAGAAGGAAGATCGAGTGATCTACTACGGTAGTGTTAGTGCCTCAGAAACCCAAGGAAGGGGTTGTTATGAGTTGGATCCCACTCGATGGCAGGGAGTTTTTTTGTTTGTTTGTTTATAGCCAGTTATTATCACATGAGTCAAGCTCAGGGGATGTGGTTTGTTACAACCCTTCTGGTTTATGAACTTTTGGGAAGTAGATACCAAGGACATGCACATAAGCATTAGAGCCTTAAGAAGTAAAATGTGGCTTGAGGACCAACAGCATCTATACATCATTTGGGTGCTCGTTTGAAAACTGAATGTAAGTTGTTGCCTTAGACATAGTTGGAATCTGCATTTTAACAAGATCTCAGATGATTCATTTGCACACTGAAGTTTGAGAAGTACTGAACTCGGATAAAATCAGTTTCTGTATAACAACTTGATTGTCAGATTTCAAGGAGAATGTAACAAGGAGAAAAAAAATCTTAAAGGAATTTGAACTATTCTTATTTTCTATTTTTGATATTCTTCTAGTTAATTTTAGTGGTTCCTGTGGCTTATAAAACCTGGTTCAGAAAATTTAAAGGGTGAAAAAAAAATTGCAGAACTGAGAAGAAAAATGAATGTTATGTAATAACCTGTGTGTGAATCTTCAAAAGATTTTCACGTCTTTAAAAAGATTTGCATGTTGAAAATATGTATGTTGCTTCAACTGAAATATGTATGAAAGCCCTCATAATATATTTCCAATATGTTTCATGGCCTAATCTAGCATGTTGTGCAACATCCCGCACCATTTTGTTTTTTTTGAACACTATGAATGGTGCACATCCTGAAGCATGCAACTTGAACCCTAATGAATTTTATTACCTCTTGAAATTTTAAAGTAAATGCCTCTATTTTGAATTCTACAGATGTATTCTTAAAAGCTCATGTGTCACCAGAAGAAATAGAAAGTGCCTGGCTAATGACTGTTCTAATCAGGGTCCACAATAATTGGACCTTGATAGAATGGAAAATGTAGACCAGAACTTCAAATTCCTAAACAAAAATGCAGACTTAACTGGACTGGTTGAGACTGGAAAACTCCCCAAGACTTTAGCCCTGAGATACTCTTCCAACCTTGAACTGAAATTAACCCTGAGGTCACCTTGTAGCTAAATAATTGATTGAATTCTGATTGAATCACAAAATAATTAATATTACACATAAATACTATGCTCCTTTTAAAAATTATCTATATGAGTCGGGGCCGACTCGACGGCAAGTAACAACAACAACAACAACAATATGAGACCAAATGGTCAACACTTACTTTAATAAGATTTTGACTCATAGCGACCCTTCCTTGATTTTCCAAGGCTGTATCTGTATGGAAGTAGCTTGCCCAACCTTCCTTCCAAGGAGTGTTTGGTGGGTTTGAACCTCTAGCCTCCTGATTAGCATCAAATTCCTTAGGCACTATGCCACCAGAGCCCCCTGTAAGGGGGCAGGGAAACTATATTAATACAAAGGAAGTTACCAGAACAGAAATGATGAGAATGGGCACACACTGTAAAAAATGTAACCAGTGTCACTGAACAAGTTGTATAGAAATTGCTGAATGAGAACCTAACCTATGTAAAACTTCACTGAAAATACAATGAGATATTATTTTTTAAAAAATCTATGTGTTATAAGAATTACAACAAGTTTTTAAAAATTTATTGTGTGAAGAGGAAGGATATTTTTCAAGTTCTTGTAAAATATAATTAAAATTAAGAATTCCTTTGCATTAAAGAAGACCTTGCAAAGAACCTATGCATATAAATAAATTTAAATACAAAGAGTTCCTGAAATTGCCAGTTTTCTCCCAAGATTAATCTGGAATTGCTTGTAGATGAAGTCTGTTATTTTTTGTCGAATTGGGAGCAATCACGAATACAGGAATACTTCATTAGATAGATAAGACATTGAGAGCAAACAGGCATGAAATTCAGGGCGCCAGAGTCCCAACGTAAGATTGCCATTAAGATCAAACTAAATTATTACAGTTTCTGAAATGAATGTAAGGGATGATTTAAATCTTCAGCTACTTTCAGGAAGGACTATATTAAACCAGCACAACATACAACAAGCACACTAAAAATACAGTTTGTATCTTATGTAAATTTCACTTTACATAGGAAATTCCTGCCATTTTAATCAACATCAAGCTGTTAATTTTTTCTCACTGAAGTCAATATATGTATTAATTGTTCATTTGAGCTAATATTCTTTGTTAGTCTTAAATATTTTTTCTTAGCGAGTAAACATTTTTAGTAGGGAAAAAAAAACTGAAAAACCAAAAACTCAACTACTTTCCAAATGTTATATGTCCAGTATCATCTGGGAGGTTTATGTTTGAAATGAATGTTCTTAACCCTAGTTTGCACTATTAATATATGAAAAGAGAATATATTACTTAATCTATTTCCCTCTTGTTTTCCCACAAATTGGAAGTCTGCCAGGCTTGATCTAACAAGTGGCATCTGTTTAACCTCATGCATAGTCAGGATACCCTTTCTTAAAAAATAGTAGCTCATATCTTTTGTATGTTTTATGCTTTATGGTTACTTAGAAAGTAATTACTTTATTAAAATGTTAAACCTCAAAATATTACAAATAATTAAAATAAAATTGTTTATAAAATTGTTAGTCCAAATTATCTCCATATAATAAGAATATTTTTCTTAAAGACCCACATTGTTCTAACTCTGCTTCTGTAAGTGACAATTTCATTTTAGATTTTGTCTAGGTTAAGACAAGATGTATTGGGATAGAGCAAATCATCTTTGTGCACACTTTCAGTGCCTAGCTCTGACGTTTCTGTTAATGGATATTATAATCAATTGTATAACACACTCTACTTATATGAGGTCCAAGAAGGCAGTTATGTGATAACTGTCACCCTTCAGTTATCTAGGTAGAAAGGTGAAGATTTCACCTGGAAAAGTGCTGCTATCAAATTACAAAATTGGTATGTTCTGTCATTAAATATAAGTTTGAAGGGGAATAATGTTAAGGCAGCTTTTTATTTAGGACATACTCTGACTCTAATTAATTAAAATTTGTTTATTATAAAAACATAGAGAACACCACATATGCCATTTCAACATTTTTCACATATACAATTCAGCGAGACCAATTACGTCAATCATGTTGTGCAACCATCACCAATATCAGCTGCCAAGTTTCCCATTCCCATAAAAGAAACTCAAACTCATTGCTGCCTGAACAATGACTTCCTCCTTTCTCTGTCCCTCCTGCCTCTGGCAACCACGATTAAACTCTGATATCTGTATATTTGCCTATATGAATATATGAATTTCATATAAATGAGATCATACAACATTTGTCCTATTGTGATTGAATTATTTTTGCTCAGCATAATGTGTTTAAGGTTCATCTATGAAGTAGCATGTATGAAGACTTCATTTCTCTTTTAAACAGAGTAGTATTCCAGTGAGGAGCCCTGGTGGTGAAGTGGCTAATTTGACTGCTAACCAGGTTGGTGGTTCAAACCCACCAGCCACTCACTCCACAGAGGGAAGACAGCACAATCTACTTCGATAAAGATTTACCACCTTGGAAAACCAATAGGGGTCGTTATGAGTTGGAATCAACTCAATGGCAGTAGGTTTGATTTCTTTTGGTTTAGTATTCCAGTGTATGAATAGACCACATTTTGTTTGTCCACTCATCTGTTGATGAATATTTATGTTGTTTCCGCATTGTGGTTATAGTGTATACTGCTTAATTTTTAGAGTACCTCCATGTTCAGTTTTTAAGAATTCTTTCTGCATTATGCATGTTTTATCGCCAGATTTTCAGTGTATGAAACTAAAGATTTAATAATAATAATATCAGAAAAACCTAAAAAAATACTGATAGGATAATCAGTAATCAATGCTAATGAGTAGCTAGAGATCCTGGAAGATGCTAAACTTGAATAAGTATTTTTCACTAGAAAGACATTTTCTAGTGGGTTTTGCATTAAAAACATCATAGAAATAGAGTAATACTAGGACAATAGGGATTTAATTTTATTATAAAGTATATTCATGTACTTAATTTTCTTTTCTCTGTGGCTATGAGGCATGATTTAAAAATCGTAATAAACTTTTAAAGCGTGAGTGTGGAATGGGTAGATAAAAGCTGGGATTCCCTGCCTCAAGGTCAGTGTCTAGCTAATCTAAACACAGAAGTCATGCTGTCTCATTAGTATGACAGAGGTTCATTTATTTTCTTGCTGTAAATCTGCTCTTCTAGCTCTTAATTAGTTATCTGCCTCTAGGCTATGTTAAGGTATATTGTCATTATCAATACAAAAAACAAAAAAAAATAAGAAACATTTCAAGGTACACATATACATATATGCTTATATTTAAAACCACAATATAAAATAACTAGGGCTACGTAGCTGATCCAAAACTCTAATTTTGGGTAACTGACTCCCTCGTTTTAGGCAACTATTTAAAACGATCAGAACTCTTGGTTTCTATAATTAACTTTGCTCTCTCTCCACATTACCATTTCCAAAATCAGCAAATTCCCAATTCTGTGTACTTCCTTTCAATGTTGGATGATTTCCAATTTGAAGTGTTGTTTTGAACCTAAATATAATCAGCCCAGAACAGCTCTATGATACATTGAGGAATAAAGGTATCTTTGGAGAGAGAGCTTCAAGTGCAAATTAACTTGAAATAATTTAACCTGAGTGTGGAATAATTTGCAGTCTTTCTTCAGTGCAGTTGTGGGAATTGCTTCTTTACACTCAAATGGTGGAATTGCCTGGCTACTTGTAATTTTGTCACATCTGTCAGCTGTAGCTAAATGGAAAATATAGTATGAGGTAACATTACATAGATTTTGGACATTCCCTAGAGGGTCCTGTCTCCTTGCAGCAGTGAATAAATTATGTGAACGCTAAAAGAAAATATAGTATTGTTGATTTGCCCACTCATGCAATTCGAAAGAAAGAAAAGAAATCACCTCTTTTTAGATCTGCTATTTAAATTCCCTACAACAATGAAGCACCTATTTACCACAATCTTATTTTATGATCCCCAGTCTGGCCAATGTTATCTGAACTACATTGTTTTTCTTTTTTATTTTCCTGATTTGTGATTTTTTTTTATGTAAAAATAACTAACAGAGCAATAATCATTATATCATATTTAGATACATGCATTCACTCATTTTTTTAAATGTATTTAATTTTACATGGAATCAGTGCTGTCCCAGAGAGCCTGACAGACATACCAGCAGACCAACAGTGTTAAGTGGTAGCATCCATCAGAGTCTAATATAATGATTATGATTCTGCCAGATCAACTAGGTGAATTTGTAAAATGAATATAATGAATATATAGCTGAAATATCAGGTATCAGACGATTAGTAGCTTACCAAAATTAGAAAATATTAATTTACTAATAACTAAAATCTTCTAAATCTAAATTTTACTTTACAATTACTATTTAACAGAAAGATGGCAATGTGTAGTATCTGTTTACATGCATTTAATTGGTGTTATTTTTAGTGGCAGAATTTAATTATTTCAGTTCCTAAGAAAGCACTGAAAGGTAGAAACCAGGTGACTTTCAATATGGTCTTCCTATTGTACAGGTTCCCACATGACCTACGCATAGATTCCTAACAGATAGGGGCTTAGTAACAATACCTGTGTCTCATATCTTGAAGAGTTTTTGAGAGGACTAAATGAGAAGGCATTTGGCAGCAATCTATACCCTGTGAAGCATCAATAACAATTATTATATTTGGGGCCCCAGTAAACATCTGACATCACCGTATCTTTTTTTGGAGTGGGCACAATTCAATCCATACCATAAATTTCACAGTTGGAAAGGTCATCAGAATCCACTGTTAAATCCAGAGGTGTGCGTCAATTTGGCTTTGCCAAATTAAATGATACTGAATTTTGCCAGTATTTAGAAGTTGGATATTTCATACAAATTTCTTACTTTCAGCTTTTCTTTAACTTCCAACCAAAGTTATAGTGGTCAATCTATATTCTCTTTGACCACAACATTAGAACTGAATAGTCAAATTCCATTTTATGTGGGATATGTGTCCTACTTATTATATTACTGCTAACTCTCTTAATCATCTGTGCTACTTTCTTATGTATATAGGTATATGAGTTTGCAACCCCTGTTTTATAAGATGCAGGAACTCATTCTTTTACATCCATAATACTTTTTATTTCTTTCTCTTTACATGCTACCCAGGGATTTCCTTTCTAAGGTGGTCCTTCAAATTTCAGAACATATAAGTGTTCTTCTTTACACAGAATTAAAATCCACTTCCTTGTATCTTCCACCTGTTGGTCCTAAATATGTTAAATGGAGTCATATAAGCAGTCTAATCTTTTCCATATGGTAAACTTCTAAAACCATATAGTATCCCCTGGTCACCTTCATTTATGAAGTTAACTACCCCCTGGTTTGTCAGTTCATCATTTCCAACTGCCTATTGAACCCCTTTAAATTTTTATCTCACAATTATTCAAATGCAACCTGTCTGAATTGAGGCTGAATTTATCATCTTCCCACCAAATCAGGTTCTACATCTATATTACCTACATAACATAACTGACCTCAGCATTCACCTGATACCTCTTACCCATTCAATACGTACCACAGCTGCAATGAAACTTATTTCAATCCTTCATTATCATTTACCATGCTTTCTTGATGGATACCATGGGGTTGGTTCCAACTTATAGCAACTCTATGTACAACGGACTGGAAACCTTCCCGGTCCAGTGTCATCTTCACAATCATTGCTGGTTTTTAGCCTATTGTTGTAGCGATTGTGTCAGTCCATCTCACTGAAGATCTTCCTCTTTTGTGCTGACCCTGTACTTTACCAAGCATAATGTCTTTCTCTAGGGACTGGTCTCCCTGATAACATGTCCAAAGTATGTGAGATGAAGTTTTAGATCCTCCCTTTTAAGAAGCATTCTGACTGTACTTCAAAAATAGATGTGTTCATTCCTTGGTCAGTCCATGATATATTTGATATTCTATGCCAAGATCATAGGAACTCTGGTAGCATAGTGGCTAAGGCACTTGACTGCTAACCAGAAGGCTAGCAGTTCAAACCCACCAGTCACTCCTCGGAAGGAAGATGGGGCAATCTACTTCCGTAGTGATACTGCCTCAGAAACCCAAGGAGGGGTCGCTATG
>NW_006921706.1:2468439-2477324 GCF_000298275.1 Orycteropus afer afer
AGCGTCTTTGTGGTATTCTCTGCTTTCAGCCAAGATCCATTTGACATCAGCAAGATATGCCTTGTTCTACTTTCTCTTCTGAATTTGGCTTGAATTTCTTGTAGGTCCCTGTCATTGTACTGCTGCAATTGTTTTGAATTGTATTCAGCAAAAATTTACTTGCATGTCATATTAGTGATATTGTTAGATAATGTTACATTCTCTTGGATCACCTTTCTTTGGAATGGGCACAGATATGGACCTCTTCCAGTCAGTTGGCCAGGTAGCTGAACTGACTTCCATAGATGAATGAGCATTTCTAGCATTGCATCTGTTTGTTGAACATCTCAACTGGTATTCTGTCAGTTTTTGGAGCTTTGCTTTTCAGCAATGCCTTAAATGTAGCTTGGACTTCTTCCTTTCATACCGTTGGTTCTTGATCATGTGTTACTTCCTGAAATGATTGAACATCGGTCATTTCTTTTAGTAAAGTGACTCTGCATATTCTTTCTATCTAGTTTAGATGCTTCCTACATCAGTATTTTGCCCATCAAATCATTCAGTATTGCATCTTGAGGCTTGAATTTTTTCTTCAGTTCTGTCAGCTTGAAAAATGGCAAGTGTGTTCTTCCCTTTTGGTTTTCTAACTCCAGGTCTTTGCACATCTCATTATAATATTTTACTTTGTCTTCTCGAGCTGCACTTTGAAGTCTTCTGTTAGTTCTTTGTTTTAGCTACTCTATGTTCCAGAGCACATAGAATGTGAGAATCTTTTCTCACATCCATTTGCATCTTTTCTTTCTTTCCTTTCTTTTTAATGACCTTTTGCTGTCTTCGTGTATGATGTGTGTGATGCCATCCTACAACTTATCTAGCCTTTGGTCATTAGTGTTCAATGAATCAAATATATTCTTGAGATGGTCTCTAAATTCAGCTGTGATATAGTGAAGGTTAGTTCACTCTCACAGACTTGTTTTGATTTTCTTCAGTTTCAACTTTAATTTGAATATGAGGAATTATGGTGTGTTCCACAGTTGGCTGCTGGGCTTATTCTGACTGATGATTCATCCTGTCCTTCTACAAATAGAGTGAATTTGATTCCTATGTATTGCCTTCGGTAAGGTCCATGTGTGTAGTCACCATTAATGTTATTGAGAACAGATATTTGCAATGCATAAGCCATTGATGTTGCAAAGTTCTATCATGTGATCTCTGGCATCGTTTCTATCACCAAGGCCATATTTTCCAACTGCCAGTCTTTTGTTTCCAACTTTCACATTCCAATCACCAGCAATTATCAATGCATCTTGATTGCATGTTTGATCAATTTCAGACTGCAGAAGTTGATAAACATCTTCAGTTTTTCCACCTTTGGCATTAGTGATTGGTACATAAATTTCAGTTAGCCATAATAATTGGCCTTACTTGTAGGCATATAGATATTATCCTACCACTGGCAACATTATATTTCAGGATAGATCTTGAAATGTTCTTTTTGATGATAAGTCTTATGTCATTCCTCTTCAATTTTGACAATGAGTGTGATGCCATTCCTCTTCAATTTGTCATTCCAATATAGTAGACCCTGTTGTTAGGTGCAGTTGAGTTGTCTCTGACTCATAGAGACCCCTATATACAACAAAATGAAACATTGCCTAGTCCTGCGGCAGCTCCATGATCCCTGCTATGCCTCAGTACATCGTTGCATCCACTGTGTCAATCCATCTTCTTGAGGGCCTTCCCCTTTCCTGTTGACCCTCCTCTTTACCAAGCTTGATATCCTTCTCCAGAGAATGGTCCCTTCTGCCAACGTGACCAAGTATGTGAGACAAAGTCTGGCCATTCTCACTTCCAAGGAGCATTCCGGCTGCACTTCTTCCAGGACAGATTTGTTAGTTCTTTTAGCAGTCCATGGTACTTTCAGTATTTCAGAATACTTTCAGTATTCTTTGCCAACACCACAACTCAAAAGCATCAACTCTTTTTCAGTCTTCTTTATTCATTGTCCAGCTCTCCCATGCATATGAGGCAATTGAAAATACCATGACTTGTGTCACGTGCACCTTAGTCTTTAAGGAGATATCTTTGTTCTTCAGCACTTACAAGAGGTCCTTTGCAGCCGATTTGCCCAATGCAAAACATCATCTGATGTCTTGACTGTTATTTCCATTGGTGTTGATTGTAGAATCAAGTAATATGAAGTCTTTGACAACTTCAGTCTTTTCTCCATTTATCGTGATGTTGCTTATTGGTCCAGATGTGAGGATTTTTTTTTCTTTATATTGAGGGGTAATCCATACTACAGACTGTCGTCTTCAGTCTTCATCACTAAATACTCCAAGTAATCATCACTTTCAGCAAGCAGAGTTGTGTCATCTGTGTATCATAGGTGGTTAATGAGTCTTCCTCCAATCCTGATGCCATGTTCTTCTTCATATAGTCTAGCTTCTCAGATTATTTGCTCAGTGTACGGATTGAATAAATATGGTGAAATGATACAACCATGGCACACTTCCTTCTTGATTTTAAATCATCCAGTGTCCCCTTCTGCTCTAATGACAACCTCCTGGTCTAGGTACAGGTTCCTCATGAGTACAATTAACTGTTCTGGAATTCCAATTCTTCTCAAAATTATCCATAATTTGTTATGATCCACACAACTGAATGCTTTTGAATAGTCAATAAAACACAAAGAAGTATCTGTCTGGTATTCTTTGCTTTGAGGCAAGATCCATCTGACATCAGCAATGATATCTCTCATTCCATATCCTCTTCTGAATCCAACCTGCAGTTCTGGAAGTTCTCTGTCAATATACTCCTGCAACTGTTTTTGAGTTATCTTCATTCAGGAAGATTTTGCTTGCATTCAATATCAGTGCTATTGTTCGATAATTTCCACATTCTCTGGGATCACCTTTGTTTGGAACGGATACAGATATGGATATCTTCCAGTCATTTGGCCACGTAGCTGTCTTCCAAATCTCTTGGCATAGCCAAGTCAATGCCTTCAGTGTGGCATCCATTTGTTGGAACATCTCAATGGGTATGCTGTCAATTACTGGAGGCTTGTTTTTAGCCAATTCCTTCAGTGCAGCTATGACTTCTTCCTTCAATACCATTGACTTCTGATCAAATGCCACCTCCTGAAAAGGATGAATATCAACCAGCTCTTTTTGGTACAGTGACTTTATGTATTCCATCCATCTTCTGGTGTTTCCTGCATCATTCAATATTTTGCCCATAGTATATTTCAATATTGCAACTCACAGCTTAAATTTTTTCTTCAGTTCTCTCAGCTTGAAAAATGCTGAGTGTGTTCTTCCCTTTTGGTTTTCTAATTCCAGGTCTTTGCACATTTCATTATAGTAATTGGCTTTGTCTGCTCGAGCTGCTCTTTGAAATCTTCTGTTCAACTCTTTTATCTTGTCATTCCTTCCATTTGATTTAGGTACTCTCCATTCAAAGGCAAGTTTCAGTCTCTTCTGACATCCATTTTGGATTTGTCTTCCTTTCCTGTCTTTTTAATGACCTGTTGCTTTCTTCATGGATGATGTTCTTGATGTCATCCCACAATTCCTCTGGTTTTCAGTCATTGGTGTTCAATGCATCAAATCTGTTCTTTAGATGGTCTCTAAATTCAGGAGGGATATAATCAAGGTCATGTTTGGCTCTCATGGACTTGTTTTAATTGTCTTCAACTTCATCTTGAACTTACATATGAGACGCTGATGGTCTGTTCCCCAGTCAGCTCCTGAGCTTGTTTTGCTGAAAATATTTATGTTCTCCGTTGCCTCTTGCCACAGATGTAGTCAATTTGATTCCTGTGTAGCCCATCTGGTGAAGTCCACATGTATAGCCACAATTTGTGTTGTTGAAAAAGCTTTGGTTCTGCGATATTCTGTCACGTGATCTCCAGCATTATTTCTATCACCAAGGGTGTGTTTTCCAGCTACCGGTGATTCTTCTTTATTCCCAACTTTTGCATTCAATTGCCAGTGATAATGAACACATCTTGATTGCATATTTGGTCAACTTCAGACTGCAGAAGTTGGTAACAATCTTCAGTTTCCTCGTCTTTAGTTTTGGTAGTTGATGCATAAATTTGAATAATAATAATATTATCTTGCCTTCCTTGTAGGCATATGTATATTATCCTATCTCTGACAGCATCATGCTTCAGGATAGATCTTGAAACATTCTTTGTGATGATGAATGCTATGCCATTCCTCCTTAATTTGTCATTCCGGCATAGTAGATCTTATGGTTGTCTGATTCAAAATGGCCAATACTGGTCCATTTCAGCCCACTAATGCCTAGGATATCAGTCTTTATGTGTTCTATTTCATTTTTGACAACTTTCAATTTTCCTAGTTTCATACTTTGTACATTCCATGTTCTGATAATTAATGGATGTTTGCAGTTGTTTCTTCTTGTTTTGAGTCATGCTGCATTGGCACATGGAGGTCGCAAAGGCTTTACTCTATCCACATCATTATGGTTGGCTCTACTCTGAGGAGGCAGCTCTTTCCCAGTCGTATTTCGAGTGCCTTCCAACCTGAGGGGCTTATTTTCTGGCACTATATCAGACAATGTTTCAGGACTGTTCATAATGTTTTTCAGTAATATATCATACAGTGTTTCACTGCTATTCATAAGGCTTTCACAAGCCAATTCTTTGAGAAGTAGATGGCCTCTTCCTTCTTCTGAGTCTGTCTTAGTCTGGAAGTGCTGCTGAAACCTGTCCAGTGTGGGTAACCCTGTTGGCATTTGACACACTGGTGGCTTAGCCTCCAACCTCATGGCAACAAGTAAGCCCCTACAGTACGGCAAACTGAAAGATAAGTTCCTCTCCCTTAGCTGTTCCAAACTGCTCCATTCCTGCTTCCTGGCCTGTCCTACCTGTTCCAGCCCTCAAAAGCCAGCTAGACCCTATGTTTGTCCAGTTTAAAATGGCCAACACCAATCTATTTCAGCTTATGAGGCATTGGTCTAGGATATAGATTCATTTCATTTTTGATGACATCTAATTTTCCTAGGGGAGCTCTGGTAGTGTAGTGCCTAAGGCATTTAACTGTTAACCAGAAGGCTGGTGGTTCAAACCCACCAGCCACTCTTAGGAAGGAAGGTTGGGCAATCTACTTCTGTAGTGACACTATCTCGGAAACCCAAGGAGGGGTCACTATGAGTTGGATCTGACTTGATGGCAGTGAGTTAGAGTAATTTTCCTAGATTCATATTTCATACATTCCATGTTCCAATTATAAATGGAAGTTTGCACCTATTTCTACTCATTTTAAGTCATGCTATATTAGCAAATGAAGTTTCCAAAAGCTTTACTCCATCCATGTCATTAAGGCTGACTCCATTTTGAGGGCATATCTCTTCCCCAGTTGTGTTTTGAGTGCCTTCCAGCCTGAGAGGCTCATCCCCTGTTACTATATCAATGTTCTACTGCTATTCATAAGATTTTCAGTGGCCAACATTTTTAGAAATCCAAGTCATTCTTCTGTTATGGAAACAGAAGTTTGGTGTTTAATTTTGGCTAACATTAGTTTGGTATTCTTAATTGATACTCCAGTAGCACCAATCTTGTATCCAAGACAAAATACTGGTATCACCCCCACCATTTCATGGCTAACCAACGTTGAGTAAACTTAGACTTAGACTTCCTGAGTCTCATTTTAAAAATATAATATGTGTAGAGTATATTTTAGGAGCTCTGGTAGCATAGTGCCTAAGGCACTTGACTGCTAACCAGAAGGCTGACAGTTCAAATCCACCAGCCACTCCTCAGAAGGAAGGTTGGGCAATCCACTTTCATAATGATACTGCCTCGGAAACCCAAGGTGTCACTATGAGTTGGGTCTGACTCGATGGCAAATGACAACAACAACAACATATGTTATTACTACCTTGTCAAGGTTTTGAGGATCCTCAAAATTAGTACATAAGTGTACTCTATGAACTATCACATGATATATATGTTTTTGGTTGTGCCCTAGATAAATAAATAAATGAGATATATTCTCACATATGTTGAAGATTAAACCATTTCACAACAATGTATTTTTCCTTGGTTAAACATGATTCTTATAAGGCAAAACACATACACATATAATCAAAATACAATTCTATTTCTTCTACTCTAAATTCCATTTAAGTTGTCTACAAATTTTAAAGGTAGATTTATGTTATTGAAAAATTTACTAGTTTAAGCTTAAGCACAGGGGTAAAGTCATGAGGAATATATTTCATGTTTCAACAACATATTCTTCTAGAAAAACTGTTATAGCTTTAGATTACCCTTAGTTTCAATATGTGAGTTAGTAACTGGGGATGTGACTTAAAAGGTTTTAGGCTATCTGGGGAGCCATTGACTTGGTTACAGAATCTTCTTCTGAAGGATTTCAGTTATTTGTCTTGAATTATACCTTTAGTAATGTTTTAGGCTCCTCTCAGTATCCTTTATTTATGGAGTGAAATCTTACGTTTGGTAGTTCATAGTAAAAAAATAATAATAATAATTCCTGTGTTCATAAGCAGTTTCTTTTTTCCTAAAGTGTTACATTTTTTTGAGGAAATTTTATTTCTTTATATTGATTTAAAACAGGGATTTTTTTTCCCCCCAACTGTTTCATGAAGATTATTTTAGCCACCTCAATGGGAGAATGGGAGGAGTGTGAGTAGCTGAATTCTACTTCTGTAGTGATACTGCCTTGGAAACCCAAGGAGGGGTCATTAAGAGTCAGGTCCAATTCGACGGCACATAACAACAACCACCACCACCTCCTCCTCAGACCAGAGCAACTTTACTCTTATTTATTGTGTGTAATAAGAATGTGACATATAAATATGTATATATATATATGTGAGTGTATATATATATATGTGTGTGTGTGTGTGTGTGTGTGTGTGTATAAAATCAGAATTTTAAACCCAGTGACCTAATATAAAGCTACCACATTTTCCCACAGGAGATGATAGAGAATTGCTCTTGGGATAATATGCCATCTGTTTAACTATGGAGACTGATAACCTTATCTATTTTATTGACATACATACTTAGCTTCTTATTTAGATATATTAGAATCATAGTCAGCACATGCTTCAGTAGAAAGTATATGAAGCCCTTTTGCTAGATCTGTAATTATGCCCAACCCAAGTACTTCATTGTTATCTGACTTTAATATTTGTAAGCAGTATTTCTATTCTAGCCTTCTACCTTACTCCCACAGATTTTGTTTACCATTCCTACCTCCACCCCCTTTTAGAGAGCAAGGACCTTTGGATCCATCTCATTTTACCCAACCAGCCTCTTAGTGCCTGACATGGTACTCACTCCAGTGGACACTTGAGACTTAATCAATTAACACAGTTATTTTTCTGTGGTTGAACACACAAATGCTTGAGTTTTCTATTAGTTTTTCACTATTGATGAAAATAGTTTTTCACTATTGATGAAAATTTTCTGGAATGTTATATTTTATTTTTAAATATTTAGTTATTTATTTTTGAATTATTACAAATCTGAATGTTATATATTATTTCCTAAGAATAGTATTTCCTATGGTTTATGCTATGTTTCTCAGTTTTAGGAGAAATATGGATGTTTTCTATTTTAATGTTCTTTTTTTTTTTTTTTTTAATGCCAAAACCTTAGATCATATCCAGAGTTTAAAATCCATCAAAATTATCTGAATCACTCAATGCAATTAAGTAATATGAAAAATTAAACATATTTAAACTCTTTGCCATTGAGTCAAATTCTGACTCATAGCAACCCCATAGGGCAGATGGGAACTGCCCCATAGGGTTTCCAAGCTTGTAATCTTTACAGAAGCAGACTGCCACATCTTTTTCCCATAGAGTGGCTGTTAGTTCTAACCACCGATTTTTGGGTTAGCGGTCAATTATTTATCAAAAATATTTTACTATTGCTGGGCTTCATGTAAAGTACTATAATAGGAAGTTATAAATTTGTATAGTTTCAAAATTACATGCAATTTGGAAAAGTCTAAAAGGCAAGTATAACCTTATGGCAAGGTCACACACTCACTCACTCACTGCCGTGGAGTCGAATCTGACTCATAGTGACCCCTCCTTGGGTTTCTGAGGTAGTATCTCTACAGAAGTAGATTGCCCAGTCTTCCTAGCAAGGAGTGGCTGGTGGGTTTGAACCACCAGCCTTCTGGTTAGCAGTCAAATGCCTTAGGCACTATACAACCAGAGCTCCCTATGGCAAGGTAGTCCTCTTTTTACTTAGTTAACTTCTACAAGCATAGTACCTAAGGTACTTGACTGCTAACCAGAAGGCTGGAGGTTCAAACCCATCAGCCACGCCTCAGAAGGAAGATGGGGCAATCTACTGCCGTAGTGATACTGCCTCGAAAACCCAAGGAGGGGTCTCTATGAGTCGAGTCTGACTTGGCGGCTCATAACAACAACAACAACAATTTCTACTAGGTGTTCTTATTGGCTTACACTCTCATTTCCTCAGGAAGCCTCCACTGATCCCCTGGACCAGGTTAAGTACCTCTATTGTACTCTTATATGGCACCTTGTACCTCTCTTTGATAATATTATACTTGCAATTTTTTATTGATTTGATTATGAACATTTGGTTAATGTCTGTCATTAAACTGTGAGTTCCTTGAGGGCAAAGAGGATCACTCTTTTTCATCATTACATCCTCAGTGCCTGCCCTAATACCTACCAGGTTCAAGAAATGTGTTGAATAAATTTGAATGAATATTCATGAATGTGACTGATTTTATTCATTTGAAATTACATTAACATCAAATTTAATGGATACAAACATCTAACACATAATGGATATTTTTATTTATATATGTTGTGTTCCTCCTTATATTTCTATCAAAAATACAGTGGAAATGCCAGCCCTCTCT
>NW_006921706.1:2484174-2484673 GCF_000298275.1 Orycteropus afer afer
CCCCGCCTCTCAGCCCTCTCTTTTTTAAATAAAATGAAATAAGAGTTGCTTAAAAATCTTCTGAGTTTATGAACTCAATATTCCATTTGAATTTATGATTGATACTTGCCTACTTTGGTTAAAATTTTGTCAGTTAGAAATTACCATTAAGAATAGCAATGAAAACTAAAGATTGATAAAAAGAAGCATAATGGAATTATCCCACTACTTAAACACAATCACATTCTACTTAGCTTATATATTTTAAAAGGAATATTGAGATAAGAAGGGAGGTTAAGTTTAAATATACCTTTCATTTTACTTTATACAAAAGTATTCTTGTAAGGAAATGATTGACTAGTTTTTCACAAGTGGGGCGGAATAAAGCATGAATTATTTTATAAAAGGCATAAAGATAAACTAGACTTAGATACAAGGAACTCTCGTACTACAGTAATTAAGCACTTGGCTGCTAACTGATAGGTTGGCAGTTCAAACCCATTCAAATGGTTCCAGGGCA
>NW_006921706.1:2485333-2492874 GCF_000298275.1 Orycteropus afer afer
AAGGGAGATAGTAGACTTTATACTAGATAATTTATCCCATGAATAATCCTTATGAACAAATAATGAAATTCTCAGATTTCCAAGAATTGTAAGAGAATTTTGAGGTGTTGTTTCTTTTCTCCATTTGAGGATTATGTGGTCATATTCAATGTTCAGGTTCATATTTGGTATTTGATATGAATTCTTTATTTGCTTAAAGTTAGGAAAAAAGTCTCCTCCTTAAAAGAAGGTGAAATTTACAATTCATCTGCATTTTGAATATCCACCAAAGCTTTGAATTTGATGCAGATGAATATAAATCTCTGGAGCTTCAGCTTGGCAGGAAAACTTGATGGTCTTTGTCCAAAGCTAACCTTTTTCCTTTATTCATTCCAAATGGTTGAGGGTTTTCTTAATTGGAGTAGGTTTCATACATAAAAAGCTATCTTCACTCCATTTACTATTGATTTCTAAAGGTCTGACCTCTTATATTTTTCAAAGCCATGGGTTAACCTTCTTGCCTGAAGGAGAATTGCACCTAGGAATGACATTTCCATTTTCTAAAGTAATGCAGCCAAAGATGGAGGTCTGAAATGACCTGTGAATTAACCTATGCCGATTGAGAGGATAACATCATTTACTTGGTTTGATAAAAGAAAACAACAACACAGTTTTATTTTCAATTGACAAAAAATGAAGAGTATAGACTGTATTTTAAACACCCTCTCAAAACCTTTTCTCTATAAGGTATGACAAGATCAAGGTCATTGAGGTCACTTCACCTCTTTTTATTGTCAGTTGTTCAAAGTCGTAATGTGCTCCAAGAAATAATTACTTCTTCCTTTCAATCAAATTAGGGAAAATGACAGTTAACAGAAAAGCTTTTTATTTCACACTGTGATGTCTAAGATAGCCATTGAACCAGCAAGTGCTTTGACCTGACATAATAGTTTCCGTTTTATGAGCTTTAACCAATTTGGTCATAATTGCTGGGCAGATAGTTTGTCAAATAAAGAGTTCCTCAGCTCAGACTCTCAAGTTTAGCTTCTTTTGTGACATACTTACTCATACGTCACTAACGTCTCTAACCATCCCAAACATGATATTTTTGTATTAAATATGTCAACTTTCTCTTTTTACTTAATGACAACATACATTTTATTTCTTTAGTATTATCTGTATCTTAGTGAACAATCTATTTGTTTTTCCTCAAAACTGTTGATTCTGTTATGATGCCTAAGGGCCAAGGAAGGCACTCATCTAGGGCAGAATTTAAGTGGGGTCCACTAGAACTCCGGATAAATGATACCTTAAAGATATTTAAAAACTAACACAAATAATATTTAAAACATCAAAATTAATGCAAAAAGTTAATCCTGAACAAAATATCAAAAATTTAAATAGAGACCATCACCATGATGAGCCATCTTGGAGCTGAGGCAAAAGAAAAGTATTTGCCTCAGTATAATTTTTTTTTAAAACTTTGTTAATAGCTAATTTTTTTTCCAGAACATTATAGTAATTGAAAAAAAAAGTTTAAATATTGAAAAATAAGTATGTTAAAACTCATGGCATTACTTTATGTTTAAAACTTTATTCATAACAAAGCAGAATTTATTATAATTTTCCTTCACTTAAGCTAATTAAAAGGAGTTGGTGGTGTAGTGATTAAGGCATTTGACTACTAACCAAAAGACTGGTAGTTTGAACCACCAGCTTTCCATGCAAGAAAGACAGGCAGTCTGCTTCCATAAAGATGTTCAGCCTTAGGAACCCAAAGGGGGTTGCTCTGAGTTGGAATTGACTTGATGACAGTGAGTTAAGCTAATTGAAGTTAATCTCCATTGTCAGTTGGTCAAGAGAAATTGTTAAGCATGACAATTTTTTTTTTCAATTCAAAAGAAAATTAGCAAATAAGTCGATTTTGAAAAATAATAATTGGTGAATTTGCTTCCTTTAAAACCACTTTGCCTCAGCCCCCAACATGGCACTACAAGAAGACTCTTCGTATATAAAGCAATTTAATTGCTGCCAAAAGGAATGTTGTTGCTGCTGTTAGGTGCCATTGAGTTAGTTCCATTCATAGCTCTAGGATGAAACTCTGACTGATCTTCCACCATCCTCACAACTGTTGTTTTGTTTGAGCCCATTGTTTTAGCCACTGTGTCAATCATCTCCTCGAGGAGATGACCTCGAGGGTCTTTCTCTTTTCTGCTGACTCTCTAGTTTCCCAACCATGATGTCCTTCTTCAGGGACCGGTCTCTCCTGATAACACATCCAAAGTATGTAAGTAAAAAGTTTGCCATCCTTGCTTCTAAGAACCATTCTGGCTGTTCTTCCAAGAAAGATTTGTTTTTTTCTTCTGGCAGTCCACAGTGTACCAATATTCTTTTCCAGTAGTTCAAATACATAAATTTTTCTTCCATCCTCTTTATTCATTGTACAACTTTCCCCAGCATATGAGGCAATTGAAAATACCGTGGCCTACGTCCTTAAAGTGACATCTTTTGCAGCAGATTTGCCCGATGCAATATGTCGTTGTTTGATTTTTTGACTGCTCCTTCCATGGATGTTGATTATGGATCCAAGTAAAATGAAATTCTTGACAACTTAGTCTTTTCTCCATTTATCATAATGTTGCTTATTTATCCAGTTGTGAGGATTTTTGTTTTCTTTATGTTGAGGTGTAAACCATACAAAAGGCTATATAGTCTTTGATTTTCATCAATAAGTGCTTCAAGTCTTCTTTGCTTTCAGCAAGTAAGGATGTGTTGTCTGTATATTGTAGGTTGTTACTGAGTCTTCCTACAATCCTGATGCCATGTTCTTCTTCATATAGCCTTGCTTCTCATATTGTCTGTTCCGCATATAGATTGAGTAATTATGGTGAAAGGATACTATCCTATTGCACACCTTTCCTGATTTTAAACCATGTAATATCCCTTTGTTCTTTTTGAACGACTGCTTATTGGTCTATGCACAGGTTCTGCATGAGCATAATTAAGTGTTTTGAAATTTCCATTTTTCTAAATGTTATCCATAATTTATTATGATCCATATAGCCAAGTGCCTTGCATAATCAATAAAATACAAGTAAACATATTTCTTATGTTCTCTGCTTTCAGCCAATGTCCATCTGACATCAGCAATGATACACCTTATTCAATGTCCTTTTCTGAGTCCAGCCTGAACTTCTGGCACGTCCCTGTCAGTGAACTGCTGCAACCATTTTTGATTACTTTCAGCAAAATTTTACTTGCATGTGGTATTAATGATATTATTCAATAATTTCCACATTCTGTTGAATCATCTTTCTTTGGAATGGGCATGAATATGGATCTCTTCCAGTTGGTCTTTTAGGTAGCTGTCTTCCAAATTTCTTGGCAAAAAAAGGATGTGTCACACTATTAAATAAAGTGAAAACTTAAGGCAAAAGGTAAAATATGAAATGAAGGGGATTGTTTTATAAGGATAACAAAGACTTTACATTTAAATATCACAATATAGTACCTACACATATATGTAAAATATGTTAAAAATGAAACAGTGAGTAGTAATTGTAATATAAACAAACGCCTTAACATTAGTCTAAAATGGAACAGAATCCAATGAGAGAGTTTTAATAATAGAGGGAAATTATAATTTAATGGCTGGATATCAATTTATCCAATTTTTTTAAAAAATGCAGTACATTTTAAATATCATTAATTATATAAACTATTCTCTGATGGCCAGGAATAAGGACAAAAATAATATTTAAAGCAAAAAGTAAAAACCAGAAATTAGTACCTGACTTTGAAAAAAAAATCCTTGTAAGGATTTTAATATTCCCTCCAGGGGAGTATTTTAAAGAAAGGAGAGGGAAGAGTAGTGATTTTCTAATTAGAAATATCTACAGCCAGGATGGGAGCTCTGGTAGTATAGTGGCTAAGGCACTTGACTGCTAACAAGAAGGCTGGAGGTTCAAACCCACCAGCCACTCCTCGGAAGGAAGATGGGGCACTCTACTTCCGTAGTGATACTGGCTTGGAAATCCAAGGAGGGGTCGCTATGAGTCGGGTCCGACTCAACGGCACATAACAACAACAACAGCCAGGATATGAGAACGTCTTCAGAGCAGTGATACCAAGTATGCCAGAAGTTCTGGAATATTTCATAAGCTCAAACAAGAATAAGTTTATAAAAATTAAGAATTAAAAAGTCTGAAACTGTGCTGAGTGATAATCTGCATCATATTTCGTGTTTAATTTTTATTTTTATTTTACAAAGTGAGAGGGAAAAAAGAATGAAGCTAAGAACAACAATGTTCTTTCCTTGATATCACTTAATGTCAAAATGTCAATATACTATTGATTATGAAATCCCCCAGTTCCTTTAGGAATCTTGTAAATAACCACAGAATGGGGGAAAAAAGGAAATTTCCATGGAAATTTTAATCATCATTATTCTGATTACATGTATTACCAATGAAACGTGTATAGTATGTTTCATTTCCCAAGTAAAAGTTCGTGACAACCCAAAATGTATTCTTACTTGAACCCTTGGTACATCTGTTATTAAAACATAAGATGTATTATATGTTTCTAGCCATTTACTTACAAATAAAGTAACACAATTTAGAAAATAAAAATAAGAAGATAAAACAATTTTATGTGACCGTCTTTTAAAAGAGTGTGTAAAGCTGTAAATGGGTCTCACAGCAATTCAGCTAACCTCAAATTACAATGAATAATAAATGAGCACAGGGTCAGTTTGATAGGATGTTTTTCAGCAAGAGGAATGTCTTATGGACTTCAAAATATTCATGCCTATAAAATCATTTGACTGTTGTTCCTATGATTTAAATTATGACATATTTGATTAATACAAGTAAACAATTTACAGCTCTAGATTATGTCGAACTGAAAAGTCCACAGCTTTATCTCAGGAGTCTGTAGTGTCTTATAAATAAAACCATGCAGAGCTTGAGGCACAACCACAGGCTATCAAGGAGCCAGCCATTAGGTATCCATCTGACTTTGAAGATTGATTTCACTAGTGCTGGGCACATCAGAAAAGCAACTAAAAGCATTTGTGACTTTCCATTGCTACTCTTTACCCTTGAAGATCTATTAATGCTCCTTGTAGCCTTCAGGTTTTCCACAGAGTGACAGAAGAGCTCTTCATTATCTGTTATTACCCTCTAGAACTGCACACATGAAAACTTCTTTTCAAAACTGAAACATTAGCAAACATGATAAACCTTATGGAAAATAATGTTACTTTTCAAAAGTCAGTGAGTCTCACCGTTTAGACCAGCTGCCATGCTGGCTGCCAGTCTATCAAGAAAACAGGAGTATTTAAAGACATTAGTTTAACATCACAGCATTAAATGCAAAGAATTTTTTTTTTTTAAATTGTGATTTGGGTGAAGGTTTACAGAGCAAATTAACTTTCCATATAACAACTCACATATACTTTGTCACATGACACTGACTACAATTTCCCAAAATGCAACAGCTCCCCTCCCACTTCCTCCCCATAGTTATCTCTTCTGTGTATCCTTCTCTCCATGCACCCCTGCCCCCTGAGCTGTCTCCCTGTGCATACACAGTTCTCTGTTCTCCCATGATTGTTCTCTCCAAGGAATGTATCTACCTAATGTAAATGTTCAGCTCATATGCCTGTCTTTGATTTGGCTGGAAGCCACAGGAGTGGATTCAATTCTAGAATTGAAGGGCAGCTAGGGGGTATAGTCTCAGTGGTTCCATCAGATTCTACCAGACCAGTAAATCTAGTCCTTTTTTTTTTACCCCCAATGATTTTGAGTTTTGTCCACATTGTTCTCCCTCTCCATCCAGGACCTCCTACAGAGATCCCCCTCACAGTGGTTGACAGTGGTAGCTGGGCACCATCTAGTTCTTCTGTTCTCATAGTCTTATAGGCTGAGGATCACATGGTATACTAGTCCATTGGACTAATTGTTTCCATGTATCTTTGGTTTTCTTCATTCTTCTTTGCTCTGGATAAGGAGAGAACCATCATTGTATCTTGATAGCCGCTTGCAAGATTTTAAGATCCCAGTCGTTACTCGCCAAAGTAGGAGGTGGAACAATGTTTGTGTAGTATGTTATGTCAATTGAGTTTGATGTCCCTTGCAGCTATCGTCCTGAGCCCACAGGTCCAACTACTAGCTCCCTCTGGATAGCTGGCTGTGGCCAAGAAGTGACTACAACCTTGTCCCTTGTTAGCTGTACTATATACCTGGGAATTCTTACAGAACATACCAATGCACTTGTAGAAACATTGTCTGCCAACCCTATACATGGCCATGAGCACACTCCCCACTGCATAGACATACCTAATAGTTCAGCCTGTCCACCCATCTATCCACCCATAGACCAATGTTTGCCTTCACTGACAATGCAGTTCTGTATGTGCAAAAGGGTTCATCTTTGTTGTCTGTACCTCCCATGCACCTCTCTATGTCTTCCTCTTCCTCAATGCCACCGTGCTGATCACTCACATTTGGTACATTGCCCTTCTCTTCACCAAAATCAATACTTGTCTTTACCTATCTAACAGTGTTGCCTCCCCTCCCCGCCAGCCCTGGTAACCAACAAAGAAAATTTCCTTCCATATATAAACCTTTTCTTGACTTTTTACAATAACAGACTAATACAATATTTGCCCTTCTATGATTGATTTATTTCACTCAGCATAATGTCCTCCAAATTGTTATGCAGTGTTTTGAAGATTCTACATTATTCTTTAGGGTTGCATAGTATTCCATTGTGTGTATGTACCATAGTTTGGTTATCCATTAGTCTGTTGATGGGCACCCAGGTTGTTTCCATCTTTTGGCTATTGTAAATAGTGCTGTGATGAATATGGGTGTGCATGTATCTGTTCTTGTCCTGGCTCTCACTTCTTTAGGATATATAACTAGTAATGAAAGGGCTGGATCAAATGGTATTTCTAATTCCAGCTTTTTAAGGAATCACCATACTGCTTTCCACAGTGATTATATCTTTTAACATTCCCACCAGCAATGTATGAGAGTCTCAATCTCTCTGCATCCTCACCAACATTTGTTATTTTCTGTCTTTGCTACTAATGCTGGGGCAAGATGGTATCTCATTGTTGTTTTGATTTGCATCACTCTAATGGATAATGATTATGAGCATTACTTCATATGTTTGATGGCCACCTGAATATCCTCTTTGGTCAAGTGTCTATTCATGTCTTCTGGCCATTTTTTAATTGGATTATTTGTCTTTTTGTTGTTGAGGTATTGGAGTTTTCTATAAATTATAGATAAGTCCTTTGTCAGATATGTCATTGCCAAATATTTTTTCCCAATCTGTAGGTTGTCTTTTAACTCTTTTGAAGAAGACTTTGGAAACACATAAATTAATTCTTAGAAGGTCCCATTCATCTAGTTTATCTTCTGCTGTTTGTGCATTTTGGGTTATGTTTAATAGTCTATTTATGCCCTATATTAGGACCCCTAAATTTGCCCCTGGGAGCTCTGGTAGCATAGTGGCTAAGGCACTTGACTGCTAACCAGAAGGCCGGTGGT
>NW_006921706.1:2493933-2495709 GCF_000298275.1 Orycteropus afer afer
TAGCTTATGGCATGCTTGAACCCTGCATGTAGCTGTGTTGTTGTTCAGCAGCCTGTCATGCTCTGCTGACCTTGGCACTTAGAATGAACTTGAATTAATGTCCTGCCAAGTGGTTTGGTAACATCGAGACTGTGCCATTTTATTTGTCGACCTTGGGCTTCTTAGCCTTAGCAGCCAGTAGCTGCCTGAGTGAAGAAAGGCCTCTAGCTTCAGTGGGCTGGGAGCAGGAGGCAGAGCTGAAGCCCAAGGTCGAAGGGCTTTTACCCAGCCCTTAGAGCCTGGCACTTCAAACTTGGATTTAAAGCCTCCAAACTGTAAGAGAATAAACTCCTGTTTGTTAAGGCCATCCCATTTGTGGTATATTCTTGTCAGAGTGGCATTAGGTAACCAGAACATCTCTCAATTAGTTCCAGTAGATTTTTTACTGAGTCTCTTGGGTTTTCTAGGTATGGGATCATATCATCAGCAAATAGGGCTAGTTTGACTTCTTCCTTACCAATTTGTAGCCTTTGATTTCCCTTTCTTGCCTTATTGCCCTGGTTAGGAATTTCAATACAATGTTGAATAGAAATGGTGATAGAGGGAATCTTTATCTGGTTCCTGTTCACAAGAGGAATGGTTTCACTCTCTCTGCACTGAGAATAATGTTGGCTGTTGGTTTTGCATGTTATTGTTACGTGCCATCGAGTTGGCCCTGACTCGTAGCGACCCCTCCTTGTGTTTCCAAGGCAGTATCTCTACGGAAATAGATTGCCCAACCTTCCTTCTGAGGAGTGCCTGGTGGGTTTGAACTGTCAGCCTTCCGGTTAGCCGTCAAGGGCCTTAGACACTATGCTGCCAGAGGTCCTTTGGTTTTGCATAGATGCTCATTATTGTGTTGAGGAATGTCCCTTCTATAATGAGAGTTTTGATCAGGAATGGGTGTTGGATTTTATCAAATGCCTTTTCTGCATTGAGTGATATGATTATGTAATTCTTTTCCTTTGTCTTATATATGTGGTGGATAACATTGATTGTTTTTCTAGTGTTGAATCATCCTTGCGTACCTGATATGAACCCCAATTGGTCATAATGAATTATTTTCCTGATATGTTGTTGCAGTCTATTGGCTAGGGTTTTGTTGAAGATTTTTGCACCTGTATTCATGAGGGATATTGGTCTGTAGTTTTCCTTCTGAGTGATGTCTTTGCCTGGTTTGGTATCAAGGTTATGCTTGATTCATAAAATGAATTTGGGAGGATTCCATCCTTTTCTGTGTTTTGCAATAATTTGTGTAGGATTGGTGTCAGTTCTTCTCTGAATGGTTGGTAGAATTCTCTGGTGAAACCATGTGGGCCAGGACTTTTTTTGTTGATAATTTTTTATGATCTATTTAATTTCTTCTTTTGTTATGGATCTCTTCAACTTTTCCAAATCAGTCTGTGTTAGTTTATGTAAGTGGTGTGTTTCTAAAAAGCTGTCCATTTCTTGCAGTTTTTCAAATTTCTTGGAGTACAGTTCTTTATGGTATCCCGATCTTATCCTTTTTATTTCAATTGGTTCTGTTGTGATGTTGCCCATTTCATTTCTTATTCATGTTATTTGTATTTTCTCCCTCTTTCCTTTGTTAAATTTGCCAGTGGTTTGTCAATTTTATTAATCTTTTCAAATAACCAACTTCTAGTCTTGTTGATTTTTTCTTTTGTCTATTTTCTGTTTCATTGATTTCTGCTCAAATCTTTATTATTTCCTTTCTTCTGGTGACTGTAGGCTTTTCTTGCTGCTCTTTTCGTAGTT
>NW_006921706.1:2496539-2502264 GCF_000298275.1 Orycteropus afer afer
TCTTGAGTGGTGCATTTAATCTATTAACATTCAGTGTAATTATTGACAAGTATGAATTGGTTGCTGTCATTTTGTTATGTGTTTTTTCATGTGTTCCTGGATTCTTTAATCCATATAATTTTCTGTGCTGAGTTTATTATATTTATGAATTGTGTTATTATTTCCTTTGTTGCTATTGTTTTAGTATTTGGTAAATATTTGTGTTTGTCCTCTTTTTTATTGTGATGTGAAGGTTTATCATTTTTCTTTGAGATTACCCTGTGATTTATAATTTTCTCCCCATGTTTACAACAGTCCATTCTATCTTGCAACTCTCTTCACTTCCTCACCAATTAGAAATTCTATAACTACACTATTTTTTCCCTCTTTTTGATTTGTAGTTGTCCTCATTTGCCAATTGATGTCTCTGGTTTCCTGTTTAAAATCTTGTAAGCTTATTTTTCTTTGGATAATTCCATAGCTGTGTTGGTTTCTGGGTTATGTCATCTTGTGTATTAATGGGTGGTTGTTGTTTGCTATTATTGGTTCTCTGTTTGAACGACTCCCTTTACTATCTCTTATAAAGTTGGTCTGGTTTTAACAAATTTCGTCTTATCTGGAAATCTAATTTCACCATCATATTTGAGGGACAGTTTTGCCAAGTATATAATTCTGGGTGGGAAATTTTTCTCTTTAAGGGTTTTATATATAGCATCCCATTGCCATGTCACTTCCATGGTTTCTGCTGAGAAATCAGAGCTTATTCTTATTGGTTATTCTCTGTAAGTAACTTTTCATTTTCCCATGCTGCTTTCAGGACTCTTCCTTTGTCTTTGGTTTTGATGAGTTTGATAATGATATGTCTTAGAAATTTTCTTTTGTGATCTATCCTGTTTGGGGGTTGTTGGACTTTCTGAATTGATATATTCTCATGTTTCATCATATCAAGGAAGTTCTCTTCCAACAAACCTTGGACAATTTTCTCAGTTGTTTTATTTTTCTCTTCCTGCTCTATAATTCTGATTATATGTAAGTGTAATCCCACATGATGCTATCCCATACGAACCTTAGGCTTTCTTCATTTTGTTTTGGTCTTTTTCTGATTGATCTCTTTCCAAAGAAGTAGTCAGGAGTTTGTCTTCAATCTCATTAATCCTGTCTTCCACTGATTCAATTCTACTCCTTTGCCCTTTCTTTGTGTTTTCTATTTCTGAAAATTTAGTATAAATCTTCTGGATTTCTATGTGTAGATTTTGTATCATTTCCAATTTTTCATTTATTTTGTCATTTTGTTCTTATATTTTCTTCCAAAATTGTTCTACAGTTTTGTCTTCATTTTCCTTAATTTTGTCATTGTTTTCCTTGATCTGTTTCTCAATCCTTTACCTGAAAAAACCAAACTCACTGCCTCAAGTCGGATCCAATTCATAGTGACTCCTCCTTGGGTTTCCAAGCTGGTATCACTATGGATGTAGATTGCCCATCCTTCCTTCCAAGGAGTGGCTGGTGGGTTTGAACTGCCAGCCTTCTGGTTAGCAGTCAAATGCCTTAGGCACTATACCACCAGACCTAAATATAATTCTTTTGAATTCCTTACCAGAGAGTTCCAATACTGCTTCTTCCTCAGCGATGTTTGGGTCTGTGTTTTGCTCTCTTGTTTCTACCACTCTGTCTTGCTTCTTTGTGTGGATTGTGATGTTCTTTTGTCTCTGATACATTGTGATGTTGTTGTATTTAGATCTTTGTTAACTGTTTGTGAAGAGCAGGTAAGAGTGAATCAGGTTCCTTTTGGTTCTTGTTTATCGTTGGCCAGTTGGTGGAGAAAGAAGTGATGGCTCTCACTCAGTAAGTGGAGCTGTAGAAGGTGCGGGTGTAGTTGTATCATATGGGCGCTGTTGCTGTCTCCCACTCAGACAAAAATAACAGTCAAAAAATCATCAAAAAAGTAAAAGCAGGTGGCCAGAAAACACACTGTGGAAACACACGGGAAAAATCACCAAAAAAGGAAAAAACAAAAAACAATGCAAAAATGAAACAGGGAATGAATGGGGTTAACCAAGAGAAAGAAAAAAATGGGAACCAAGAGCAGGGAAGAGAGAAAAAGCTGACACCTAGAACTAGGGAAGGGAAGAATTAAGAATAATAATAAAGAGGACAAAACAATAATGATAATAATAATAATAATTTTAAAACAGACAAAAATAAGCAAATTAACAAAAGGAAAAAAAATCTGGGCACAGTGGGACAGGGCACCCAGGCTCTGTCTGAACACACAGACTGGGATGGAATTCCTACTGGCCCAGAAGGTGGGTGGGAGTGAGGGATACCTGCACCTCCGTTCACCAAGAGGGTATGGGGTCAAAAAGTAACAAGGGTAACATTGCACTTCTCCAGTTATTCATGTCCCGAATGTCCTTGGGGTTCCCGGCAAGTGAAGCCTAGTCTTAAGTCCCTGGAATCTTGGAGAATGCTGTTTTAAATATCCAAAATGGTCAAACCGCTTGTAAACATTCAAAATGGTTGTGCCCTCTGGACAGGCAAAATTCCACAGCGCAGCCTCCTTCCTCTTTGTTGCTTCCTTTTACTCACCAGCCACCAGTGCATTCCTCCCTGCAGCCCCTGGCTAGCAGAGCCAATTTTATGTTAATTCTTAGGTCATAAAACCACTTGGCAATATCCAAGCTGTCCATGCCATCAAGAACGCTGACAGACCGCAGCTCTGTATGTCTTCTTTTTCAATGTTTTTATGCAGGTTCTTCTACTAGTTGGTGTTTAGTCTACTTCTATATCCTTCCTTTCAAAGCTCAGGGCTCCAGGACTATCTTCTGTATCTGTGTTAATTGGTTCCCCTTTTCTCAGTTGAAGAGGGTCTGTGCAGTCCGGCTGGCTATTCAACCATCTTACAGGAACTCTGCAAAGAAATATTTTTGGATCATTTGAGTATTGATATTCAGTTTTTTTAGCTTAAGTTATTGTGAAACCATCTTCAAAAAGATGCAATTGAATCTCTGTTAATAGATTTTTATACTAGGGACTTTAAAATATCCCTGTCCTATGGTTTAGTAAAATATACTAGCACTGTTGACAGTGCCAGCAGTTCTGGTGGTGTAGTGCCTAAGGCATTTGACTGCTAACCAGAAGGCTGGCAGTTCAAATCCACCATCCACTCCTCAGAAGGAGATTGAGCAATCTACTTCAGTAGTGATACCACCTCAGAAACCCAAGGAGGGGTCGCTGTGAGTTGGACCTGACTCAACGGCAGTGAGTTTGGTTTTTGGTTTGGTCAATGGTGCCATTATATCAGCATTCATCCTCTTTCCCATGTATCACTTTGTTGAACTATAAGAATTCTGGATATGTGCACTTTAGCCAACATGTCTTTGGTAAATGTCACTTTGTTTTTAGCAGGGCTATGTTGTATACGTGTTAATAAAGCCTCAGACAGAGTAACATGTCAGCTATGATCAACCATTAACACTGGTTGGATTTATCAGTTTATTTAGTTGCCTATCACAGCCCTAAATAAAGGACTCATGGATACAGATATCCTACTTTTTTATATATATGAAAATCTAGAACTGAGATCTTACTCAAATTGTTTGCTGAATGCTTAGATTATCTGTTTTCCTTCCATTCACAGCCACGGGCTCTTAAGCTTTTGGCCTCTCCCTATTCATTCCTCTATGGCAATAGCTCTCCCCTGTCTATATAACAGAATGTCCCACATTTCAGATTATATTGCTGATCTTTGTAACATACGCACACATCTACACATGTGCACGCATGCACATGCACATGCATCCACACACACACACATTAATACAAGACGGTTCCTAGTTCCCAAATTTGGGATACTTGTTATTAGGGAAGGAAATGGCCAATAAATGGCTGCAGTAAGGGAACAAAAGTCTGGAAGTCCAATATGAACTGTTTACGGATACGTGTACCCTTAGATAAAGGATGACATGTGTAGAATGAGATCATGTCTATTTCCAATCTGTGAACTTTATACTGTATCAATAAGGAGTACATTTAAAAGTACTGTGTCTCTGATGCAAGGCCATTGGATTCTGGTTATGACCAACTTAGAATTTTATTTCTTGTATATCAGAGTTTTATTGTTTTTGACTGAAATCTTTATAAGACTAGAGTTTTTCATATAACTTTTTATTAATTAATTTGTGTTTTTTAAAATGATTTAATTTTTATTCATTAAAGTCCGTACTATAATATTTTTTTTAAAAAAATCAACAATTTATCTAGAATCAGTAAGATTGCTGCCAAAAAAATAAGGTGGACTGAGTTCTCTGATTCCTAAAACTTTCCTTTATTTGGAATCACTTCACATTGTAGTACGTCTGTTTCTAAGTCCCTTTTTTTAAACTATGGTTGTTAGTTACTCAAGGTAAGGCCAAGCATCTTATTTTTCTTGATATCTCTACCACATGATACAGTACCTAAACAGAAAAAAAAAACCTTAAGCTAATATATTAAAATATTGATTTATAAAAAATATCTTTTAAATTGCTATATCTCTATTACACTAAAATATATGTCCTGTGGTATGGCAAGTGATACAGGTATTCCTTTTCTGCTGAGGTAAGTTTCCTATGTATATTACATGTAGAATTAATTGTCTGAATTACAATTGAATAAATTCATATTTTACTTTACTCTTCCACATACTCTGTGGGGAATTTCTAAAGCATAGATTGTCTATATACATAATGATGCAATGTGCACGGGTAAGGAAAATAGAAATATGAAGTAATAAATATCTTGAGCTAGGGAAATTGTCAAGTCCAGACTATATAGGGAAAATGCCAAGAATCCTATCATAGGCATAAGCAACAGAACACTACATAAAAGTACTATTCTAGACCACTTTTTTGAAACTGATATTCTTAGGTTTGATTAGGTAGAATATTCAATACAATGGGAAAAGTCAACATCCTGCCACCATATATAGCAATTAATAATGCCACAAACTCATTAATTGACCTCAAATATATCAGTTGAACTTAATAATAATTTCAAATCTTCTAAGATAGAGGGCTAGATTGCTTGCTTCCTGGTCTACACTGCCTTTTTCCTCCACTTTAGGAACTACATATTATATTTATCTCTAACCATAAAATTTTAACCCCTCAAAAAAAAAAAAAAAAAAAAAAAAAAACTTCACTATTTCCTTTTATACATGCACATATATACATAAATATGTATATATAATGAAAAAAAAAAAAACTCACTGCCATTGAGTCAATTCCAACTCATAGCTACCCCAGTTAGGTTTCTGAGGCAGTAAACCTTTACAGAAGTAGATCACCCCATCTTCCTTCTCGGGAGCTGCTGGTGGGTTTGAACCCCCAGCCTTCTGGTTAGCAGTCAAATGCCTTACACACTTAAACATGTTTATTGTTTGTTTGTTTGTTTATTTATTTATTTATCTTGTGTAATTATACTAATGTATTGTGAAGCTAGTGGATCTAAGACTTCCGTTTCTTGTGGAACAAAAAAACAGTTTCACATCCATAATAGGAAAAGCACTGCACTAGACTCAAGAAACTTGTCTTTCTTTCCTCAGTGTCTTTAAGGGCACCTTGGGACTATCACTACAGCATCCTGATTTCCATGTATACAAAATAAAGTGTTTGTGCTCAGTGGCTTCTGAAATCTTTTGTGGTGAAGCGAGCATGCATTAGTTTAAGAATTAATTTTAAATATATATATATGTGTATATATATGT
>NW_006921706.1:2507364-2509999 GCF_000298275.1 Orycteropus afer afer
TTCTAAAGAGCATTCTAGCTGTACCTCTTCCAAGTCAGATTTGGTTGTTCTTCTGTCAGTCTGTGGAATATCTCGTATTCTTCACCAGCACCATAATTCAAAGACTTCAATTCTTCTTCAATCTTTCTTATTCATTGACCAACTTTAGAATGCATATGAGGCTATTGAAAATACCATGGCTTGAGTCAGGTGCACCTTAGTTGTTAAAGTGACATCCTTCCTTTTTAACCCTTACAGAGGTAGTTTGCAGCAGAGTTGCCCAATCCAATACGTCATTTGATTTCTTGGCTGCTGCTTCTATGGGCGTTGATTGTGGATCCAAGTAAAATGATATTCTTGACAACACAATATTTTCTGTTTATCATAATGTTGGTTATTGGTTCAGTTGTGAATGTTTTTGTTTTTTTTATGATGAGATTTAATCCATACTGAAGACTCTAGTCTTTGATGTTTAGCAGTAAGTACTTCTAGTCCACTTTACTTTCAGCAAGGTTGGGTCATCTGCATATTGTAAGTTGTTACTGAGTCTTCCTCCAATCCTATTGCTACATTCTTTTTCATTTTGCTGAAAAAACTTCAAAAACACAGAAAGGCACTGTCAGAAATTCAAAGCAGGTTCAGATGAGGTTGTGGAATGGGTGATATCACTGCTGATGTCACATTCATCTTGGCTGAAAGTAAATGCCAGAAAGATATTTACCTATATGTTCTTGAGTATGCAAAGGTATTTGACTGTAGGGATCATTACAAAGTATGGACAACATTGCAAAGAATACAAATTCCAGAACTGTCCTATATGGTCACTGTCAGTTGTTCTTTGAGTGACTTGAAAACCCAAAATATGTCATACATTTTTTTGTTCCTTTTGGAAGTACTTCAAAAAGTGCAGTTTAAGTACTAAAAAAAAAAAAAAAAAATACTTACATACAGTAATTTTCCCACTTTTTTTTTCATTCATCCTCTTAGGCATATGCCATATTTATGGTTAGTTCTGCTCAGAATCTTAAAATGTTATCCAGTGCATGTTACATGTGCTCATTTGCTTCTTAAGAAATGCAAAAATTACCATGTATTCTAGGAGCTAAAGACAAATCAGAGCTAAAGAAATTCCCACATAGTAGCCCCTGCTTTATAATCCTGTCATATAAAATGAAAGAAATCAAAGAACAGAAGCCTAGAATTTTTATGATAAAATTCTGAAAACTGCTTGTCTACAGATTAAAAAAAAAAGAAAAGTCAGCAGCCTTTGTCACCATGAATAAAGATCCAGTCCTCTAAGAGACTGAGGTTTTCTCATGAGAGCTGTGAATCTCAAATCTTAAGGGCAGCATTTGTCACATGAGAAACAAGGACGCTTCAAGATGGCAGCAATTATGAAAATGTAACACACTTTCTGAGAGACATTATAACACTGAAGAAAATACCATTGGAATAATGAGTCAACCATTAGCACCATCAGAGTGAAAGAAGGCCTATATGGGGAAAATAATTTGAATTCCATCACTTCTTCCAGTCATCTTCACAAGCATATTAGCAAGTGACAAACAAGTCTAAAATAAAATACACATGATAAGCATGCATCCTGCTAATGACAACCTCTGGGAAAAGAAAATAAACCAGGAGGTAAATAATGTTCAAGTTTGCTAACTTAAATCTTCATTTTCAGCCATCTTGGCTCTGTCTTAAAATGAAATAGTCACACTTTGTATGGACTGCAGTTGTCTAATGTCTCTGGGCATCTGCTTGAGTCTTAGATTAGTTTTAGGCACAAATTCCTTTCACCTATGAGTTCACTATCCTCACTAATTAGCCCTGTAATTGATGCATTTTTTGATCTTCTTCTTACTGACTTGTGGTCTCTTGTTGATGTTAACATGGTGGCCTTGCCATCTAGGGCTTGCCTTTTCATCCTGTCACTCCCAGTGATATATAACCTTGATCTCTATAGTCAGGAACTCTATTTTCTAGCCACTTGATAATGCATACAAGATGTCAAAGCTTTTTTTTTTTTTTTTTTTAATTCTGAGTCTTTTCCTTTGAGAATTTGTATAAACAGCTATATTCTGCTATATTTTGCAGCTCGCCAAATATTCATTAAGGAACAATACCAGTTATATCTTAACTTTGAAAAATACTTTCACATCTGTTATTACTGGTAGTCTAGCACTGTGCTCAGCACAGTGGAAACCACAAAAGGAATATGAGAAAATGCCTATTGAGTGGTTTGAAAATCATATATTTTCATACATGAAATAGTGAGTAATATAGGATACAGTTTAATCATATATCAGAACACTTGGGACAGATAGTGAAAAAAATGCTCTTAAACCTATGTAACATGAGAAGAGTTTATGAATGAGTACAATTAAACTTGTTATTGAAAGGGAGTTAGGATTTACCTATAATAAGTTATGTTGTTGTTGTTGTTAGATCGAATCAGTTCTGACTCATAGCAACTCTGTATACAATAGAACAAAACCCTACCCTGTCCTATGCCATCCTTACAAATACCACTATGTTTAAGCCCATTATTGTAATCACTGTGTCAAATTGTAAGGTATGTTGTAGTTGTTGTTAAGTGCCGTCGAGTCGTTTCCGACTCATAGCGACCCCATGCACAGCAGAACGAAACACT
>NW_006921706.1:2510584-2545657 GCF_000298275.1 Orycteropus afer afer
TTTTGTTTTCTTTATGTTGAGATGTAATCCATACTGCAGACTGTATTCTTCAACCTTCATCAGTAGGTGCCTTAAGTCATCCTCACTTTCAGCAAGCATTGTAAGGTATAGTAAAGTATATTAAGCTCACTACAATAAGGTCCTCAAGGCCAAGCACAACATGGTTCCAAACTCCTTTTCCTTTTATACATCCTATATTTTCTGGTTTTGTTCCTGTCATTCCTTCCTATTCCTGGAATTTCCTAATCTCATACTTATTCCTATCCAACTTCAAGACCCATGATTTCCATTCCTATCTATCCAATTCAAACCCCATTAGTTTCATCTTTCATTAAGATTTGGGTTCCCAAGTGAGATTTTAACATCTGTCTCTATGGTCTCAGTACACCTATTTTCTCCTATTCTAACAGTATCCCACAAAGCTCTGTTTTTTATTATTGTGATTTGGGTGAAAGTTTACATAGAAAATTCATTTTTCCATACAATAGTCATACACATTTTATTTCATGGCATTGATTGCAATTGTCGTAATGTAACAGCTCTCTTCCCACTTCCTCCCTATGGTCTCCTTTGCTCTGTGTCCTTCTTTCCTGGACATTTCTGCCCTCTGAGCTATCTCCCTGTACAAATGCTGCCCTTCTGATCTCCCATGGTTGATTGTTCTAAGGAGTGTACCTACTTGGTGTAAATGTTCACTTTATACACCTGTTTATTGTCTGGCTAGAAACCATGGAAGTGAGTTCAATTCCAGGCCCAAAGGGTAAGTAGAGGCCATAGTCTTGGGGATTTCACAAGTCTCTATCAGACCAGTATGACTGGTGTTTTTTATGATTTTGAGTTTTGATCTACATTTTTCTCACACACTGATGGGGCAATCTACTTCCGTAGTGATACTGCCTCGGAAACCCAAGGAGGGGTCACTATGAGTCGGGCCCGACTCGATGGCGCATAACATAACAAATCCAGTAGCTCCTATTTTGAACCTTTTTTTGAGTGGTTGGCAGTGATAGCTGGGCACTATCTAGTTCTTTTGTTCAGTGTCTTGTAAGCTGAGGTTCACATGGTCCATTAGTCCCTTGGACAAATTGTTTCCATATATCTTTGATTTTCTCCATTTTTGTTTGCTCCAGATGAGGAGAGACCAATTGTTGCTTCTTAGAAAGCCACTCACAAGCTTTTAAGACTCCTGTTGATACTCACCAAAGAAAGATGTAGAAAAATGCTTTTTCATTTTTTTATAAATCTTTTTACTTTATTTTTTAATTTTTGCAGTGGCCTTTTACAATAATGAACTAATACAGTATTTATCCTTCTGTGACTGATTAAGATGTAGAACAATGTTTTTTTTTATGTAGTATGTTATGCTAATTGAGCATGATGTTCCCTGTGACCGTAGTCTTGAGCCCACTTGCCAGTCATCACTCCCTCAAGGTGCTGTTTGTTGCTAAGAAGTTACCGTAACTTTGCCCTGTTAGCTCTATTATACATATGGACATTCTTATGGCACATACAAATACCTGCGCAGAAATATTGTCTCCCAAACTTATATATGGTCATGGTATCATGATATATTTCCTTTTGTCTAGACATATTTGACTATTTAGCAAGTCTACCTATGTATCCACCTGTAGATTAATGTCTGCTATGGGAGCTTTGGTGGCATAGTGCCTGAGGCATTTGACTGCTAATCAGAAGGCTGGTGGTTCAAACCCACCAGCCTCTCCTCAGAGGGAAGGTTGGGCAGTCTACTTTTGCAGTGATACCACCTCGGAAACCCAAGGAGGGGACCCAATTAGTCAGATCCGACTCAAGCACAGCAATTTATTACTGATAATGCAGTATTGTGTATGGAAAGGTGTTAACCTTTGTGTCTGTACCTCTTGCATGCCTCTCTATGTCTTCCTTTTCCTTAGTCTTATTATGCTGGCCATTCACTTTTGGTATATGCCTTTCCCTTCATCCAAATCAATATTTGTCTCTTACCTATCTAGCAATTTTCCCTCCCCTCCTCTTCTATCCCTGGTAACCAACAATCTAAGTTCTTTATATGTAAACTTTTCCTTGACTTTTTATGGTAGTGGATTCATACAACATTTGCCCTCTGTGACTAACTTATTTCACTCAGCATAATATCCTCTAAGTTCATCCACAATATGAGGTGTTTTACAGATCCTGCATTATTCTTTAGTGTTACATGATATTCCATTGTGTGTATATACCTTAATTTGGTTATCCATTCATCTTGATGGGCATTTAGGTTGTTTTCCATCTCTTTGCTATTGTGAATAGTGCTGCAATGAATATGGGTGTGCATATATGTATTAGTGTCCCAGCTCTCACTTCTTTAGGATATGTACCTAGTAACAGGATAGCTGGGTTAAGTGGTATTTCTATTTGCAACTTTGTAAATAGAACTTTGCAACTTTCCACACACTGGTCAGCATTTGTTATTTTCTCTCTTGTTGAATTTTGCTATTAGTTCTGGGGTGCAATATCTCATGGTTTTTTGGATTTGCATCTCTCTAAGGCTAATGATGGCAAATAACAACAACAACAACAACAACAACAACGAAGGCTAATGATGGGGAGCTCTGGTAGCATAATGTCTAAGGCACTTGACTGCTAACCAGAAGGCTGGCGGTTCAAATCCACCAGCCACTCCTCGGAAGGAAGGTTGGGCAATCTACTTCTGTAGTGATACTGCCTCGACAACCCAAGAAGGGGTTGCTATGAGTCGGTTCCGACTTGACGGCACATAACAACAACAACAAGGCTAATTATCATGAACATTTCTTCATGTGTTTGCTGGCTGGCTGGATATCTTCTTCCGTAAAGTATCTGTTTAGTTCTTCTTCCCATATTTGAATTGGATTGTTTGTCTTTTTGATGTTGAGGTGTTAGTTTTCTATAAATTTTAGAGATAAGTCCCTATCTTATGTCAGATGCGTCATTGCCAAATATTTTTTCCCGATCTGTAGTTCTCTTTTTACTCTTCTGGAGAAGTCTTTGGATGTACATATGAATTTAATTTTTAGAAGGTCTCAGTCATCGAGTTTATATTCTACTATGTGCATTTTTACTTAGGTTTAGTAGTGTGTGCGTGTGTGTGTGTGTCTCCTTATATCAGGGTCCCTAAGTTTCCCCTTATTTTTGTTTTGATGAACCTTATATTTTTAAGTTTAACATTTAAGTCTTAGATCCAACTGGAGTTAGTTTCTGTGTCTGCTATGAGATAAGGATCTTCTTTCATTTTTATGTAAATGAATATATAGTTTTGCCAGCACCATTTGTTGAAGAAACTATCTCTTCCCCATTTCGGCCGTTTGTCAAAGATCAGCTGACTGTAGGTGGATGGATCTATTTCTGGGTTCTCAATTCTGTTCCACTGGTCTATGTGTCTCGTACCAATACTGGGCTGTTTTGACTACTGTGGATTTATAGTAGGTTTTGAGATCGGGTAGTATGAGACCTCCTACTTTGTTTTTCTTCTTCACTAGTGCTTTGCTTATCCCAGGTCTCTTTCCTTTCCATACAAAATTAGTGATTGGCTTTCCCCTGTCCTTAAAAAGTGCTGATGGAATCTGGATCACAATTGCATGAATGTATAGATTGCTTTAGGGAGCATTGACATTTTCATAATGTTCGGTCTTCCTATCCATGGTGAGTTTTTCCACTTACGTAGCTCTCTTACAGTTTGTCATAGTAGAGTTTTGTAGTTGTCTTTGTACAGGTCTTTCATGTCCCTGGTAAGATTTGTTCCCAATTATTTGTTCCCAATTATCTTTTTGGTAGCTATTGTAAACGGTATTAATTTCCTTTTCAGAAATTTCTTTGCTGGTGTAGAGGAATCCAACTGGTTTTTATATGTTGATCTTGTATCCTGCCACTATGCTAAATCTTTCAATTAGTTCCAATAGTTTTCTTGCTGAGTCTTTTGGGTGTTCTATGCATAGGATCATATCATCTGCATATAAGGATAGTTTTATTTTTTCCTTGAAAATATTAAATGTTAAGTTGGGATATAAGGCAAGCAACTGTTATTTAATGAATATTATTAAAGGTACATTGCTAAGGTGTATGTTTTACAATATCACTCTTTAAAATGATACTCAAAGAATACTGTATGAAGTTTACTTCATGACAGTTTTGACAATTGGGTCATGTAGAACTGACCTCAAAATTTGTTGTGAATTATCAATAAATAGTTAATTAAATTCTGTCTGCTGTATTTTTTTAAAGGAGATAACAAATGCTCATCCTTTTTTTTTCCTACTTTATAAATGACTTAAATTTTCCAATAATGATAATGCATGTGAAACAAAATTCTATCCCACCTCCAACTTCAGGGATTTTACACTTAGTAAGTAGTTCATGGATAAATGAAGAGATAAATAATTATGACTGATTTATTGGATTAGCAGTGGGATGCTTAATGAATGCTTAAAATTCTGTGCACTTATAACATTTGTTAAATTTAATTGCTCATTTAACCAGATATTGATATTAACAAGTGATATGTACTAAATAGTTAGAATATTAGTTGGAACATTTATTTTAAAGCATATTGGTGATCTAAAAGTGATGAAAGGAAACTTTCTTTGTTGGTTACCAGGAGTGGGAGGGGAGGGGAGGAAACACTGCAAAAGTAAAAATAAAATAAATATAAGTGATTTCTAGAGGCTAGGTGAATATATCAAAAAGATAATCCTGAAAATTATTTTCAGTCAGGGAAAACAATCTATGTCAATCCAAATGCGAGTCTTTGTCCCTCTGGTATGTCCAGTTTAGTGCAGAGACCATCTGTGAACTGTGAGCCCCTATGACCTTTCTGCACCACAAAATAATGAGCATTTAGAATGGAATGCCCAGAATGTTTTTAGCACTGGTATTGGTTCCTATAAAAAGAATTTAGTTTGTTATCAGTGTAATTTTAGTTTAAATAATTATCATTTCTTTTCACCAAGAGAATACAAAGTTGATGCAGTTGGAATGTGTAAGGTGTTTGTTGTGTGTTCACTCATTTCTTTATAGCATAAAACATATGTTATGAATATTTATCTTCAAATGCAACCTATAAGTTATAAATTCTGGTCTAAGCAATGGAACAATATAGCCTCCTGTGAAGAAAAAACTTAAGAATATAATAACCAAATGTGTAGCACCTCAAGAGTGAGCAGTGAAAGTGGCTAGTTAAGGATCTGGAAAAGTTCATGTATGAGATACAGATTTATTACCTCCCTTCAGCCCCTGGATAGGATTTGTTGAAGAAGTTGATATTCAGGCCCGGTATTTTCCATATAGGCCTTTGTCCTTATGGGATTTACTTAGTCAAGCAATTATGAAAAGGAATAGCTATGGTGAGTAAATTAACCAGATGGCATAGTATGTATCAAGAAATTCTGAACCTTGGTAGAATGTGTTAAATACTCTGTATTTAAAGAGGCTTGCGGTGAGACTTACGTTGAAATGGATATGTGGTTATTTGCCTTTTTATCTCAATAAGAACAAGAAATGTAGGGAGGTGGTCAGGGTTTTTATTTGTTTATCATTTGTATGCTTCATTTTGGGAGCTCTGGTGACATAGTGCCTAAGGCATTTGACTGCTAACCAGAAGGCTGGTGGTTCAAACCCATTAACCACTCCTCGGAAGGAAGATTGGGTAATCTGCTTCTGTAGAGATACTGCCTCAGAAACCCAAGGAGGGGTTGCTATGAGTCAAATCGAATCAACTCCACGGCATTGAGTTTAGATTTTTTTATACTTCATTTAATTTTTTTTCTCTAGTTACAAGATTGTGTTACGATATTATTGTTCGATCTAACAGTATCTCAGAAAAGCAAAAGTCCTATGATAGAACTGAAAGTATCATTAGGAATAAGCAAACAACAACAACAAACAGAGACTATGTTGTTTGGTGGAAAAGTAATGGTCAGTTCTTAAACATTTGAAAAACTATCAGGAAGGAGTTAAATTAAAATTTGAAGATTTTATAGGAATTTGGGGAAGAATTCTCTAATAAGCAAAGCTGTTCAATACCAAGATGGCAGCCTTGTTAAACTATGAACTCTGTCACCAGAGGTGTTTCAGTCAAGGTGAAAAAAAAAAACAACATTCCCATGAGACTATAAAGTGGAGAAAGATTGTACCCCAAGATCTCCACAGATCTTTATAACTCTCAGATTCTACAGTAATGATAATTTTTTACATGATTTAGTGAATTATTTATAGAGCCTAAGGTCACCTTGGTAATATACTAACTAGTTATGTTCCATCAAATGAATTCTGACTCACTGCATTACAGGACAGAGTATAACTGCTCCATAGGATTTCCTAGGCTGAGGGTATCACCATGTCTTTTCTCCTGCAGAGTGGTTGTTTGTTGGGTTTGAACTGCTGATCTTTTGGCTAGCAACCAAGTGCTGTAACCACTATGCCACCAGAGTAAATACACAATAAATACCATACTCATATTAAATGAGTTGGGAAAACCTTGCTGAAAAATCAGATATTTCTGAATTCACTTATTGAGAAAATGAAGCATTTATAGTAAACTCTATAACTCATAAAAACCAAAACCCACTGCCATTGAGTTGATTCTGACTCAGCAACCCCCGTTGGGTTTTCGAGGCATTAAATCTTTATGGAAGTACATTGCCCAGTCTTGCTTGTGCAGAAGTGTAGTTACATATATTCATGCACATATCAATTACTGTTTAGGGAAATTTAATGTTTCAGGTATGTAAATTGCTTACATTTATAATCCTGAATAATTACAGCATACGTGGATATGTTGTTGCTACGTGCTGTCATGTCAGTTTCAATCAACACTAACCTCCTGTGCAACAGAATAAAAGGTTAGAATAAAACACTGCTCAGTCCTGTGCCTTTCTCACAATAGTTATGTTTGAACCCATTGTTGCAGCCACTGTGTCAATCCATCTCATTGAGAGTCTTTCCCTTTTTTGCTGACCTTCTATTTTACCAAGCATGATGTCCTTCTTCTAGGACTGGATCCTCCTGATAACATGACCAAAGTACAAGAGACAAAGTCTCACCATCCTTTCTTCTAAGGAACATTCTGGGTGTACTTATTTCAATATAAATATGTTTGTTTTTCTGGCAGACCATTGTACATTCAATATTCTTCATCAACACTGTCATTCAAATGCTTTAATTCTTCTTCAGTCTTCCTTATTTATTGTCCAGCTTTTGCATGCATATGCAGTGACTGAAAATACCAATTTTTTGGTCAGGCATACCTTAGTCTTCAACTTGACACCTTTACTCTTTAACACTTTGTAAAGAGTGCTTTTGCAATAGATATGTCCAATGCAATGTGTTATTTGATTTCTTGACTATTACTTCCATGGGTGTTGATTTTGGATACAAGTAAAATGAAATCCTTGACAACTTCAATCTTTTCTCCATTTATCATGATGCTGCTTATTGGTCCAGTTGTGAGAATTTTAGATTACTTTATGTTGAAGTGGAAACCATACTGAAGGTAGTAGTTTTTGATCATCATCAGTAAGTGTTTCAAGTTTGCTTTCAGCAAACAAGGTTGTGTCATCTGCATGTTACAGTTTCTTAATGAGTCTTCTTCCAATCCTGATGTAGAGTTCTTCTTCAGACAGACCACCTTCTCAGATTATTTACTCAGCATACAGATTGACTAAGTATGGTGAAAGGATATAGCCATAATGCACACCTTCCCTGATTTCAAACCATCCAGTTCTGTTCAAACTTCTGCCTCAGAGTATAAAAAAATATAGTCATGCGCGGCCATTGCTTAAGGTAACCATGAAGAAAGGCTTTGAAATCGATTATAAATAAGCCTTCTAAGAGTATAATACTATTTTTTAATG
Organism: Orycteropus afer afer; assembly: GCF_000298275.1. Lineage (NCBI taxonomy): Eukaryota > Metazoa > Chordata > Mammalia > Tubulidentata > Orycteropodidae > Orycteropus > Orycteropus afer. The sequence goes on from NW_006921706.1 coordinate 2,518,450, forward strand.
TAAAAACAAAGAAAAAAAGTCTATTATTATCTTTGATAACAGCTTTTAATGAAGTCAGTCCTGCCCCCGTGCCAGAAAAGAACTAATTGGCATTTTCTTCCTTATTAATCATTATATAACCTAAGAGAAAATTTTAATTTGGTCCCAATTTACATGAACAGTTTATTATATACAAGAGAAATAAAACAAAACACTGGCTGGCCCTGCATCAGCCTTACAATCCTTGCTATACCTGAGCCTATCATTGCAGCCAGTGTCAATCTATTTCATTGAGTGCTTTTCCCTTTTTCACTGACCTTTCGCTTTACCAAGCATGATATCCGTCTCAAGGGAATGGTTCCGTCTGATAACATAACCAAAGTAGGGGAGACGAAGTCTGGCCATTCTCACTTCTAAGGAGCCTTCCAGCTTCATTTCATCCAAGACAGACCTGTTCTTCTGGCAAGGGACTTTCAGTATTCTTCACCAACACCACAACTCAGAAGCAACAACGCCTCTTCAGTCTTCCTTATTCATTGTCCAGCTTTCACATGCATATGAAGTGACTGAAAATACCATTGCTTGTATTAGGTGCATCTTAGTCTTCAAAGAGGAGCTCTGGTAGCATACTGCCTAAGGCACTTGACTGCTAACCAAAAGGCTGGCAGTTCAAACCCACCAGCCACTCCTCAGGAGGAAGGTTGGGCAATCTACTTCCATAGTGATACCGCCTTGGCAACCCAAGGAGGGGTCATTAGGAGTTGGGGCTGACTCGAGGGCACATAACAACAACAACAACAACAGTCTTCAAAGAGACATCCTTGCTCTTCAGCATTTTAAAGAGGTCTTTTGCAGCAGATTTGTCCAGTGCAATATGTCATCTGATTTATGTATTTTTAGAAGGAAGGTTGGGCAATCCTACTTCCGTAGTGATAACTGCCTCAGAAACCCAAGGAGGGGTCGCTATGAGTCGGGTTTGACTCGATGGCACATAACAACAACAACAACAAAATGAAAATAGCAAGGAAATCAAAGATTGTTATCTCTACTTCATATTTTACTTCCCCACTGTAAAGATCATATCCATAATTTCCCATTTTGGTCTTAAAGTATATTTCAATTGTTGAGGTATGCAATTAAAGTGCCACATTGTTATAGAAGAATATATGATTTCTAATGAGAACTAAGGAGCACCAGTGGTACAAATGGTTAAACGCTTGGCTGCTAGCCAAAGATCAGTGCTCCAAACCCACCCAGTGGCTCAGTGGGAGAATGACATGGCCATCTGCTTCTTTAAAGATTACATCCAAGAGAACCCTATGGGGCAATTATACTCTGTCACAGGGGAATTTACTCAATTACACCCAACAACAAAAATGAGAACTGTGTATTTGATATGCTGTGCATAAAAACTAATGATAATGGTGGCATCTCTGAGCTACTGTTTCATTCTTTCAGTGTTTGTTGAGACAATGAAAAGTCTGTCAGATCTATAGTTGGTCCATCCCTTTTTGCTTGAAAGTCTCAAATATGTTGCTTCTATATCTAAGGAATTTAAGAACTCCCCAAGGATTTCATCTTGGCAATGACTTCCTAGAACCTTGGCACCAATATTGATATATCCAGAAATGTTCTTTAAATTGCAGAAGATTATACATGTGAATATAAAAAGTGTTGGCTAAAGTTGTTGTAGTGCTTTCTTCTCTTAATTTATATCTATTTTTCTTACATACGTAGCACCTGGCACATTGTAACGTCAGCACTAAAGATTTGTTGGGTGAGTAAATAACTGTGATAACAAATAGTAAAGTATTCAGTGGTTTGCTGTAATCTTTCATGATTATGACAGTTTTGTTCTGTTTTTTTTTTTTTTTTCCCAGGGTCATAAAGGTGACTATAATAGGGATATGAAACACGTTGCTCACCCATTGCTGTCAAATTGGATCTGACTCATAGCGACCCCTGTGTGGGTTTCTGAGGTGGTATCACTACAGAAGTAGATTGCCCAACCACTCCTTCCAAGGAGTGGCTGGTGGGTTTGAACCACCAGCCTTCTGGTTAGCAGTCAAATGCTTTAGGCACTATACCACCAGAGCTCCTAAAACTCACTGCTGTGGAGTCGGTCTGACTTATAGGCCTCGGGTTTCCAAGGCAGTATCTCTATAGAAGTTTGAACCACCAGCCTTCTGGTTAGCAGTCAAATGCCTTAGGCATCACACCACCAGAGCTCCTCCAAGGATATTATTATCTCTCCTTATAATTACCATTGCTCCTGTAGTGTTCAAACACCACATCCAGAGCATAATGCAAAATGCGGCAGTTTCCATTTGCAACTCATCCAAGTGTATCAATTAGCGATAATCTTAGTAACTCTCAATAGTAAGCTACTGGGTACATCAGAGCAAGGGTCAAAAAACAAAGCATTTTATCTATTGAGTCCTTATTGGTCAAGGATGACCCTATGTACATTAATTTCCCTAAGGGTCCAAGCAGTGTCAGAGTGAGTGCAGAGTGAGTTTTTTGCTTGGGTCCCATGCTGTAATGTCGAAGAAACCTCGAGGAAAAAGGAAAGAAGTAAGCTGGTCAGTGTGCAGTGAGTTGCTGTCACTTTGCACTTACACAAATCTCATGAAAGCCTGTACAAAAACTGGTTGCCACAGGAGTGACTGACGGTGGAAATGGAGGCAAAAGGATGTTCAGTGGCTTAAATGTGGCATACATGCTCAACTAGTGGTAGAAGTTTTGTTCAGTTTTCTTCTAAAAATAACAGACCAAAGGCATTAATTGTTCTATGGAGCAATACACCTTAGGTTATTGCTAAAGGCAGTGAGTGAGGAATGTGTTTCATATCCCTATTAAAGTTGCTTTTATGGCCCTGGAAAAAACCAGAACAAAACTGTTGTGATCGTGAAAAATTATAGCAATTCACTGAACAGTAGTTTGCTGTAATCTTTCATGATCACAACAGTTTTGTTCTGTTTTTTTCCAGGGCCGTGTAGGTGACTTTAGTAGGGATGTGAAACACCTATCTCTGAATTAAATAAATAAATAAATAAATAGCCTCACTACCGTCAAATTGGATCCGACTCATAGCGACCCCTCCTTGGGTTTCTGAGGCAGTATCACTACAGAAGTAGATTGCCCAACCTTCCTTCTGAGGAATGGCTGGTGGGTTTGAACCACCAGCCTTTTTGTTAGCAGTCAAATACTTAACCAAGTGTTAGGTCCAACTGCAGCTATTATGAAAGATGTGGTATCTAAATTAAAACAAATCAACACAACCTTTGGTACTTGGTATGCAGATGTTGACAAGCAAGTGTGTTTTTCTTCATTCCCACTGAGAAGGATCAAAACCCACATGCTTTTACTTGAGAGTATAGCAGTATACATTCACTCCCTTACCTGAAGGCCAAATGAACATTTCTGCCATTTGTCAAAACAGAGTCTTTAGGAATCATGATTGTCTTTACATTCCTCAGGACATCATAGCCATGACATCATGCTTGTTGGACTTGGTTAATAAAAAGAGGAAAGTAGGAGAGATGACCTAAGAATAAAATATTTATATCAATTAGCAGGATATAAAACCACAAAGTTCATGTGCCTAAAGTTTAGTTAAAGAGTTTAGGAATACAGTGATCTGGAGCAAGCCAACGTATCCCTTTGAATGTGAAAGAAGCCTATTGAAAAACCTTGTTCCACTTATCATTAAGAAAGAGGTATTCTACTTAGTTTGTGTTTCTGTTAATTCTCTTTTTCTACATAAAAAATTGCTATGGAAACTTAACAACTTAAAAAATACATATATTTACTACCTCACAGTTTCTGTGGGTCAGAAACCCAGAAGCAGCTTAACTGAATGGTATTGCTTAAGGTCTTTAAATTTTGTCATTGTTTCATATTTAGAGAAACTAGGAATTTTCAAAATAAGCAAACACTGGTTGCCTTTTGCATAAATCCTTCAATTAGTTTATCTCTCTCTACTCCCATTTTGTTATAATCAGCAAGAAGAAACCAGGTAGGACCTTTAATACTCTGCCTCAAAAACTTAGCTAGATAACTCATTTCATTAAGTATATGTCCTACTTGCCACATAACTAACTTTTGTACTATTATATAGCAAGAATCTTTTTTCTTCAGGTTTCCAATAGCATCCTCGCTTCTTTTTAAGCCCTAATTGACAGCTACCCTCAGTGCTACGAGGCTTCTTCTAGCAGTCTCTTCAAAATATCTTTGGCTTCTACAAAACTTTCTTTATAGTTCTAACTCTTCTTACTGTTGAGTTCCAATGCCACTCCCATATTTTATGTATTTTCTTAGGGCAGCATGACTCTTTCAGGTACCATAATCTATTTTACTTATATATTGCTATATAACATATTACCCCAAAACTTAATAGCTTATAACCAATAAATATTTATTATCTTACAGTTCTCTTTGTCAGAAATTTGAAAGTGGCTTAGCTGAGTGGTTTTGGTGCAGGTTCTCTCATTAGGTTATTCTAAGGTAAATGATAAGAAACAGCTGCAAACATCCATTAATAATCGGAACATAGAATGTATGAAGTATGAATCTAGGAAAATTGGAAGTTGTCAAAAATGAAATGGAACACATAAAGATTGATATCATAGGCATTAGTGAGCTGAAATGGACTGGTTTTGGCCGTTTTGAATCAGACAATCATATGATCTCCTATGCCAGAAATGACAAATTGAAGAAGAATGACATGGCATTCATCATCACAAAGAATGTCTCATGACCTATCCTGAAGTATGGTACTGTCAGTGATAGGATAATATCCATACTCCTACAAGGAAGAGCAGTTAATAGTACTATTATTCAAATTTACGCACCAACCACCAAAGCCAAAGAGGAGGAAATTAAAGATTTTTACCAATTTCTGCAGGCTGAAATTGACCGAACATAAAACCAAGATGTTTTAATTATCACTCGTTATTGGAATACAAAAGTTGTAAATGAAGAATCACTGATAGTTGGAAAATACAGCCTTGGTGATAGAAATTACACTGGAAATCCCATGATAGAATTTTGTAAGACCAATGTCTTATTCATTGCAAATACCTTTTTTCAACAACACAAATGGCAGCTGTACACATGGACTTCACCAGACGGAGTGCACAGGAATCAGATAGACTACATCTGTGGCAAGAGAAATGGAGAAGCTCAATATCTTCAGCGAAAACAAGGCCAGGAACTGACTACAGGCTAACAATTGCTCATATGCAGTTCAAATTGAAGATGAAAATAATTAAAAGAAGTCCATGAGAGCCAAAATATGACCTTGATTATATTCCTCTAGAATTTAGAGACCATCTAAAGAACAGATTTGATACATTGAACACCAGTGACTGAAAAAAGAGGAATTGTGGGATGACATCAAGTATATCATCCATGAAGAAAGCAAAAGTTTACTAAAAAGACAAGAAAGAAAGAAAAGACCAACATGGATGTGAAAAAGAGGCTCCGAAATTTGCTGTTGAATAGAGAGTAGCTAAAGAAGAACTGACAGGATAAAAAGAGCTGAACAGAAGATTTCAAAGAGCAGCTCAAGAAGACAAAGTCAATTATTATAATGAACTGTGCAAAGATCTGGAAATGGAAAACCAAAAGGGAAGTACACACTTGGCATTTCTCAAGCTGAAAAGACTGAGGAAAAAATTTAAGCCTCAAGTGGCAATATTGAAAGATTACATGGGCAATATGTTGAATGATGCAGGAAACATCAAAAGAAGATGGATGGAATACAAAGACACTATACCAAAAAGAATTGATCGATGATCATCCATTGCAGGAGGTGACATGTAATCAAGAACCAGTGGTACTGAAGGAAGAAGTCGAAGCTGCACTGAAAGAATTGGCGAAAAACAGGACTCCAGGAATTGATGGAATACCATTGAGATGTTCCAACAAATGGATGCCATGCTGAAGGCACTCACTCGGCTATGCCAAGAGATTTGGAAGACAGTTACCTGGCCAACTGACTGGAAGATAGGTATATTTGTACCCATTCCAAAGAAAGGTGATCTTACAGAATGTGGGAATTATCAAATAATACCATTGATATCACACACAAGTAAAATCTTTCTGAAGATAATTCAAAAATGGTTGCAGCAGTATATTGACAGAGAACTTCGAGAAATGCAAGCTGGATTCAGAAAGGGATGTGGAGAGGATATCATAGCTGATGTCAGATGGATCTTGGCTCAAAGCAAAGAATATCAGATGTTTACTTGTGTTTTATTGACTATGCAAAGGCATTTGATTATGTGGATCATAATAAATTATGGATAACATTGAAAAGAATGGGAATTCCAGAATTGTACTCATGAGGAATCTGTACATAGACCAGGAAGCTGTTGTTCTAACAGAACAAGGGATATTGCATTGTTTAAAATCAGGAAGGGAGTGCATCAGGGTTGTATCCTTTCACCATACTTGTTCAATCTGTATGCTGAGCAAATAATCCAAGAAGCTGTATTATGTGAAGAAGAGTGTGGCATCAAGTTTGGAGGAAGGCTCATTAACAACCTGAAATACACAGATGACACAACTTTGCTTACTGAAAGTGAGGATGACTTGAAGTACTTACTGATGAAGATTACACACTACAGTCTACACTATAGATTACACCTCAATTAAAAGAAAATAAAAATGCTCACAACTGGACAAATAAGCAGCATCATGATAGATGGAGAAAAGACTGGAGTTATCAAAGACTTCATATTACTTGGGTCTACAATCAACGCCAATGGAAGTCAAGACATCAGAAGATGTATTGCATTGGCCAAATCTGTTGCAAAGGACCTCTTTCAAATCAGGTGCTGAAAAGCAAAGATATCTTCTTGAAGACTAAGATGCATCTAATCCAAGCCATGATATTTTCAATTGCCTGTTATGCATGTGAGAGCTAGACAATGAATAAGGAAGGCCGAAGAAGAATTGGTGCTTTTGAGTTGTGGTGTTGGCGAAGAATGCTCAAAGTACTGTGGACTGCTGAAAGAACTAACAAATCTGTCCTGGAAAAAGTGCAGGTGGAATGCTCCCTGGAAGGGAGGATGGCCAGACTTTGTCTCACCTACTTTGGTCATGTTAGAAGGGACCATTCTCTGAAGAAGGATGTCATTCTTGGTAAAGTGGAGGGTCAATGAAAGAGGGGAAGGGCCTCAACAAGGTGGATTGACACAGTGGCTGCAGCAATGAGCTCTGGTATATTAGGGATAGTGAGGCTGGCACAGGACCGGGCATTGTTAAGTTCTGTTGTACATAACAACAAAGGCAAATGTGTTGACAAGTCCTGAAGTAATCTGAAAGCTTGACTAATACTGAAGGGTCTACTTTTGAGAAGTTCACAGATCACTTACATGGCTATTTGTAGGAGACCTCAATTCCTTACCATGTGGACTGCTATTGTAGGACTGCTTGAATATCCTCATGATTTCGCAGCTGGCTACACCCAGACCAAGTGCTCAAAGAGAGGGTAAAGTAGAAGCTACAATGTCTTTTATGACCTAACCTTATAAATTACACCAACATTTCTGCACTATCCTACTAGTTAGTGTGAGAGGACACTACGTTCTTGTTGTTGTTAGGTGCCATCGAGTTGGCTCTGACTCTTAGTGACCCCATGCACAAAAGAATGAAACACTGCCTGGTCCTGTGCCATCCTCACAATCCTTGCTGTACTTGAGCCCGTCATTGCAGCCACTGTGTCAATCCATCTTTTTGAGGGTCTTCCGTCTGCTTTACCAAGTATGATATCCTTCTCCAGGGAATGTTTCTTTCTGACAACATGACCAAATTAGGTGACCTGAACTCTGGTACCTCTCACTTCCATTCCTGCTGCACTTCTTCCAGGAGAGATTTGCTTGTTCTTCTGACAGTTGATGACATTTTCAGTATTTTTCACCAGTACCACAATTTGAAGGCATCAACTCTTCTTTGGTCTTTATTCCTTGTCCATCTTTCACTCGTATATGAGGCGATTAAAAATATTAACACTTTAAAGAGGTCTTTTGCAGCAGATTTGCCCAGTGAAGTAAAACATCTGATTTCTTGACTGCTGCTTCCATGAGTGTTGATTGTGGATCCAAATAAAATGAAATTCCTGCCAACTTCAAACTTTTCTCCATTTATCATGATGTTGCCTATTGGTCCAGTTGTAAGGATTTTTGTTTTCTTAATGCTGAGGTATAATATACACTGAAGACTGTAGTCTTTCATCTTCATCGGTAAGTGCTTCAAGTCATCTTTCAGCAAGCAAGGTTGTGTCATCTACATATTGCAAATTGTTAATGAGTCTGATGACATATTCTTCTTCATATAGTCCAGCTTCTTGGATTATTTGCTTAGCATACAAATTGAATGAGTATGGCAAAAGAATACAACTTGGATATACACCCTTCTTGATTTTAAACCATGCAGTATCCCCTTGTTCTGTTTGAACAACAACCTCTTCGTCTAAGTACAGGATCCTCATAAGCACAATGCAATTCCCATTCTTCGCAGTATTATCCATAATTTGTCATAATCCACATAGTCGAATGCCTTTGCATAGTCAATAAAACACAGGTAATTATCTTTCTGGTATTCTTTGCTTTCAGCGAAGATCCATGTGTCATCAGCAATGATATCCCTCATTCCATATGAATTTAGCTTGAATTTCTGGAAGTTCCCTGCCAATGTGCTACTACAATGGTTTTTTAACTATCTTCAGCAAAACTTTGCTTGTGTGTGATACTGATAATGGTTTGATAATTTCCACATTCTGTTGCATCTTCTTTATTTGGAACGAGCTCAAATATTTATCTCTTCCAATCAGTTAGCCAGGTAGCTGCCTTCCAAATTTCTTGGCATAAATGAGTAAGCTCCTCCAGGGCTGCATCTGCTTGTTGAAACATGTCTATGGGTAATCTGTCAATTTCTAGAGCCTTGTTTTTCACCATTCCTTTAGCGCAGCTTGGAATTCTTCAATACCTTGGTTCTTGATCATATGCTACCTCCCAAAGTAGTTGAACATAGACCAATTCTTTTCAGTATAGTGACTCTTCATATTTCTTTCATCTTCTTTTCCTGCTTCTTGCATCACTCAATATTTTTCACATAGAATCTTTCAATATTGCAACTTGAGGCTTGAATTTTTTCTTCAGTTCTTTCAGTTTGAGGAATGCTGAGCATGTTCTTTTGTTTTAGTTTTCTAACTCCAAGTCTTTGCACATTTCCTTATAATACTTTACACACAACTCCTCTGGTCTTCAGTCATTGGTGTTCAGTGTGTCAAATCTATTCTTGAGATTTTCTGTAAATTCAGGTGAGATATAATGAAGGTCATATTTTGGCTCTTGTAGGACTTGTTTTAATTTTCTTTAGCTTCAACTTAAAGTCGGATATGAGCAACTGATGGTCTGTTCCTTATTTTGCCCCTGGTCATGTTCTAACTGATGATACTCAGCTTCTCCATCATCTCTTTAGCATGGATGTAGTCGATTTGATTCCTGTGTATTCATTCCATCTGGTGAGAGCCACATGTACAGTCACTGTTTATGTTTATGTAAAAAAGGTATTTGCAATGAATAAGTCTGTCTTTGGTCTTGCAAAATTCTATCATTTCATCTCCAATGTCATTTCTGTCATCAGGGACATATTTTCCAACTATGGATGCTTTTTCTTTGTTTCCAACTTTTGCATTTTAATCACTAGTAATAATCAATGCATCTTGATTGCATGTTTGGTCAATGTCAGACTGCAGAAGTTGGTAAAAGTCTTCTATTTCTTTGTATTTGTCTTTAGAAGTTGATGTATAAATTTGAATAATAGTAGTATTAACTATTCTTCCATGTAGGCATATGGATATAATCTATCCATATTATCATTGACAGCACTGTTTTTCAGGATAGATCTTGAAATGTTCTTTTTGATGATCAAGGTGACGTCATTCCTCTTTAACTTGTCACTCCCGGCATAGTTGATCATTTGAGTGTCCAATTAAAAATGGCGAGTACTAGTCTATTTCAGCTCACTAATGCCAAGGATGACTCAACGGCACATAACAACAACAACGATGCCAAGGACAATGATCTTTATGCATTCTATTTCATTTTTGACAACTTCTGTAAAAATTATATAGCATTCATAAACTTATGATATAATTGCAATAATTTAATGCACCATTAAAAGCATACACACACACATATACATGAATACAAGTCAGATCTGACTCATAGTGACCCCTCCTTGGGTTTCTGAGGTTTCACTACTGAAGTAGATTGCCCAATCTTCTTTCCGAGGAGTGGCTGGTGGGTTTGAACTGCTAGCCTTCTGGTGAGCAGTCAAATGACTTAGGCACTATGCCACCAGAGCTCCCAAATATATACAGACACATCAAATGACAGTTTTTATGGCCAAATCAGTACACAAAACTTCATATTTTATCTGGAATTATGGGGATTATTATCTCTCTTAGGTTTCCTGGTGGTGCACTGATTAAGCACTGAGCTGCTATCTGAAAAGTTGGCTATTTCAACCCATCTAGCACTTTGGGGGAGAAAGACTTGGACATCTGGTTCTTTAAAGATTAAAACCAAACACCAAGCTGACTGCCACCAAGTTGATTCCAACTCATAGCAACTCTATAAGACAGAGTAGAACTGCTTCATAGTGTTTCCAAGGCTATAAATCTTTATGGAAGCATCTCATATTTCTCCCAGGGAGCCACTGGTGGTTTTGAACTGCTGTCCTTTTGGTTAGCTGCCAAATGCCTTTACCACTGTGCCACCAGAACTCCTGTTCAAAGCCATCAATAATACAAATTCAATTAAACAACAGTGAGTTTCTGTGTATTTGTCATATTAACAAGGAATTTATTGTAATAATCAGTGTTTATCAGGGTTTGGTGAAGGGAGCATAAATTTCCACAAAGTTCTCTCTAAAATCAGTTGGGCAACATATATTTAAAATCCTTTGACCCAGGTGTTCACTTTAATGGAAACTAGCCTAAAGAAATTAAGACTGATACATGCAGACTTTAAAAATCTTAGTGAAAAAATATGAATCTTTTCATGTGAGAGAAAGACATTTCACTAATATCTATCACTAATGTATATTCTAATAATATTGACACTTCATTTCTGGTTCAGCTAGTGTTACAAGACAATGAGAGGTAATGACATGGTTTATATTATATTTTATAAATCAGGATACCAGGGCCCTAAGAGAAAATAATTTTCTGTAGACAAATAAAACATGATAGGTCCTACAAATAAATTATTCAGCAATGTAAAATCACCTATCCTAGTTACTGATTTCACATTTATTGTCTTACCAGATTTAAAGTATTTGCTCTAATTTGTACATTTAATTGGATAGTCTTATATAATTTTTAATTAAAATTTAATTACTTATTGAAGCTGAAACCACAGTTTGACTTCCACAGTGATTTCTCCTCATTCACCAAATTGATTTGTCATTTGAGAGTTATGTTTTAAATTTAAATTAAGTTAAACTAAATTAAAACTCAAGTCAAAGAAGCATTCAGCTCACCTTTTCTTTTTGTTTAAAAATAAATCTTTATTTATTCTGGGTTAGTAAAATACTCAAAATGTAATTGTTTTTATGTTCACAAATTTGTACAAAGAGGTGTACTAGGCAGATCATATATTTATAATTAAATCAATTAGATGAAGTGGCATTATTTTGAACGGCACAGTATGCCAGGCATTCAGATTACCACTTTATGGAACTGCAAGACCTACATTTAGGTCTGCATTTTGTTCTAGCTCCAGAAAATCTCCTTTAATATGATGAATACAAAAGAAGCAAAATCATGTTTTACTGCTAAAAAAGAGTGAAGGGTATTACCATTTTTCAGAATATTTAATGTCTTTCTAGGATTAAATTTTAGTCAAAATATTCAAAGAATGGACCCTCCAAGAAAATATGCTCATGAGATTCACCTTATGGGAGCCTAAACTTACAGAAATTCTAGTCTACTGATATGAAGAAAAATATGCTTGTAAATTGTTGGTGAGAGGGGAAATGGTACATTTTGGTAGTCAGTATTGTAATACTAAATTTGTCGAAACCTTGAAACTTTCTAGAACCTTTGGCCAAATGATCTGAACAATATATAGCAATGGATGCTCATTGTAACGTGCTTTAAATATTGGAAACAATTAGAAAAGACTCAAATGTCTGTAGCAAGTGCCTACAGATATGTAATTAATTAGATATGTCTTGATAAATTGCTGCAATGAAATATTGTTGTAATAATTGTTATCCAGTTGGGTCCAACTCATGGGTGACCTTATAGATAACAGAACAAAACTTTGAGCTAATTCCATGATTACTGGTATGTTCGAATCCACTGTTGTGGCTATTGGGTAATGCCCTCTAGCCTAGAGGCCTCATCTTTCAGCGCTATATTGAACACTATTCTGTTTTGATCCATAATATTTTTTTGACTAATTTTTCAGAAGTAGATTGCCAAGCCTTTTTTTCTAGGCTGTCTTAGTGTGGAAACTCCTCTGAAACCTGTCCACCACAGTATATGCACTACTTGAAATATTGGCAGCATCACTTCTGGCATTGTACAAACCACCATAGTATGACAGACTGAGAGACAGATGGTGGGTTATAACCATACTGTGTTGTTAGCTGCTGTGAAGTGGGCCCCTGACTCATGGTGACCCCACACACAACCAGACCGAGCTATTGTGATCCACAGGGTTTTCAATGGCTAATTTTCTAACGTTGCTCCCCAGACGTTCTCCCTAGATCATTTTAGTCTATAAGCTGTGGTGAAACTTGTTCACATCACAGTGACTCTGACAAAAGAGTGATGGCTGGCTTGAAGTGCTTTGCCCGAGAATCAAATCTGGGTCTCACACATGGAAAGCAAGAATCGTAGTATATATCTATCTAATTGTGTGGGAGCTCTGTTAGGGTAGTGCCTAAGGCATTGGGCTGCTAACCAGAAGGCTGGAGGTTCAAACCTACAAGCCACTCCCCAGAAGGAAGGTTGGGCAATCTACTTCCATAGTGATACTGCCTTGGAAACCCAACGAGGGTTGCTGTGAGTCAGATCCGACTCCACGGCAATGGTTGCATTTTTTTTTTTTTTTTTCATCTAATTGTATAGATATGAAGAGCAAAAGGTAACTAATAGGTTCAATCACTGTAGACCAAAAAGAATTTGAAGCTGTTTAAGCCCCCCACATGTACTGAAATAAATTGTAAAGTAAAAAACCAAATTATAGAACAATTTAAAATGCAATCCCAGATTTGTTTAAATTGTTTTAATCACTTAGGATCATGTTGTTGTTGTTGTTATGTGCCGTCGAGTCGGTCCCAACTCATAGCGACCCCTCCTTCTGGTTAGCAGTCAAGTGCTCTAGCCACTATGCTACCAGAGCTCAAAATATAAAACTAGTTACCTGTAATTGATGGGGTTTATGAGGAATTTTTATTCCTACTATTTATCAATAATCTCAAATTTTTGACACATTGAATGGCTCAAGGCAAAACAGATAGAAAAAATAATTTTTTAAAATTTGTTGACTTGTAAATTTTAAAATAGGTTACTGGGTAACATTCAAGAGACAGGATTAGTATATTACTAAGCCATTTGCTCCTTGGTCTTGGTAGAGTAGGACAAGTTGTTCCATAAACAAATCCAGGAGAGGAAAAACACTGCTTCATTTGAAGGATCGAAACATATTTAGTCAAACAAGAAACTGATTCATTTGAGAGTTTTACAGCAAACAAGGACAGAAAGTAGTTTGCATAATTTTCTCATGCTCGTTTTATAGTGTTTATCTTTTATAAGACTCTTGAACAGTTGCTGGCCACCTGTCAATAATGTGCCCTTTTATAGACTCAACCTTTTATTGTTCTTATGTCCTTCTCGTACAAAAAATAGTCTTTGAGAAGTCTGTTAAATATAATGCCTAAAATGCTAATTTTCAATTAGAAACACTGTCTTTTCTTGATGGAAATAAATAGTTTTCAATGATATGAAGAGAATAGGCACATTATAAAATCTCTTTAGCAGGAGTAGAAATAAATTCATTATTTTATCAAGAGTTTTGGAAAGTTAGTTAAGTATTATATTTAAATTATTGGCTTATGGAAAACTAAGCCAAGTAGTATGTATTTAAAGTTTTGCCACAATTTTAGTAATTTGACATTGATTTCAAGTGAAAATATTTGTACTGTGAGTCTATCAATTGCATAAATATGTTGGGTATATAAAAAGTTGCTTTATCTTCCTTTTAGTTGTAAAACACATCCAGTGTTTCTTTCTCAATTTACATAAAATCTGTCAAGTAAAGTGTTATACACATGTTCTTTGACCTACATCCTAGAAGTGCTTACTGTGATACTGAATAAACACAATCCTACAAATCTGTACACTAGCATTTATTTCTATTCATAAGGAGACATTATCCAAGGCCTTAAGTAGAAAGCTGCCTTTGCTTTGTTTTGCTTTTGTTGAATTAGATCCCAAGTTCCCTTTAAATAATCATGCACAAGAACAATAAATGAAACAAGTTTCAAACCAATGGAAATTCTTTATGCTCTTGTTAAAAAGCAAACATTCCCCCCATCTCCACCTTCCCACTACCACCACCTCCCACTCTCTCTCAATAATTTGAGATATGAGGCTGAATTTCAGTGTTTGTACAGAGACATTTCATATTAAATATTACCTTCTTATGTAGTACTTGTGAGAGTACTTCATGTTTTCCTTGATAAAATTTGCATATTGTGCTTTCAAACTGCACTTTAAAATATTTGCACTCGTTGAAACATGGTAGCTAATTGGACTAACAATTCTCAGCTGTCAAGAACAATTTTAGATGTGGTCTCTTTTCTGTTCAATGTATGATTATTTCAAGACAGCTTGGAGGGCAGAAGTAGACAGCCCTTCATTGGTTATACAGTGGTGAAGATTTGATCTTTCAAGAGGCCTGTTAATTGGACACACATGCAACACCCAAGGTGCAATGAGAAGATAAGGCAGCAGTTAAAACCTACAAGGTGACTGAGTTTTCTTTAGGTTCAATCATGATTATGTTGCCACCCCTGCTTTTGCTGATGCTGTTAGGCATTTTATTCCTTTTCTTTAGCTTCAGTGGGTATTTTTATAGATCTCCATGGAGTTTTCTGGGGTATGCTATCTTATGGCGTTCAGTGTAAATATACTTGGAATAAAATAAACTGGACTTGGTTATCTGCAAGCAGCTAGTTAATAAGAATTTGGAATAATCTTTATTGGGATGGGAATTAAAATGTATTTGTATTTTAAATGTATGATTTTTCTAGTAATATAAATAAACTTTAGAAATTCTAATTCATTATCAATGTTTATAAAATAGTGTAGAAATGTACTCGAGTCCAATCACTTTCTTCCATCTGGTGTTGCCATCAATCATGTTATGTCTTTGATATTAAGATCCACAAACTAACCTTTCTCCTTTCTGAGCAAAATAATTGAGGAAATTTGTTCAAATATATGATATGAAAATTTAAAAAACTTAAACTATGAAATGTAATTAATTATTCCATTAAAATGAGAGTGTGAAGCTTTTATAAATATAATTACTAATTGATTAACTATACTTGTACTGTGTAAAAGAATGTTCACACAAACAGACACACACACACACACAGGTGATGTTCCTCATAGCCACTGAGGAACTTCAAAGTAAGAATTATGCTACATTGCAATAAACTCTAAATTTTAAATAACTTACTCCTGTCAATATTTCTATGTTAAGTTGTAATTTTTAATTTATCAGAAAACTATTGGCATTAAACAATCTCTGTAGTGGAGTCACTATAGTCAAAGATCAATAGAGAAATAGATGTTCAAAAATATATTCCTAGTTGGAAAAATTTAGTTTCTCCAGACTAAAGAATAAAAAATACTCCTTGGTCCCCTTAGGGAGTATATGTGTTTTTCTTTACAAAGTGCAAAATGAGCATTCAAGTCATAGTTTCATAAATAAGATGCCACTATTATTGAACTTTCATATGAGCTGTTTTCTTTTTTGGTTTTTAAGACATTCGCATATTTTGAGTAGAAATGAAAGTTTATTTTATTTTTCATATGTAGTTGAAAATCATTACTAGAAAATGTGTTTTATCTAGTTCGAAAGGCAAAAGAAATAAAATAGAGTAAAATACTCTAATAAGAAATACTATTCATAAGACTCCCATAATAATCTAAAATCTGCCCCAAAAGGTATGCCAATTTAAGAAGACTCTTTTATGTATTTATTTATCTAAAAATATATGCAATAATATTAAAACAAGTAACATGGGAAACTTATAGGTTCTCAAGATTACACTTTGGGTTCTGGTTGTAATTGAATATATGATTCATTTTAAATTTATAAAATTTATTTCATTTAAAAAAATTTATTTTAAAATTTATTTGAAATTTATAAAATTGCCACTGGTAATTGCCTTTTTTCAGTAGCTAGGTAAAAATCAAAAGTTTTTAGATAATCAATGATATATTGGAATGACTTAAAGGAAAATTATATTTTGTTTTTATCCTCAATTACCTGTACAACTGCTATGTGTTGAATAATAAATTGGAAAAGTATTTCTGTGATTTGATTTCTGATTTTATTCATTTACTTAATAAATAGTATTGAGCCTGTCCTATGTGCATATACAACTGCTGTTACAGAAGATGGATGAAGGCCTGCCCTCAAGGGGCCATGGAATTGTTGTTAGTTGCCATAGAGTTGATTCTGACTCATGATAATACCATGTGTGCAGAGTGAAACTGCTCCATAGTGTTTTATGAGCGGTAATCTTTGGAAGCAGATCACCAGGACTGCCTTCCAAGGCACATCTGGGTGGGTTCAAACCTCCAACCTTTTGGCTTATAGTCTAGTGCTTAACCATTTGTGCCACTCATGGAATCTTATGTGGTCATGGAGTCAGTCTAATTTGGCAAACAAATTTCATTAAACTAATTGAAATTAATTTCATTAAGCTAATTGAAATCCTTGCAACTGGTCCAGTTAAACAGCTTCACAATGGATGGAGAAAAAATTGAAGTTGTCAAGAACTTCATATTACTTCATTCTACAATCATCACCAATGGAAGCAGCAGTCAAGACATCAGACTACATATTGCATTGGACAAATCTTCTGCAAAAGACTTCTTTCAAGTGATGAAGAGCAAAGATGTTTCCTTGAAGACTAAGCTGTGCCTAACCCAAATCATGGTATTTTCAGTTGCTTCTTATGTATGTAGGAGCTCTGGTGGTATAGTGCCTAAGGCATTTGACTGCTAACCAGAAGGCTGGTGGTTCAAACGCAACAGCCACTTCTTGGAAGGAAGATTGGGCAATCTATTCCTGTAGAGACACTGCCTCAGAAACCCAAGGAATGGTCACTATGAGTTGAATCAACTTGACAGCAGTGAGTTCTTATGCATGTGAGAGCTGGACAATGAATAAGGAAGACCAAAGAAGAGTTGATGCTTTTGAGTTGTGGTGTTGGAGAAGAATGTTCAGATAACTATGGACTGCTAAAAGGACTAACAGATCTGCCCTGGAAGAAGTGCAGCCAAAATGCTCCTTGGAAGCGAGAATGGCCAGACTTCTTTTCACCTACTTTGGTCTTGTTGTCATGAGGAATCATATCCTGGAGAAGGATATCATGCTTAGTAAAGTGGAAGGTCAATGAAGAAAGGGAAGGTCCTCAACAATTTTGTTCAGTTTCAGTGGGGAAAATGAGTAAATGCCAAAGATGTGTGTAATTCTAAATACACACACATGCACATATGCATATGGAGCTCTGCTGGTATAGTGGGTAAGGCATTTGGCTGCTAACCAGAATGCTGGCAGTTCAAACCCACCAGCTGCTCTGTGGGAGGAAGATGAGGCAATCTACTTCCGTAAAGATTTATATTATTTGGAAACCCAATGGGGTCACTTTGAGTCAGAATCAATTCAATGGCAGTGTGTGTGTGTATGATATTTGTATATATATGTATTTTTTTCTTGTTAAGAAAGACAGTAGGTTCTGTGATACTCAAACTGAATATTTAGAAAATCTCTAAGAGATCATCCACATATTTGTGAATACTTTTCTTTTTGAAATTTAAAAATAAAATATATCATCAGATGTTTCCTGTTGACAGATGCAACAAAAACACTGGTGGTATACTCAGCTTTTTAATCCATCCATTTTTAATATCAGCACTCTGGGAAGACTGTTTCTCTAATGCACTATAAGTTCCTTATAAGTCTTGTAAGTCTTTACATACAACTTTTGTAATGATATGTATATGCCAAATCCGATCCTTATTTCCATGTGACAGTGATTGATTAGAACAATGTTTATGTTAGTCTCTTTTTTATTTACTTCTCTATTATATGATTATATGTTGTCTAGAAGACAGTATCTGAACCTTAAACTCTAAAATCTAGATTAAATCATTAGACTAAAAAAACTGGGATTATAACTCAGGTTGGCTTTGTATTCATCGAGATTTCAAGTAGCAAAATCACTTCACCTTCTTGTCTCCTGTTTTTCTCATCCATAGAATGAATCCACTTACCTAGTTTAGTGGTTTTCAATTTTCAGCAGCAGAAGCCTTTTGTCAGACAAAAAATTATGTACAATGTCAACATATGTAAATCATAAAATGGAGATTTTCTTTTTGAAAAAGCAATGGGGGAAGAGCATAGTGGAGGGATGTTGTTGTTTGTTGTTATTTGCCGTCGAGTCAGCCCCGACTCATAGTGACCCCTCCTTGGGTTTCCGAGGCAGTATCACTACGGAAGTAGGATTGCCCAACCTTCCTTCCGAGGAGTGGCTGGTGGATTTGAACCGCCAGCCTTCTGGTTAGCAGTCAAGTGCCTTAGGCACTATGCTACCAGAGCTCCTTATAGTGGAGAGAAGGAGGCCTATATGCTGGTCCTCACCCTCCCCACACAGCCTATTGAAGATGGCTATCAGGGCGCTCTGGTGGCAAAGTGCCTAAGGCATTTGACTGCTAACCTGAGGGCTGGCAGTTCAAACCCACCAGCCCTCCCCAGAAGAAAGGTTGGGCAATCTACTTCCATAATGATACTGCCTCAGAAACCTAAGGAGTTGCTGTTAGACAAATCAACTTGACAGCAGTGAGTTTCTTTTTTTTTTTTTTCATAGGGTAGATCAAATGATTCCTCAAATTTCATCAGACACATTGTGAAAATCATGTAATTACATTATATTTAAATTTCTCTAAAGTTTTAAAGTAATTCTCATCTTCATGTATTGACATTTTTTTGTAAAGCATTGAAATCCTAAAGTCTACCTTAGAAAAATAAATAATATATGCAAATTTAATAAGATCTCAGTCTGCGCTAAGAAGGATTCTAAAGTAAAATGCCCACATTGCATAGTAAAGTCACTGACTGAAGCATAAAACAACTCTATAATACCAAATTGTGCATACTGAGAAATGAATAAATTGTTTATATCCTAAGTACTCCTTGAACATTCAGAAAATTGCAAAAGTCTTTTAATTGAATCTAAATTTCCTTATCCACCTCTATACTTTCCTTGGAGGATGAAATAATTTTCGATAACTTTAAAGGCAGAAGGTGCTTAAGTGGCACTTTCTAGTTTTGGTTACCAGAAAGTAAGCACTTTAAATTCTGTCAGCACACACAGTACATGACAATTAGATCCTTACAGTCATAAGTATATAACACTGAAAAATGAAGTGGTAGAAGAAAGCACGTTCTACAAACAGTTAATTGTCCAGGAAAGAAAAGTCTGTAGGAGACAAAGCTTTTCATATGGGACAGTTTTCTTTGGCAGCTACTGGAATGGATTTGGCAGTTGTGATACAGGAGTAATGGGTCTTCACTGTGACTAGTATCTGAGGTCTTTTATGAGCAAGGATCTTCTAATTACCTAAAATAAGGAAATGAACAAAAGCGAGCCTTCTGTAATCCCAAAAGGACCCAAAGTGAAATTATCCCAGCAGTTACTTTATATAGACCTTGACATAGTTCCCTTTTGCAAAAATACTTAGTCCCGATCATTACTTTTCAACAGTCATGTACAGAGACCTACTTTATAACACTTTAGGGAAGTTAATGTTCTAGATCTTGAAACGTCTTTCTGGAATATGAAGTGACTTGTAGTATTCTTCTAGTAGCATTGTTAACTCTTGTATTGTTTTGTAGGTCCATGGGGCCGATGCATGGGAGACGAATGTGGTCCAGGAGGCATTCAGACCAGGGCTGTGTGGTGTGCCCATGTGGAAGGATGGACGACATTGCATACAAACTGTAAGCAGGCAGAGAGACCAAATAACCAGCAAAATTGTTTCAGAATTTGTGACTGGCACAAGGAGTTGTATGACTGGAGGCTAGGCCCCTGGAATCAATGTCAGCCCGTGATTTCAAAAAGCCTAGAGAAACCCCTCGAGTGCATTAAGGGGGAAGAAGGCATTCAGGTGAGAGACATAACATGCATCCAGAAAGGCAAAAACATTCCTGCAGAGGATATCATTTGTGAGTACTTTGAGCCCAAGCCTCTTCTGGAACAGGCCTGCCTTATCCCTTGCCAGCAGGATTGCATTGTGTCTGAGTTTTCTGCCTGGTCTGAGTGTTCAAAGACATGTGGCAGTGGGCTACAGCACCGGACACGTCACGTTGTGGCACCCCCTCAGTTTGGAGGCTCTGGTTGTCCAAACCTGACAGAGTTTCAAGTGTGCCAATCCAGTCCATGTGAAGATGAAGAGAGGATGTACAGCTTGCATGTGGGTCCTTGGAGTACGTGTTCAATGCCCCACTCTCGACAAGCAAGACAAGCAAGGAGACATGGGAAGAATAAAGAACGGGAAAAGGACAGAGGAAAAGGAGTAAAGGATCCAGAAGCCCGTGAACTTATTAAGAAAAAGAGAAATAGAAATAGACAGAACAGACAAGAGAACAAATATTGGGACATCCAGATTGGATATCAGACCAGAGAGGTTTTGTGTACTAACAAGACTGGAAAAGCAGCTGATTTGAGGTAATGTTTTATTACCATTAACTACCTGTGTCTACCTGTCAAGGCCATGGGTAGGGATAATACTTAAGATGTGCTGTCCTAAGTTCTGGAATGCTACATATACATTTAGTATGAATTACATCCATGTGGAACCTTTGGTACTTTAAACCTTTCAAGCTTCTGTGGATGTTCTGGGGTTATTCCTCTCATGTTTAGGCACTATACCACCATCACCACACCATTTTCCTTAAAGTCGATTTCAACTCCTGATCCCATGTGTGTCAGAATAGAACTGTGCTCCATAGAATTTTCAAAGGCTTATTTTTAGGGAGTAGATCACCGCACATTCTGGGTGTACTTGAACCTGTACCCTTTTATAGGTTTGTAGCTGAGTGTGTTAACTGTTTGCATTACCTTGGCATTATACTAAACCAAAAACCCAAATTCACTGCCATCGAGTCGATTTGACTCATAGCAACCCTTCCTTGGGTTTTCGAGGCAGTATCACTACTGAAGTAGATTGCCCAGCCTTCCTTCCAAGGCGTGGCTGGTGGGTTTGAACCACCAGCCTTCTGTTTAGCAGTTAAATGCTTTAGGTACTACACTACCAGAGTTCCTATACTACTTGAATTAATTTAACATTTCCTTTCCCATCTAGATCATGCACAATTCTCCATGAAAAAACACTACTTCTTTCAGTGAACAGTTTTGTTTCCTTGTGTAATAGGGAAAAAAAAATATTGGGTAGAGGGTTAGGATTTTGAATTCAGATACTTATTTTTAATAAAATAGTGTAAGGCACACTTGTAATCTCTCCAAGTTTATAACATTTTCAAATGACCCTATAAACAAAATCTGCTCGAAACAACAACCTGGGGAGCTATAGCTAAGAATAATTTTAGTTCACATTTTATAAAATAGAGTAGCTCTCTCAAGAGAAGAAAAGGGAAACCTGCTGCATAAAATAAGTTATGTAGAAGCTATTTAATCATGAGCAGTCTAGTTTAGAAAATATGTAATTACTGGCTGCATATTCTAGATAGAAATTATTTGGCAAATTATCTTTGGGTAAATAATGACTATATTATGAAATATGAAAGACTTTCTCATGCATGACTTATTTGTTGTGAAAATAATATTCATTGAGGATTATCTAAAGGATATGATGTCCTCTGAATATTCTGTTTTGCTCTTGGATAAGCCAAACCATCTGGGAGTGGCTTATCAGGATCATTTGCATAATTGCTTTTCTTGAAATATTTATGCAGTTATGGTTTGTGCTGACCTGAGAGAAATTATGGAAACATCACTCAGAATTTGATATTGTATTTATTGTGGAAGTGACATTGAGAGTGTCATCTACTACACCATTCAGTCTGCCCTCTTGACTGAAAACATGAGATAAATATCACTGAGGTTGCGACTCATGTGTTTTTGATGAGCAGTTGCATTGCTTTTCTTATGGCCCCTGTTAAGCTTGCAAGAGATCACATTTTCCTGTTTTGCTGTTGGGAACCTAAATAGAACCAGGTGGTATGCATTTTGTTTATTAACATTATGCCATTGGTTTCAGTTCTTCTCTCATCCTCATTATTTTTCCTTCACCCACTCTTTTCTCTAAGTTGTTATGTATCAATTTTGAAAGCTTATTTAAACGTCTTTTTGGAACAAGATATAGTTTAAATATATAAGTAAACAAGCAAGCAAACAAACAGCAAACAGTTGATTCACCTGTTTCAGACAATCATTTCACTCAGTATGGCATAATCTGTTCACTGTTTTTAGCATATCTACTACCCCTTTGTACTTATACATTTGCATTTTATCACAGCTGTACAATAATCTGTTCTTTCTTTATTGTGGCCTCTTCTCTCTAACTCCTGCTCTGGCTTTGCTAACAGTTGCCTTTTCTTCTACCTTTGTTCTCTTGGTTTCTTACACCTGGCACACATGTATGTATGCACGTTTAAACTCTGGGTCTGGGTCATGCGTGCTTTTCCATTCAATCTCTGTTTTGTTTTTTCTGACCCTTCTTGTTCTGGTGATTTTCTGGTCTTTTTTCCAGAAGTATTACAGTTATTAGTTACTTGAATCCCACTGAGTAATTGAATGAGCCTCTAAGGCAACTTGAGTTGTCTCCTGCTGTCATTGGGTTAACATGCTGCAGACATTTAATCTAATGTTGACTACTCAATTAACAGTGTAATTAGGATAGTAGCTACCACTGAATAGAGCTTAATATACCGATGCAGTTGTCTGAATTAGGGAAATACATTAATAATCTGTAGATCATTTGTCAAGTTCTTATAGGCCTTTTAAAATATCGTACCTAACTAATAATGGTGGCAATTATATTTTGATTTATTGAGGTATACATTTTATGTAAATAACTAAATTTATTATTAATATTTCTCACATATAAAATATTGTACATGATTAAGAGAATTAAAGTCCTACTGAAGAAGAAACAAAACTCAATATTTTTACTCCATTTTGCTCAAGTTTTACATCATGATATCAAAGGAGCCAGGTGAGGAGTAAATGAGTCCACCCCAACAAAGCACAGTGCCATGGATCAATGACTTGATGATTATATTTAAAATGTTTCATCTTCTATCAAATTCAGAAATAATTTTATTATGTAAGAGGATGAAATAATTTAATATGGCTAAAAAATCCTATTACAATGTTGTTGTTGTTGTTGTTAGGTGCCGTCGAGTCATTTCCAACTCATAGCGACCCCATGCACAGCAGAATGAAACACTGCCCAATCCCGTGCCAGCCCCACAATCCCTGCTATACTTGAACCCATCATCACAGCCACCATATCAATCCATCTCATTGAAGGCCTCCCCCTCTTTCCTCGACCCTCCACCCTACCAAGCATGACATCCTTCTCCAGGGAATGGTCCCTTCTTACAACATGACCAAAATAGGTGAGACGAAGTCTGGCCATTCTTGCTTCCAAGGAGCATTCTGGCTGCACTTCCTCCAGGACAGATCTGTTAGTTCTTTTAGCAGTCCATGGTACTTTCAGCATTCTTCGCCAGCACCACAACTCAAAAGCATCAACTCTTCTTCGGTCTTCCTTATTCATTGTCCAGCTCTCACATGCATACAAGGTGGTTGGAAATACCATGGCTTGTGTCAGGCGCACCTTAGTCCTCAAGGAGATATCCTTGCTCCTCAGCACTTGAAACAGTTCCTTCGCAGTTGACTTTCCCAATGCTAAACGCCTATTACAATACCTAGGTAAATTTGTCTAAATAAACCCAAGATCAGGGGAAGTATTTCATAGGCAAATAATAATTACTTTAGTAGAACTACTGCTAAAACTTCCAAGTTAAAGATGATAAATCTCACCTGCTTTCTTCTTTCAAACTAATGGAAATCAATAAGAAAGGCCATTGTCATATGACACTAGAAACAGTCACAGTCCAAAACACAATTGACACAGAAAAGGAGTTGGCCATTTGATGAAATTAAGTCTAAGTGAGTGGTTTTAGGAACACTCAAAATCTCTAAGAGCCTGAACTCCCTGAGGGGCTTAGTCAATGACGCTTCCTTAGTATGGCATGGTCTGTATTAGCAAAAATACAAAAGCAAAACCCACTGCTGTGGAGTCTATTCCAATTCATAGAAACCCTCCAGGACAGAGTAGAACTGCTCCATAGGGTTTCCAATGCTGTGAATCTTTATGGAAGCAGCTGCCACATCTTTCTCCCACAGAGCAGCAGGGAGGGTCAAACTGCCAACCTTTAGATTAGCAGACCAGTGATTTTAATGACTGTGGTACCTGAGCTCCTTTTGTTAGCAAAAGCACTTATGAAATACCCTTGAACTCTGTTTGAAAACAAAATGACATAATAGATAGGACTGAACGAGAGCATGTAGTATGTCATTATTCTTGATAAAAAACTATCAGTTTGATGGAGTGAGGGGTTAAAAGGTTTGCTGATCAGTAGAAGGGAGTTCTATCTATACCATTACACATACACCATATTGCAGGAGGATTTCCTGTGAACTAGTCACTTCCAGCAGGATTGAATAGAGTCTTAACTCAGGACAAGAATTGCTATGAAAATGTGGACCAGTATTTCTTCAAGAAAGCAAAGATTAAAGAAAATAAATTCATTCTGAAGAAAAGCATAACCAATTTCAGCATTCGAACAAGAGATAAGAAAACAGGATACGCTTAAAGTGATTTGACAGAGCTCAGAAAACAAATGGAGGAGAATTATAAAACAAGGCAGAACTAAGATTCACATTGTTGTTACTGTCAGTTGCTGTTGATTCAATTCCAACTCACAGCAACCCGTGCGTGCAGAGTACAACTGTTCCGTAGGGTTTCAAAGCAGTGATCTTTTGGAAGCAAATCACCAGACTGCCTTCCAAGGTACCTGTGGGTTGGTTTGAATCACAAACCATTTGGTTAATAGTGGAGCCTTTAACGGTGTCACCTAAAATCAAAAACCAAGTCTATTTCCATTGAGTCTGTTCCAACCGAGAGCAACCTTATAGGACAAAGTACAACTGCCCTATAGAGTTTCCAAGGCTATAATTGTTATGGAAGTAGACTGCCACATCTTTATCCTGCAGAGAGACTGGTGGGTTCATACTGCTGATCCTTGGGTTTGCACGTGAACACTTAACCACTGCACCACCTGGGGAATAAATAGTCACATTAAACACAGAAAAAATATGTGGAAAAGTGCTCTGTGGTAAGAAGAGTTAGTAATATAGAGAAAAGTTTATGCAAGTCAAGTAAAATTTAATTTTTATAAAAGACAATGGTTAAGGAAACAATGGAAGTCAAAATGTGAAATCCCGGTGTTCCTGAAGATGTTGTTGTTGTTGTTATGTGCTGTCGAGTCAAACCCGACTCATAGCGACCCCTCCTTGGGTTTCCGAGGCAGTATCACTATGGAAGTAGGATTGTTCCTGAAGATAGGACCTGAAAATTAGAACAGGGAAAAAAAAAAAAAAATTAGAGGTAGGATATACTTCTCCCAATTTAAGGAAGAAATTAATCCACAGACTGAAATTATACAAGGCCAATATTTTGTTAGAAAAGGGTGAAATAGTATCCTCATGGAAGAACTGAAATACATCAGTTTTTAGATATATAGACAAACAAAGAGACATCAAACTGAAAACCAGCACAATGCTTAATTGCGAAACATTACATGCAGTCTCTTTAAGGTAAAAAATAAGACAGTACATTATCTCCACTCTCTGTTAACAATGATCTCTAAGTACTAGTCAATGTAGTTAGAAAAAAGAAATGACAACTGGAAAGCAGGTGGCAAAATTTACATTTTTTCCCAATATGATGTATACTGGAAAACTAGAGAGACTCACTTAGAAATATAAACAATAACAGAATTCAATTAGATAGATGGACACAAAAATAATATCCAAAATTCAGTATATTCTCTAGATGCAAACAGCAAACTAATTTGCTTAACCAATAAGCAATGGGATGGGGGGGAATGATAGAAATATTCCATTTACAGTTATTTTTTAAAATAACTCTAATTACAGAATTTCTGCACATAATACTAGATTTGGTGTAGAAAAGTAAAGTTATGCCTGTCTACAACATTTACTAAGATACACCAATTGTCTCTACAAGGAAAAACTAAGCATTCAAGACAGGCCAGGAAAATACTGAAAAATAAAAATAGAGTAACTGTACCAGATAGTGATATGCATTATATTTCATGATAATAAAAGTAAAATTTTAATAAGTGAAACTAATTGTGTTAATACAGGGATAGTAAAGGAGCCCTGGTTGTGTAGTGGTTGAGCACTCATCTGCAAACCAAAAAGTTGGTGGTTCAAACCCGGTAGCTGCTTCACAGGAGAAAGATGTGACAATTATCTGTCTTTCCAGAAAGACAGATGGAAATCCTATGGAATAGCCTTGGAAACCCTATGGGAGTTCTACTCTGTCCTATAGGGTCCCTATGAGTTGGAATTGACTTAATAGCAATGAATTTGGTTTGTTTTTTTGGACATGAATAGTCAGATAAAACAGAATAGGCTGCAGAAAAATATCCCAAAACCATAAAATATGTCATCTATGATGAAGGGCCAGGAAGCTCTGGTGGCACAGTGCCTAAGGCATTTGACTGCTAACCAGAAGACTGGCAGTTCAAACCCACCAGCCACTCCTTGGAAGGAAGGTTGGGCA
>NW_006921706.1:2548987-2556235 GCF_000298275.1 Orycteropus afer afer
GGGGCTGGTGCGGGATCGGGCAGTGTTTCGTTCTGCTGTGCATGGGGTCGCTATGAGTCGGAAACGACTCGACGGCACTTAACAACAACAACAACAGTAATATAGGCACCTTCTACCTTTCACGTATGAACATTCTAGACTCTCAAAAGGAAAGCACATGTTCAGCATAAACACATTGTTTGCACAGACAGATAAAGCACAGTAATGTACTCATCATTTAGGGAAAGTTTTATTTCGGTGTAGGGAGTTATTTAGTAGTGAAGTTATTTAGTAGTAAAGTTTTTAGATTAGGGAGTGCTGATGGTGTAGTGCCTGAGGCATTTGACTGCTAACCAGAAGGTCGGGGTTCACACCCATCAGCCACTCCGAGGAAGGAGGATGGGGTGATCTACTTCCATAAAGATTTACAGCCTCGGAAATCCAATGAGGGTGCTGTGAGAGGGAATGCAATTCAGTTCTGATCTGACACCAGTTACAAATGCAGTACTTCTTCCTCTGATCCTAACCACCAGAACTAGGTCAAATCTCACAAGTTATAAGGAGCAATCCTTCAAACTTTCAAGTCTGCCCATGACTTCATATCCCAGTTGCGAGTGTAAAGAACCTCATGACACTTTCTTGTCTGACTTTCTGGTAACAAACTCAGGGGTTTTCTGGGTTTCCTACTACCTTTTCAGGATGCTAGTTGTAAACTCAGTGGTTCCCCCATACACACACACACACACACACACACACTTCTTCCCTGGTGACTACAAATTGGGGATTTCAATGATCTATTCAAGTTCAGTAATCCACTAGAATAACTCATAGAATTCAGGAAAGGGTTATATTTATGATTACAGTTTTATTATAGCCAAAAAGGATAGAGAGAAGATATGCAGAGGGTGAGGTCAGGAATGGTTGCCAATGCAGAACTTCCATGTCCCAAGAACATGGTACCCTCCACTGTGCACAGAATTCTGGCACCAACCAGGAAGCTCATGGAGATTCAGTGTCCAGAGCTTTCACTGGAGTTTATTTAGGCATTATTTATCAAATCACTGCTGAAGTGGTTGAACTTAATCTCTAGCATCACCCCCTGAGGTCAACCTGATATCACATGGCCTACCTGGCCTTGCCAACTTTCCCACACACACACACTCTAGCGTCATCTCATTAGCATAAACCTTCTAGTATGTTCTGGAGTCCTCATTGATAAAGACTAGAATCACTAGGGACATTCTAAGGTGTTAGAGATTATCTCTCAGGAACTAAAGACAAAGGTCAAATTCTTTGGATAAAGTTTCTTGTAAACCTCCCATCAGCCAAAGGCAAATATTGCAAGCAGGTCTTTCTAAGGATAATAGACTCAGGCCAGGTATATTAACATTTTTCCATGTAGTAGTATTTAATATTAAGGAAATTAGGGAAAAGGGCTATCTTGTACATTCTATATGGCAGCATAAATTGTTATAATCTACTTGAAAAACAATTTTACAATAGGTAGTAAAATTAAAAATACATACTCCCTTTGGCAGTAATTCATTGCTAGGAATTTCTTCTAAGAGTATGTCTGTATAAGTATGCACATACACCCACTCCTCACTTATCAATATGACTAGTTTCCAAAGATCAAGTGTTATGTGAAAATGGAGGATGAACGCATTGTTATATAACTCCCAAAATTCATTGTTACATAACTGAGAATAATGGCATAGCCATGCTGACATGTAACCTTAAACATCATAGTCACCCTTACTCTTGCCTTTCACCTTGGAATTCATTACTGCCAGATTTATGTCATTAATGCACAAAATAGTCAGATAGCATATATTTTACTATTGTCCTAAGTGCAAAATTGTTGGTTAATGAGATCGTCAATAAGTGAATAGTAGGTGTGTATGAACATCTCTCATTGTAGCATAATTTATTATAGAAAAACAACCTAAATCCCACAGATAAGATATTTGTTGGGATTTGGTTAACCTTTGTTAACAGTTCTTAAACTGTAGTGTTTCCATATATGGAAGAATATCCAGTTATTACCAAAATGTGACTTCTAATTAATCATGAAGGAATAAGGGCAGTTTACTCCATTCCCCTGTCTTGAAATCAATCAGAGTCACCAATAAGGGAAATAAACTTTTATATCTGTGGCAAAAAAGGAAAATGAAAAAAGGAAATGGCCACATGATAGATCTAGATCTAAATGATAAAGGAAACCAGGACCTGAAACATAAAAGAGACTTCCATCTGTAAAGTAATTAGTTGTACAATCCTGAGAGGCCTACTGAGGGATCTTTTAATTGAATTATCACAATCTAGAGGATATGGACAGGGATGTGAAAAAGGTTCTTTAAGCTAGTTCCCTACCCCAGAATCACATGGGAAGTATAGCTGAAAGAGAAATTAAGCTGGGATGTGACTTCTCTGCTCTACTGGCTGAGGGCAGCTCTCAAAAGTGAAAGGGAGAAAGGGTTCGGAGAGGAGGGAGCCAACTCCAGATTGCAACAAGCACATCCTGTGATTTAAGGCTTTGCTGTAAGCCGTCCCCATCTCTGGAACGCATTAGCGTCTCAGTTCACCTCTTACTGAAATAAAGACCCAAGTTTGTCTATCAAAGGCTTACCATGTTTCTGAAAGAACTGTAGAATCTGCTACAGGTAAAACAAGAAATATTTAGTTGGAAATGTTTCATATTTTTGAAAATATCTTCCATTTTAACATGACTTGCTCTTTCATTTTGCCTGATAAAGGCAATTAATTATAATTATGCATCCAGTAGAAGCATTGCCAAGAGGTGTGGGGAAGTCAGCTGAGTAAATTCCTGAAGTAACAATACAGAATTAGAATTTTAAACAGAGTTCTGAGGGTAAAGCCAAAAATGTAAATCTACCCAGTTTCTAGAAAACTTCATGAAGCAAATACTTCAGGTGTGTATTCATCAAAATGATAAATAACTGGGTAAACTGCAAGAGACAAATAATCTAATAACCCTCAAAATACTAGTATATTTTTCTGTCATTTCATGTTACTAGCTTCATTTCCCTTTTCAAATCTTTGTGTGAATTCAAAGCAGCTTTAGATTTCAGGACAAGTGTATAATACTCCTTAAGTGGCTTTCTGATTTTTTCCCCTAATCTCATACTTTTCTGAAATACCCTCTTATCTTCAAAAATAAAACTATTTAATAGGAAATTGTATTTCTTTTCAATTGCTCAGTCACTCTCTTTATGCTCAATTCCTTCATTTACTTTAGAAAACTACCTGTTGACTACTCCAAACTTCTGTTTCAGGATTGTTCTCTAGGACAGCAATAGGCTTGAATATAAAGGTATTTTATATTTACAACTTTACAAACTTTACAACAGTTTGAAGGCTGGATGAATCAACAACAGGAAACCTGTTCACTCACGGTGTAATGTTGAACAAGTCATTTAAACTTTCTGGGACTCAGTTTTCTCATCTCTTAAGCATATTAGTTGAGGGTGAGTGGCGAATGATACGGGGAAGGAGGGAGGTGAAAAATCTTGGAAAGCTTTCCGAATTCTGTGACTCTGCCACCAGAGCTCCCGAGAGTTAATGACTCCTGAACAACAACCATTTCTAAAATGGTGAATATAAAATCATACGTATCAATCTTGATGGAAAGTTAGTTAATTTTCAACATGTTCCACAAACCAGCTCATAGTTGAAAATCCGGGGCAACTTATATGCAGTGCATATAAAATAAGGCAGCTTTCAGCAGGCTTGAAAGCAACAGCAAAATTTTTACTCAGTAGTTGTGCTGTGTGGTTCCTAAGGGCCCATTCCCACACTAGGACTTTGTGAGTCACTGAAATTGCAAATGTAATCTTAACTCCACCAAAATGCAGGGAGTAAATTGCCCACTATTTAAAGTAACACTAACTCCTTTTAGGTTGTTCAGAATCCATTTATAAAATTACTACTTACCATGAATAAATAGCAGGCTTTTAACTTTAAAACATTCCTGTAATATCAAAAGTCATGATTTGCCTGCCAGATCCTCATCATTTCTCATGAGCTTACCTCAGCTGCCTTTTGGACACAGCTGATTAGAGAAAGAGAATCGATACACCTAGATATTTTGGTGCATGAAAGATGCCTAATAAGAGAACTTGGTTTCAAAATGTAGAGACTGTGGCACTGTGTAGGAGAGCTGTTGAATCTCACTAAGGCCCATGATGGATGGGCACTAGGAATGGGATGAACTGTAAGGGCAGTAAGATGAGGGATGTACTTCAGAACGACAGGGACGAAGGATATGGCCCAGAGTGGGACACCATAGGAGAGTTTGTGCAGGGATGTCATTGACAGAAAGACATAGAGATTCCCCACATCTGAACAACTAATCCCCACCCCAACCCCCGGAACACACAGAAGTGTATTGAATTCCAGAGCCCAACCATACAAAAATCCTGAACCAGCACTGAAAAAAAAAAAACAACCAAGGATAAGGCTGCTATCTAGTGATCCTCAGAAGAACATACTAAAATCATTGCCACTGGATATCTCCCTCATAGTGAACCTGTAGGGTTGGGGTGAGCTGCTTTGTGGGCTTCCCCGGGCTCTGAGTCTTTGTGAAGACAGTCTACCACATCTTCCACAGAGCAGCTGATGAATGTGGACCCTGGCTTTTTAATTGGCAGATGGGTGCTTGGCTACGGCATCCCCAGGGCACTGAATCAGAAAATTCTCCCACAATAAACAGAATACAAAACTAGATGCAAACTTAAAAACAACAACAACAAAAAGATAACAAAATGGCCAAAGTTCAATAAAAATTAGTTAAAACACATGAAATCACAAGAAGTAAAAAGCAAAAGCAAAGCATGAATAAGAGAAAAATCTCTCCTATGGAGGCCAAAATAATGCAAAGAACTGATAGGTTTCAGAACTGATAGTTGATACATATATCTTAAGAAAGCAAGAAGCACACAGAAAACAAAGCAGAATTCAGAAAACAAAGGGAGGAACAAAATGAAAGACTTAACAAAGAAACTGAACATACAAAAAAAAAAGCAACAAAGAGGACTCATGGAATTTAAGAATAAAATATCTGAATTAGAAAAGCAAGAGAAACATTCATCAAGAGTCAAATAAAAGAATATAAGTGAAACAAAAGACAAAAAAAAATGAGTTTATCAAGTCTCAAGAGAAAAAACAAAAACAAGGTTTTTACTAAAACTCAAAAGCAAATATGGTATTCAACTAAGAAATCTAACATTATAATTGGAATCCCAGAGCATCGTGACAATAGCCACAGAAATAATTTTCTAAAAGATAATAAGTATTTCCTACACCTGAACAGGAACCAAGCCTGCAAATACAGGAAGCTACACAAATCCCTATTAGAAGAGGTACAAAAAGATAAACTACATGACATATCTTTCTTGGAAACCAAACACAAGGAGAGACTTCTGAAAGCAATAAGAGAAAATTACAATATAACATACCAAGGGTATTCCATAAGAATTGGTACAGATATCACCCCAGAAACTTTAGAGACCACAAGACAATTGAGTGATATATATAAAATATTGAACCAAAACCATTGCTAACTAAAAAATTTTTACCTAGCAAAGTTATCATTCAAAAAAGAAGGAGAAATCAAGACATTCACAAGCAAACAAAAGCTGTGAGAATTTGCCACTGCCAGACCAGCTTTGACAGTATTACACAAGGGAGTACTCCAAATGGAAGGGCAAGAGCATTAAGAAATAAATACGAAGTGAGCTTATCAAATGTACGCACTGCCATCGAGTCGGATCCGACTCGTAGTGACACCTTCTTGGCTTTCTGAGGCGGTGTGACTATGGAAGTAGATTGCCCCATCTTCCCTCCGAGGAGTGGCTGGTGGGTTTGAACCGCCAACCTTCTGGGTAGCAGTCAAGTGCCTTAGGCACTATGCTACCAGAGCTCATATAGGAATATTTATTATGTTAAGACTTTATGCTAAATGTTGTTCATATGTTAAACATTTTGATTTTAAAATGTGTTATGTAACATATGGTAACAACTAAGAAAGTACCAGGAAGAGATCTTCATTAGATAAGAAGGAAGATAGCAAAAAGGCTTGTCACAACAAAGCACCCAAATACAATCAAAAACCAAAAAATCAGAATTAAATTATACAAACCAAGAAGATAATGAAGAGTAAAAAAATAACTAGCAAAATGAGACAGACACTTTGTTTTCAGTAATAACCTTAAATGTAAAAGTTCTGAGTGACCCATGCATAAGGCAGAGAGTGGCAGAATGGATTTAAAAAACATGATCTGTTCTTCTTCTGTCTACAAGAAATGCACTTTAGACATAAAGACACAGATTGAAAAATAAAAAACGGCATAAAATATTCCATGTAATCAGTAAACAAAAAAAAGCAGGGGTGGCCATACTAATATCAGATAAAATAGACTTTAATTCAAAATCTATTAAAAGTAATAAAGAAGCACATTACATAATAATGAGTCAATCCAGTGAGAAGACATAACAATTATAAATAATATGCACCTGATTGCAATACACTATAATACATGAAACAAATACCCATATGAAAGGAGAAATGGACAACTCCACAATATCACTAGGAGACTTCAGCTTACTGGTCTAATAGAGTCTGGTGAAACCCCCGAGGCTATGACCCTGCTTCACCCCAGGCCTGGAACTGAATTCACTCCCTTGGCTTAACTCTCAGACAAGCAGTAGTCAAGCTGCAAGCTGAACACCTATACCAGGGAGATGTATTCTTTAGAAGAGTCAACCATGGGAGATCAGAAGGGCAGCATTTGCACAGGGAGGATAGTGAGGCAGCAATGCATAAGCAGAAAGGACAGAGGGAAAGGGTAACCACAGGGAGGGAGTGGGAAGAGAGCTGTTACACTGCAGGGAATGTAACCAGTGTCACAAAACCAAATGTGTATGAAATTTTGAATATAAAATAAATCTGCTTTGTAAAATATCACCCAAATCCCAAAAAAAGGATTTTTTTAATATAGGGGACTTTAACTCACCATTTTCAATTATAGACAGAACAACTAAAAAGAAGATTACTAAGGATATAGAGAACTTAACATAAAATCATAAGCCAACTGGACCTAACAGACGTATATAGAACATTCCATCCAACATCAGAACAATACACATTCTGCTCAAGCACATGGATTATTTTCTAGCATAGAGTATATGCTAGGATACAAAACAAGTCTCAACAAATTTGAGCTGACCATAAAAGCTAGAAATCTACAA
>NW_006921706.1:2563586-2575995 GCF_000298275.1 Orycteropus afer afer
GGGTCCCACTCGACGGCACATAACAACAACAACAAGAATTATTGGGTCATAGAAGAAATCAAAAGTGAAATTAAAAATTCCTAGAGTCAAACAAAAATGAAAACATTTCATATCACATTCTTTTGAACAGTAGTATTCAGAGGGAAATTTATAGCAATAAATGCCTACATTGAAAAAGAAAAAAGATCCAAAAGCATTCACTTAAAATGACGAATTGAACAAATAGAAGAGGAAGAACAAAAGAAGCCAAAAGCTACCAGAAAAAAAAAAAACCAAAAAACATCAGAATAGAAGTAAACGAAATTGAAAATAGACAAGTAATTGAAATAATGAACAAAACCAGAAGTTAGTTCTTTGAAAAAAGTCATTAAAGTAGACAAACCACTGGCTCAACTGACCAAAGAACAGGTGTGGCAAATAGCCAAATAAAGAAATGAAATTGGTGGCATTACAATGAATCCAACAAAGATGAAGAAGATCATAACTGAATACTATGAAAAATAGTAATCCAGCAAGTTTGAAAACCTAATTGAAATGGACAATTCCTAGAAACACAAATCAATAGAAAATTTAAAAGACTCTTTACAAAAGAAGAGATACAAGATGTCATCAAATAACTGCCATTACAAAAAAAAAATCCAGGACCAGATGGCTACACTAGAGAATTATACCAAATATTCAGAGAAGAGTTGACACCAATCCTACTCAATCTCTTCAAAAACCTAGAAGAAGAAAAAACACTACCAAACCCTTTCTATAAAGCCAGCATAACCCTTCTACATAAACCAGCAAAAGACATAACCAAAAAAAAGAAAAAAGAAGAAGAAGAAAGAAAATTACAGATCAATATCCTTTGTGAACATAGATGTAAAAATTTTCAAAAAAATTCTAGCCTACTGATTTCACCAACATATTCAAACAATCATACACCACGAATAAGTGGGACCATGCCAGGATTACAAGGGTGGTTGAACATTAGAAAATCAATCAATGTAATCCACACATAAATAAAAGAAAAGAAAAGAACCATATGATCATATCAATTGATGCAGAAAAGGCATTGGATAAAATTCAACATTCTTTTCTGGTGAATGGGAGCTCTGGTGGCATAGTGCCTAAAGCTTTTGACTGCTAACCAGAAGGCTGGCGGTTCAAACCCACCAGCCACCCCTCTGAAAGAAGATTGGGCAATCTACTTCTGTAGTGATACTACCTCAGAAACCCAAGGAGGGGTCGCTATGAGTCAAATGGACTTGACAGCAGTGTTTGGTTTTATTTATTTATTTATTCTTTTTTAGTGAAAACTCTTAGTAAAATGGGAGTAGAAGCTAAATATCTCAATATAATTAAGGGCATATAGACAAAACAACAGGAGCTCTGGTAACATAGTGCCTAAGGCATTTGACTGCTAACCAGAAGGCTCCCCATTCAAACCCACCAGCCACTCCTTGGAAAGAAGAGGGGACAATCTAGTTCCGTAGCGATACTGCCTCAGAAACCAAGAAGGCATCACTATGAGTCTGATCCAACTCGACGACAGTGAGTTTGGTTTTGGTTCGGTATACAAAACAACAGTTAACGTACGCAATGGAGAATGTCTGAAAATGGGAATGAGACAAAGATGCCCAATATCACCACTTTCATTCAACATTATAAGGAAGTCCTAGCCTGAGCAATAAGACTAGAAAGATAAATAAAAGTTATCCAAATCAGAAAGAAAGAAGTAAAACTATCTCTACTTGTAGATGCCATGATGCGATACATAAAAGACCCTAAGGATTCCTCAAGAAAAGTGCTAGAATGAATAGAAGAATTTAGCAATGTTTCAGGGTATAAAATCAACACACAAAAATCAGTTGGGTTCCTCAACACTAACAAAGACTCCTCTGAAAAAGAAATCGAGAAAACAATACCATTAACAATAGCCCCAAATAAATAAAATACCTAGGAACTAACATACCTAGGGATATAAAAGGCTTATACTATGAAAAGTATAACACTACCAGGAGAAACTAAAAGAAACCTACAAAAATGGAAAGACATCCCATGCTCATGGTTTGGAAAAATTAATATAGTGGAAATGATAACCCTGCCTATAGCTATCTACAGATTCAGTGCAATCCCAATACAGATTCCAACAGCATTCTTTACTAAAGTGGAAAACTACTCACCACTTCATATGGAATTAACTTCAGATAGCCAGAGCAATGCTGAAGAAAAGGAACAAAGCAGGAAGTCTCACACTCCCTGATGTCAAAACTACTCTTCAACCATTGTAACCAAAACAGCCTGGTATTGGTTCAATGATAAACACATAAACCAGTGGAGTAGAATTGAGAACTGAGAATTAAATCTAGCCTCTACAGACAATTGAGTTTCAACAAGGGGCAAAGTCCATTCAATAGAGGCAGAAACAGTATCTTTAATGAATGGTGCTGGGAAACTAGATATCCACCTGCAGAAAAAAATGAAGCAGGACCCATGCCTCATACAAGACTCAAAAACTAACAAAATGGATAGAAGACCTAATTATTAAATCTAAAACCATAAAATTCCTGGAACATAATATAGGAATAAAACTGTAGGATCTAATCTTTTATAAAAATAGGATAACAAACATTACAAAAAGAACATAAGTGCAAGAACATAAATTGATAAATGAGATTTGTTAAAAATTAAGCCCACTGATTAAAAGACTTTAATAAAAGAATAAATAGACAAGTTACCACTGGGAAAAATATCTTCAGAAATGTTATATTCAATAAAGTTCTAATCTCTAAATTCTGTAGAAAACTGTAACAACTCAGCAACAAAAGGACAAATAACCCATCAAAAAATGTGCAAAGGACATGAACAGAACATTCACCAAAAATCAAATTCAAGCAGCCAACAAGCATGAAAAGATGTTCATGATCATTAACCATTGTTGTTGTTATGTGCCATTGAGTCAGACCTGACTCATACCAACCCCTCCTTGGGTTTCTGAGGCAGTATCACTATGGAAGTAGATTGCCCAACCTTCCTTCTGAGTAGTGGCTGGTGGGTGTGAACCACCAGCCTTCTGGTTAGCAGTCAAGTGCCTTAGCCACTATGCTATCAGAGCTCCAGATAACATCTTAGTCCAGCTAAAATGTCACTGATTAACAAAATAAAACAGATCACAACAGATATTGGTGAGGGTGTGGGGAGATTGGAACCCTCATCCATTGCTGGTGAGACTATAAAATGGTATAACCACTATGGAAATGGTATGGTGCTTTCTAATAAAACTAGAAATAGAATTTCACTATGATCCAGAAATCCCACTCCTAGGTATATACCACAAAGCCTACAATAGTAAATAAATGGAAATAACCAAAGTGTCTGTCAGTGGAAAAATTGATAAGCAAACTACGGTATGTACATACAATGGAATACAATGCAACCCTAAAGAACTGATGAGTCCATGAAACATACTTTAATATAGATGAAACTGGAGGGCACAATTTTAAGTGAAGTAAGTCAAGCATGTAAGGACAAATATTGTATGATCCCTCTTTTATAAGAAGAAGAGAATAGATAAATGCAGAGACCAATGTTTATTGGTGTTTACCAGGGAAGGCAGTGTGGAAAAGTATGCTTACACAGTAGAGACCAGTTATTTTTAGTGATGGGAAAAGTGGCACCAATCATGAATGTAGTAAGGACAGTAGAACCAAAGTAATAACAAGTATTTGAGCAAATATGGATGGCCATCGGCAAATGGCATATGAGTAGGTACAGATATACATAGATTGTTAAGAAAAGATACAGGTATCTATAACTAAAACCAGACCCACTGCCATCGAGTAGATTCTGACTCATAGTGATCCTATAGGACAGAGTAGAACTGCCTCATAGTGTATCCAAAGCTGTAAATCTTTATGGAAGCAGACTTCCTCCTCCTTCTCCCATGGAGGGGCTGGTAGGTTTGAACCACTAACTTTTTGGTTAGCAGGTGAATGCCTTAACTGCTGCACCAGCAGAGCTCCTAGAATTGTGCTCCTGGGGAACCAGTACATAGACCAGGAGGCTGTCATTTGAACAGAACAGGGGGATACTGCATGGCTTAAAATCAGGAAGGGAGTGCATCAGGGTTGTATCCTTTCACCTTACTTATTCAGTGTGTATGCTGAGCAAATAATCCCACAAATTGGACTATATGAAGAGGAACGTGGCATCAGGATAGGAGGAAGGCTCATTAACAATCTCTGATACACAGAGCACACAACTTTCCTTGCTGAAAGTGAGGATGACTTGAAGCACTTACTGATGAAGATTAAAGACTACAGTCTGCAGTTTGGATTACATCTTAACATAAAGAAAATAAAAATCCTCACAAATGGACCAATAAGCAGCATCACAATAGATGGAGAAAAGATTGAAGTCATTAAAGATTTCACATTACTTGTTTCCACAATCAATACCAATGGAAGCAGCAGTCAAGACATCAGACAATGTATTGCTCTGGGCAGATCTGTTGCAAAAGACCTCTTTAAAATGCTGAAGAGCAAAGATGTCTCCTTAAAGACTAAGGTAAGCCTAACCCAAGCCATGGTATATTTTCAATCGTCTCATATGCATGTGAGAGCTGGACAATGAACAAGTAAGATAGAAGAAGACCTGATGCTTTTGAGTTGTGGTGTTGGCAAAGAATACTGAAAGTACCATAGACTGCCACGGGAATGAACAAATCTGTGGGAACAAAGATGTGCAGCTGGAATGCTCCTTGGAAGGGAGAATGGCCAGATTTTGTGTCACCTATTTTGGTCATGTTGTTAGAAAGGATTGTTCCCTGGAAAAGGATATCATGCTTGGTAAAGTGGAGGGTCAACAAAAAAGGGGAAGGCCCTCAATGAGACATATTGACACAGTGGCTGCAACGACGGGCTCATGTATAGCAGGGATTGTGAGGCTGGCACAGGACTGAGCAGTGTTTCGTTCTGTTGTATAGGGTCACTATGAGTTGGAGCTGACTAGATGGCACCTAACAGCAACACGTATGAATTCAAATATGTGGGGGTAGGCCTCTGTATTCATTGAAGACACAGATACGGATACTCTTCAGATATAAGCAAATACTTCCCAATGTCAGTTTTCTGCATTTGAAAGCTTAGGGTCTTAAGTTCATGAGACATCTCAGTCAATGACATAACGTTGTTGTTTCATTCAGGAGACTTTATTTCAGATGTGTTTCAGTAATATTATTGTTCCATAGATAAATAAGTGAAATATATTTTTCTATAGAAATTAGAAAATGTACCATTCTTATGATTGTAAATGTGTGCCAATAATTTCTGAAAATGAGTTCATTTACTTTAATATTTTTTTTTCAAGCATTCTTATGTATTTGCTAACCTGTTTTTATATCCAGGCGCCACCAATTATCATAACTATCAATTTAATTATAGATATTAATTAGTTGGCATTGATAAACAGAAATTAAAATGTTAATAAGGAGCTCTGGTGGTGCAATGCCTAAGGCACTTGACTGCTAACCAGAAGGCTGGTGGTTCAAACCCACCAGCTACTCCACGGAAGGAAGATTGAGCAATCTACTTTCTGTTAATCTACTTCTGTTAAGATATACCACTTCTGACACCCTATGGAGGTCACTATGAGTTGGAATCGACTCTATGGCAGTGGGTTTGGTTTGGTTTTGGTTTCATGTTGTATCTACCTATACACTTCCAGTAAATTCAATGATAGTTAAGGGACTATCAGGTTTTATTCCAAAACCTAAGATCTGACTCTCCCACCATGCCAGGATGTTTTCACCTCTCCTATACTTCTCGTCAGCTCCCAGGGGATTTTATTTTAATTTTTTTATTGTGATTTTGGTGAAATTTTACAAAGAAGATTGGTGTTACATTAAACAGTTCGTACACATTTTGAGGGGTGTTTCTATTTTTAAACAAAGTCATACCATGGGACAATTGAACAAATACAAGCTGCTAGGTTGGATTTTAAGCCATTGATGTTTAAACTGAAGGAATGGATTCAGAGTGGGAAAAACCATAAATTATGTTACCCATACCACTGCCTAATCCTTCTCTGCATAAACTTTAAATAAGGCCCAGTCTAAATCCCTCACTTTTCCTTAGAGTATTATTAATGTCTCTCACTTGATCATTCTAAGTTTAGCTCTCAAGGTTGATACAGTGTGAGAGCAAATTTCCTGTCAGAGCTGGCACTTCCTTGAGCAGCCTGGCTGCTGATTGGGGCAGTGACCTTTTATCTCCTTGGCGGCAATTGGGTTCTCAGCCATTGTTTTCATTTATTTTTTGGAATTCTACCAGCTTTGGATGGATGGTACTTTGCTTCTCTCTGACTTAAATATAACAAGATGGGTGTTAAATGGGAGGAAATACTTCAAAAAAATAAACAAAATATTAGGAATTTAACATATCACTAAATCAGTATTTGGATAACCTAATTAAAAATATGCATGCTCTCAGAGTCTACAAACACAATGTGTTAGTAATTTCATTTTTTTTTTTTAATTGTACCTACTTCTTAAAATTGTTCTTTTATATGTTAGGCATTATTTTTCATTACTATTCACAAGCTCACCTTGCTGTGTTTTTTTTATTTTTCTATTCTTCTATCATTTTATAATAGTTGATTACCTGGCTTTCCCCAAAAGTTCCAC
Organism: Orycteropus afer afer; assembly: GCF_000298275.1. NCBI lineage: Eukaryota > Metazoa > Chordata > Mammalia > Tubulidentata > Orycteropodidae > Orycteropus > Orycteropus afer. The sequence goes on from NW_006921706.1 coordinate 2,570,257, forward strand.
TGACAGATTCTCAATTAATTACAAACATGCATTCATTGATATTAGAGATTCTTAAAAGGATGTCAGCATGGAAAATATGCCTGAGTAATACTTACCAGGATAGCAATTGAATTGTAAATGAACAAAATAACTATTCTGTGCTTATTACAAGAAGCCATTGTACTGTAGATCCTGGAATGTTGTCACAGTCCTGTACAGTATACTGTATTGGAACAAACAAAGAATGTTTTAGAAAAAGTAAAATCAATTATAGCCTCCAAAAGTTGAGATTACACCAGTTTTTCTTTTGGGTTTTACAAACCAATAAAAATTAAAGCTTCAAAGGCTACTTACAAATACAAGCAAGACCACAAACTTGTACACACAAACACACCCATATGTCTGTACATACATATATATTCCTATTGAGAGACATAAGAATAGAGATATAGAGATGTACATCCTAACTCAAGAATAGTAACTATGAGTTTGTTATAAATTATTTTCAATGATACAAAATTTGAATATATTTTGAGTTTCATATTAGGAGCTCTGGTAGCATAGTGCCTAAGGCACTTGACTGCTAACCAGAAGGCTGGCGGTTCAAACCCACCAGCCACTCCTCGGAAGGAAGGTTGGGCAATCCTACTTCCGTAGTGATACTGCCTTGGAAACCCAAGGAGGGGTCGCTATGAGTCGGGGCCGACTCAACAGCAAAAACAACAACAACAACATGGTATATGGAACACTGATGTATTTTGGATATCATATAGTTTTTCCAACACTTTTACCAAAACTACATGTTTTTAGGAATTTCTACTTAATCAAGGATCTAAAATAGTGAAATTAAATAAGAATTACATGAAGAGTACAGCAGGCACCACAGAACTACAGCTTTGTGTAAAATATTATTCTTGTAAATGATATTTTAAGTCTATTTGTGGTGCAAGGAGAAAAGAAAAAAAAATACGTGTCCTTGTTCTCTAGTGCTGCTATAACAGAAATACCATGAATGGATGGTTTTAATAAACAGGAATTTATTCTTTTACAGTTTAGGAGGCTAGAACTCTGAATTCAGAGTGCCAGCTCTAGGGGTTGGGTGAAGGCTCCTTGACCTTGGGCTTCAGCTCTGCCTCTAGTTCCTGGCCCACTGGAGCTGGAAGCTTCTTTCTGACTCACGCAACTACTGGCTGCAGAGGCTGACAAACCCAGGGCCGACAGGTAAAATGGCACAATCCCTAGATCAGCAGATAAGATGGCAGGTCACTAGTTCAAGTCCAGGAACAGTCTTGAGATTGGGAGGCAACACAGCAGGCCACTGGTAACTTGGCCAAATGTGCCAAAAAGCTAGAGACCTTTCACAAACTTCTCCTTATGTACTAGAAGGAGGCCACACCCTGAACGAAGACAACTACTTAGCTGCTCACAACAGATCCCACCATGCAAGTGATTACAGTCTCATCATGGGGCATAACTACATCCAGCTGCCCAACCACTCAAACCCACAGCCTAGCCAAGCTGACACACAACCTTAACTATCACAATGCATACAATTACTTAAATTACTGCAATTCTATGTTGGCTGAGACATTTTTTTTTTTTTTTTTTGGTCCATTATGGTTACCATAATGGTTGTTTATAATTGATAAAAATACATATTGATGAAATGATACATCTAAATAAAATAAATAGTCAAGAGAAAGACTACCTCTATTTGACAAGCATAATACAATATGGCAATGGGATTTGACCTAGTTCCGGAAAAATGGGCCTTTTTAAATGTGCTTGCTAGGCACCTTTCTTGCCTTACCCTAGGCCTGGCCCTAGGTGGTAAGGAGAGTTAACTGATGTGCTAAGGAAACTCATGTCCCCTTCTATCAAGTCTGTTCACTACCTGTATTCATACATTCACTAAACAAATATTTATTGAGCACATGTTATATGACTAGGCTTTTCTTTGAAAAACAAATTTTGACAATACTTATCTTGAGAATCTTTAACTACCTTCTAATTTGGATATTATATCAATGTAGCAATAGTTTAGGTAGGTGCAAAACACTGTGGGTTGAAGTTCAAATTGATGTAAAAACACAAATTAGTTTTTTCTTTGAGCATAAGTTTCTCCCTTTCTGTAGAAATACTTAATAATTTAACACTTTGCCTTTATTCTCTTACACAACTTAGCTTCCATATCTAAAGTCTTGCTAAGCAGTACCTATGAATATGCCATTTTGGAAACTTTCTCTACTCAGACAAATTTAACTTTATTTTGATCATCTATATAACTGGCAATTTAGCCTGAAAAATTCATCTATTTATGAACATAATATTGGATCTTCACTGTGTTATTAGAAAGGAATAATTTAAGGAAATTAGGCAGTCTAATAGAGAGAATGATGCTCTGGTGGCATAGTGCCTAAGGCAGGTTGGAGGTTCAAACCCACCAGCTGTTACTTGTGAGGAAGACTGGGCAATCTACTTCTGTAAAGATGTACTGCCTTGGAAACCCCTTTGGTTACTATGAGTCAGAATCAATTCGATGGCAGTGAGTTAGTTCTGGTAAAAGAGAGAATTTAATGCCATGGTGATCCTTATAAAGACAGTTATTTTGCCTCAGTCTGGGAAAAGAGTGTACTGTCTTCATCTGCCAGCAGCACAGAACTAAAATGGAGTACAAAATAAACAGCTTATGCGACTGACTTAATGAGCAGAACAATAATGTCAGTCTCAGATGGTCTGTATTTACATCAGAATTCTCCCACATATATCTTTAATCTAAAATTAGAATAATTACCTGGCATTGCATATGTGTTAGTAATAGGACAGTATCCATAAGCCTACAAGGAAGACCAATTAATAGTAATATTATTCAAATTTATGCACTAACCACCAAAGCCAAAGATGAGGAAATTGAAGATTTTTACAAACTTCTGCAGTCTGAAATTGACCAAACATGTAATCAAGATCTACTGATGATTATTGATAACTGGAATGAAAAACTTGGAAACAAAGAATCACTGGTAGTAGGGAAATGCATCCTTGGTGATAGAAATGATGCCAGAAATCTCATGATAGAGTTTGGAAGACCAATGACTTATTCATTTCAAATATCTTTTTTCAACAACATAAATGTTGGCTACATATGTGTACCTCACTAGATGGAATACATAAGAATCAGATCAACTACATCTGTGAAAGAGGCAATGGAGAAGCTCACTATCTTCCGCCAAAACAAGGCCAGGAGCTAATTGGGGAACAGACCATCAATTGACCATATGCAAGTTCAAGTTGAAGCTGAAGATAATAATTAAAACAAGTCCACGAGAGCCAAAATATGACCTTGATTGTATCCCACTTGAATTTAGAGAACATTTGGTGAATATATTTGGCATATTGAACACCAATGACAAAAAACTAGATGACTTGTGGAATGACATTAGGAACATCATACATGAAGAAAGCAAAAGGTTATTCAAAAGACAGGAAAGGAAGAAAAGACAAAAATGGTTGTCAGAAGAGACTCTGAACCTTGGTCTAGAATGGAAAGTAACTAAAACAAAGGGAAAAAAATGACAAGATAAAAGAGCTGAACAGAAGATTTCAAAGAGCAGCTCGAGAAGATGAAGTCAGTTTTTATAATGAAATGTGCAAAGATTCGGAGTTAGAAAACCAAAAGGGAAGAATAGAGTTGGCATTACTCAAGCTGAAAAACTGAAGGAAAAAAATCAAGCTTTGAGTTGCAATAATGAAAGATTCTATGGGCAAAATAGTGAATGATGCAGGAAACATCAGAAGAAGATGGAAGGAGTACACAGAGTCACTGTACCAAAAATAATTGGTCCTTGTTCATATATTTCAGGAGGTGGCATATGATCAAGAATCAATGGTAAGAAAGAAGAAGTCCCTGAAGGAATTGGTGAAAAACAAGGTTCCAGGAATTGAGGGAATACCAATTGAGATGTTTCAACAAACAGATGCTGCACTGGAGGCACTTACTTGTCTATGCCAAAAATTTGGAAGAAAGCCACCTGGCCAACTGACTGAAGAGATCTATATTTATACCCATTCCAAAAAAAGGTGATACAACCAGAATATGGAAATTATAGAACACTGTGATTAATGTCACATACAAGTAAAATCTTCCGAAAGATAATTCTAAAATGGTTGCAGCAGTATACTGACAGGAATTTCTAGAAATGCAAGCTGGATTCAGAAGAAGATGAGGAATAAGGGAAATCATTGCTGATGACAGATGGATCTTGGCCAAAAGCAAAGAATACCAGAAAGATGTTTACTTGTGTTTTATTGACTATACAAATGCATTCAACTGTGTGGATCATAACAAATTATGGATAACATTGAGAAGAAGGGAATTCCAGAACACTTAATTGTGCTCATGAAGAATGTGTACATAGACAAGGAGGCTGTCATTCAAACAGAGCAAGAGGATACTGCATGGTTTAAAATCAGGAAGGGAATGCATCCTTTCACCATACTTATTCAATCTGTATGCTGAGCAAATAATCCAAGATGCTGGACTATAAGAAGAATGTGGCATCAGAATTGGAGAAAGACTAATTAACAACCTGTGATATGCAGATGACACAACCTTGCTTGCTGAAAGTGAAGATGACTTGAAGCATTTACTGAGGAAAATTAAAGACTACAGTCTGCAGAATGGACTATACCTCAGCATAAGGAAAATGAATATCCTCACAACTGGACCAATAAGCAGAATCATGATAAATGCTGTCAAAGATTTCATATTACTTGTTTCCACAATCAACAGCAATGGAAGCAGCAGTCAAGAAATCAGACGATGTATTGCACTGGGCAAATCTGCTGCAAAAGACCTCTCTAAAGTGATGAAGAGCAAAGATATCTCTTTGAAGACTAAGGTGCACTTAACTCAAGCCATGGTGTTTTCAGTCACCTCATATGCATGTGAAAGCTGGACAGTGAATAAGGAAGACCAAGGAACAGTTGATGCCTTTGAGTTGTGATGTTTGTGAGGAATACCAAAAGTACCATGACCTGCCAGAAGAACTAACAAATCTGTCCTGAAGAAGTACAGTTGGAAGGCTCCTTGGAAGCAAGAATGGCTAAACTTCGTCTCACCTATTTTGGTCATGTTGTCAGAAGGAACCATTGCCTAGAGAAGGATATCATGCTTGGTAAAGTGGAGGGTCAATGAAAAAGAGGAAGGCCCTCAACAAGACGGATTGACATGGCAGTTACAATGATGGACTCAAGTATAACAAGGATTGTGAGGCTGGCGCAGGACTGGGCAGTGTTTCGTTCTGTTGTACGTAGGGTCTGAGTCAGAGTTGACTCAAAGCACCTATTGACAACAATTGCGTAAGTGTCAGGATTATTGTGACAATAATAACAATGAAAAATTTCTGTGTCAATTAAACATGGTTGAGAAAATATGAAATTCTTGATCATGAAGGAGGACTTTAAAATAATTAGATGGTAAATATTGAAAACAAAGAGAGAAAAGAAAATAGCACAACCCTCTTGTATTCTTTAAATCTCTCTCAAAAGAATAGGGTTATATGACATTATGAAAGAAAAGAAAAAATCAATGTCTAATATACAGGAGCTCTAGTGGCATAGTGCCTAAGGCATTTGACTGCTAAATAGAAGGCTGGCAGTTCAAACCCACCAGTCACTCCACAGAAGGAAGATTAGGCAATCTACTTCCATAAAGACACTGCCTTGGAAACCCAAGGAGGGGTCGCTGTGAGTCAGATCTGA
>NW_006921706.1:2576279-2577698 GCF_000298275.1 Orycteropus afer afer
ATTATTTTTGATCTGTTTATCTTTAACATGTTAGGATAAGACCAGGATTAACTTCATAAGTATTGTACATTTTACTACAGATACGTCTTTCTGCTAAACTCAAAGAATCTTAGATTTTACTCATATTAATCACAAAACAGTTTTAAATGTGAGAATGATTCAAAATGTCATTGATAAGATATTATCTTTAGCTACATCCTAGTAAGTATAAGTAAAATTCTCTTTGCATAAAAGTCTTGCTATTATGACAAGGATATTTAAAAATATTTTTTAATGATCTATGGTATTAAATCCAATACAAATCTGTAAAAGACAAAGTAATTGCATATTCAATCTGTAAATAAATCATAGTGATTTCCCTGGAGAAAAAATTATGGCATCACAGATTTCCATATCAAAACCATTATTGACGTAGTATACCTTAATTATTTCATCTTAAATTAATATGTTCTCTAACTTGTGAGACACTGCATTCAAAATAAACCTAGATATAAAGAAACTTTGTTTATAGTTTTGTTTCTGTGAGTGCCATGGATTTGTTTCTATAGTAGCCCCTCCTCAGAGACAAAACTCTGAGACTTAGTTCAGAACAATGTGGGATTTTCAATATAATACGAAAGATAATTCATAAAGGGGAAACTGAGATAAACCAAATCTGCAATTATAAAGTTTAAAAAAAAAAGATAATCAAGGTTGTGTTGGAAATTTTGAAGAAATGATTAAAATATTAAAAATATGTAATAAGAAGCATATAAAACTTATATGTTAGCAAAGAGGAAAGGGCAGAAAGGAGCTAAAATAAATATAATGGAGGAGTTGAAATTGGTTTTACTTGCATTTGTCAAGATTTAGAAATGCAATGTTGAGCGATAACACATAATGGATTATGCCATGTAATGTTAATTTTGACAACTGTAAATCAGATGAGGAGACACTGTGAAATCATCATGAATGATGCATGTCCTTTACTGTGTCATTTTAATTTTAGAATTGCAAATTTGGTTTCTGAAACTGTTTGCATTTGATAACCAAGGCAGAGTTCTGTGAAATAATTCATTATGAAAAGAAAACATGTCCTAATGTGATTTGGAATTTCTCAGAGTGAACTGGTAACATGCATTTACCAGTGTTCATTTTTACCTCCTACTTAGATTTGTGTAGATAGAGAGCTATTTCATAAGACTAACCTACATGTTATCTGGCCTAGAGGCAAATCTGAGCTTTTTAAAAAATGTTAAGATCATGTCCTTTTAAAATTTTTTATCGAGACATAATTCACATATCTTATCAATATTTTAAAGTGAACAATTCAGCTTTATTTAGTATATTTATGTTTCTGCAACCATTACCACTATCTAATTCCAGATGACAGCATTACCTCAAAAAGAATTTTTATACCCATTCATAGTAACTCCCCAT
>NW_006921706.1:2578173-2587059 GCF_000298275.1 Orycteropus afer afer
TGCTTTAGCCACTATGCTACCAGAGCTCCCTGATAATATGGTAACTGTCTTTAAATTTAGAGGAACTATGTTTCAAAGCAACTCTACTATTTTACATTCCTATCAGCAATGCCTGAGAGCTACAATTGCTCTCATCCTTGTCAATACTTGTTACTATTTTTTTATTTTGAATTTTATCCTTGCCACCCTAGTGGGTGTGAAATGGTATCTCATTGTGGTTTTGATTTGCATTTCCCTAATGACCAATTGGGAGCACTGGTAGTGTAGTGCCTAAGGCACTTGACTGCTAACCAGAAGGCTAGCTGTTGATACTCACCAGCCACTCCTCGGAAGGAAGGTTGGGCAATCTACTTCTGTAGTGATACTGCCTCAGAAACCCAAGGAAGGGTCGCTATGAGTCGGGTCTGACTCACTGGCACATAACAACAACAATAATGACTAACTGTATTGAGTTTCTATTAATGTGCTATTGCCATTTGTATGTCTTTTTTGGCAAAATGTCTGGTAGAATCATTTGTCATATTGGTTTGGGTTATGTGTCTTTCTGTTACGGAGTTTGAAGAGTTCTTTATATATTCTGGATATTAAACCTTTATCAGATACATCATTTTAAAATATTTTCTCCCATTCTGGGGGTTACTATTTTTTTTTTTTTTTGCTTTCTTGATAGTGGCCTTTAAGCGCAAATGTCATTTCTATCTTCTTAGGCCTAAATCCAGTGCATTTTTTTTTTTTAATTTAACTCATCTTTGCTAATTAACATATGTTTTATATAGTTCCTGGCACAGTATTTTGCCAAATACACTGTGTACTACTTGGAAATGTCATTCTGATTTGTCCCTTATCCTTCTCCTGTTAAGAGGACTATATGGAGGTGCTCAGCATTTGAGGACTGCTAAAAGACAAGAAGACTGCTATTATTGGAACCTAGTAAATATAATCCTGAAACTGCACTCATTGTTCAGCATGGTCATCTCTTAGAAATGACTACATTGGCAATGTCAAGTTTTAAAGCTGGAATTTTAGTTAAGTTTTTATATTTGTAATGACATTATATAAGCATTGCATTTATTTTATTATTAGTATACACATGTGTGATAGTTCATCCATAAGTAAATTAAATAAATTAATCAAGCATCATAACTTCAATGCCATAGGAACATTACTGATTAAAATAAATAAAGTTCTGTTGAGTTTGTCCAGAGTCTACTTTAAAGGCAAGATGAATAAAAGTATTTCAGATGTCAAAAAATGTTAAAAAGTCTTAATAGATCAACTTAATTTGATAAAGAAAATGATTGCTGAGCATTCTTTAGAATCAAATTCTTACAGTATTCATAGAGGAAGAAAGATAGGAGTAAGACTAAAATGGTTAGTCACTTAAATAACTAGTTTTTATTGAGAAAAATTATCACATAATCAGTCATGTCTGTCAACCACATGGTTGACTATTATTAACTTACTCTTCTTATCTGAGAGAGAAGTAGATTGTATTCATGTGAGCTATCACATCAGACTGGAGGCTTGGTCTATGTGATAGGTGAAAAATATCTGATAGGGATATGTTGTATCAGCATTTCCCATTTACACAAAGGTGGAAAATGATGTGTAGTAGGGAGAATAGAGGCATAACATGTTTTATTGTGCTTTGTAGATACTGAGTTTCTAACAAATTGAACATTTCTGGCAACCCTGCATCGAGCAGGTCTATCAGCTTTCTCCAACAGAATGTGATCACTTCGTGTCTCTGTGTCAAATTTTGGTAATTCTCACAATATTTCAAACTTTTTCATAATGCTGTTGCACACTTGATAAACTACAGCATAATGTAGCCATAACTTGTAACCATATATATATTGATAAACCAAAAAATTTGTATGGCTTGCCTTATTGCTGTGGTCTGGAACTGGACTGCCATATCTCCAAGGTGTGTCTGTACAATTGACCTTCTGTATTTGTGGGTTCTACATCTGTAGATTCAACCAACTGTGGATTGAAAATATTCGGATAAAAAAAGCAATTAAATGATCGAAGCAATGCCTGAAAGGGTAAGAGAAAGTGTAAAGTGAGATTTACATAGTATTTGCTTCATATTCCAAAAACCCAAACCCACTACCATCCAGATGATTCTGACCAAAGCGACCCTCATTAGGTTTCCAAGGCTATAAATCTTTATGGAAATGGATTGCCTCATCTTCCCCCTAGAGCAGCTGGTGGGTTTGAACCACCGACCTTTTGGTTAGCAGCCAAATGTTTTACCTGCTACACCACCAGAGTACCTTTACTTTGTATTAGGTCTTATAAATAATCTAGAGATGTTTTGAAGTATACTGGAAGATGTGCATAGGTTATATGCAAATACTGTGCCACTTTATATAAAGGACTTGAACATCCATGAATTTTGGAATTTGTGGGCAGTGAGGAAGGTATCCTGGAACCAATCCCTTATGTATACTGAGGGACAACTGTAATTAGAAAATTGTCACTTTATTTTAGGAAGATAACAGAAGGTTCAATACCAATTATGCAGTCAGAGAAAATCATAAATGTTTAAACTGACTCACATATTAGCATCACTTGATATTTATATTTCTTCATGACTTTATGTATTGTCTATCATATTGAAACTACACAAATGAAAGAAATAGTTGTCTATTCATATTATGTTTTAATTTAAAAGTTTAGGTAAAACAAATTACATCAGAATTTATCTTTGATATTCAGCTGTTCTGGCAAAGATATGGAGAGTGATATCGTAGTTAAACCACTTATGAGCACTTGTTGCAAGCATCAATATTATAAACTTACATTGAAATTTACATCTGAAAGCTTTGAAAATCTATTATACATCAGTAATAATAAATGAAACCAGTTTCTTTCTGTTTCTTATACCCTGACCCTACTTCATTGCCCCTGTATCCTTTAGCTGGGGTGTAAGTGCTGCACAACGTAATTCTCTTGAAAATATTTCTTTTTGTTGTTCTTTAATAATAATGGAAATAGATTTGCTTTTCTTATTATATAAATAATGCAGCAATATTATTTTAAAAATGGAACAATACATCATAGTGAAAACAAAAGTTAATGTCGCCTATAATCAACCATCCTGAAATAACCATTATTAATATTTTTGTGACCATACATCACATTAGGTATTTAAACTTATAAAATTCTACATAAATTGGATTGTATCATGCATGCTAATTTTATTGTTTTCCTCTTTCTTCTGCCACATCAACATATCAACTACATCTCTGTTCTCCATGGAGTAGAAGTTATATTAACAAACTCTATTCATACGGACCTACACATACTGATTATACACACATGTAAACAACTAACTATTTTGCTCATTATTTTTTTTTTATAAATGGTTTCATAGTGTACACATTTCTCTGAATGTTATTTTTTCCTAAATAAAACCTCATGGGACGAGCCCCTAAAACTATTGCTCTGGGATAATCTTTAAACCTTATCCCGAAACTATCCCCTGAAATCTTCTTAAAACCAAACAGTAGTTTAGCTTAACTAGTAAAAAAAGATCTGCCTTGAACATCATGCTCTTTTAAGAACTATCTACGTGGGATCAAAGGGACAAAAACAACTGGAAAGATTAGGTAAGAACCTTAGTGGGCAGTGAGTTTACATTAATGAGAGGAACAACCCTGAAAAGGAAGGTAAGAATGAAAGAATATAATCAGTGACACTAAATTGTGCCTAAGGCACTTGACTGCTAACCAGAAGGCTGGCGTTCAAACCCACCAGCCACTCTTCGGAAGGAAGGTTGGGCAATCTACCTCCGTAGAGATACCGTCTTGGAAACCCAAGGAGAGGTCGCTATGAGTCGGATCCGACTGGACGTCACATAACAACAACAACAACATATTGTGCTATATATACTCTCAACAACAGTGATAAAATACAATTTAGAAAAAAAAAAAAAAAACATGGAAAACCTTTCTATTTATACAGAATATTTGTGATCTATTTTAAAATTCTTGAATTCTCTGTCTATGAACAAACTGCAATGAATATCCTCATATAAATGTGTATAAGAAGACATATTTTTATTTCTCTAGGGCATATTCCTACAGGTAGGATTGCTGGATCAAATTTAATTTTAAAAGATGTTTCTAGATGCTTCCCAAAAAAGTGATAACACCTGACATTTCCACTAAAGGTGTTTAAGCCCCTTTCCTCTCACTTCTCTGAGCAAGAACTCATAATTGTTGCCAGTCATTCATGTCAAGTGATTTTGCATTATTACTTGAATTTTCATTTTCTTGAGTAATGAATTTAAGCACTTTGTAATTTGTATATGGCCTTCTGAGGTTTGTCTACTATGTGCGTGTATACTTAATGAACAAAAGAGATGTATTTCTTCTGTTGGTGTTTATTAATAATAGCTAATTTTATTTTAATTAAATATTTATAATATTCATAAAACATTTTAACTTTATCATTAATCGACTCACACACATTTAAACTTTTAAAGTATCAGATATTCCTTTTTATTGTATCACAAACTGCATATTCAGTTGATGTTAGAGTAGCCTCTCTAACTATAATGTAATTCAGTCTCCTAGATTTTTTGGAAAGATTTGTGTTATAAATGAAATTGTGTATTGTGTTATAAGTGAAATCCATTTCTAAATCTGTCTTTAAATCAAATTTGTAGGTAAGTTGGAATAGATATACACAGGTCTTATTTAGCATCAGTTAGTCAAATGTTTTATCTTAGCTTATAGTATATATTTTACTTTTCTATATGTATAAAACAATTAAGAAACACTTCCAAATACACTAAATTGTCTTAAATATATAATACAGTTCATAATAGTAAAAGAGTAATAATTAAAGTAACTACTGGTAGCATAGTGGCTAAAGCACTTGTCTGCTAACCAGAAGGCTGGCGGTTCAAACCCACCAGCCACTCCTCGGAAGGAAGGTTGGGCAATCTACTTCCGTAGTGATACTGCCTCGGAAACCCAAGGAGGGGTCGCTATGAGTCGGGGCCGACTCGACAGCACATAACAACAACAACAACGTATAGTACTATACTGAAGAGACAGCGAATCTATGTGTGTGTGTATGTGTGTAGGTATACAGCACTTAAAAAAAATCAAATAAAACAGTTCTTAAAACAATTTTTAAAAGCAGAAAGATCATGAAAAGCCTAACATTTTCCAAAGATTGATAGCATTCCACCTCTTTCTAATTGCTTTATTATTTCCACTTTATTTTCAAATGTGACCATTTTCCTTTTTCTGATGCATCACCAGCACTTGCATCGTACTTACACTTTGGAAGCATGGTTAAAAGGGTAAATAAGAGGAAAATTTAAGCTAAAAACAATGTTACACACTCAACACAGTGTTAACAGCAATAATATCTCACTGAAAAAGACGGTGTTCTTTCCTCAAGCGTACGAACCACTAAAGCTGCATAATATTTTCATGAGCATCACAAGTAGTGTGTGCTTTTGTTATTACAAATCAATGTATTTAATTCAAATTTTTAATACGATAGGCTTTATGGCAGTCTCTATTTAATTATGAGTTGTCTATAAGTCAGACATTGTTAACTGGGGGATTTACTGTATTTTCATCTTAAATTTAAATCTTTAATATATCTGGACTTTATTTTGTGTATATGTTTGGAAGGGCTTTAATTTTAATTTTATTTGAATAGCTGATTGTGCTGCCACCATTTAAAATAGGTCATATATTCCCCCATTTATTAAGGCTATGAATTTCTTGGATTTTTAAAAAATAATTCTATACTCTCCATACTTTATGACAGATTTACTTGTCTCTTTCTACACAAATGCCATGTGTTTTTGTTTCTGTTTTTTTTCCAATGGCTGGATGGAATATTTTCATGTATCTGTAATGGCAAGTCCTCCTCTTCTGGCTCTTCTTTTTCTTGGCTTCCTAGTTATTGTAAGAATGATGTCTGTTGTGATTCTAACTGGGATAATTTGTATTTGATGTGATCATGAAGTCTCACCTAAAATGTTTATGTTTTTCAATTTCTTCTGCTCTTTTGTGTTATGCTTTTTAAATAATGTGTTATTGTTTGTATACAGATTCTGCATATTTCTCACTTCATTTATTGCTAAAGGTTTTATATGGGAAATTTTTTTCTAGCTAATATAAATAGATTTAAATATATATATATTTCCACTTGTAGGTGCTTACTACTAGGCTAAATCTGTTGATTTTTGTATATTTAACTTATATCCATCCACATTGCCAAGTCTTTGTTTAATTCCAATAATATTTTGTTAGATTTTCTTGCATTTTCAAAGTATATAATGATAGCATTAACAAAAGAAATTTCTATCTCCTCCTTTTCCATATTTATGCCCATTATTTCATCTGCATCACATTATTACTTAGAGAAGCAAAGGAGTGTCAACTATGACAGTAATCAATTAAAAGTTTTGTTGCCTGCGACATGCATTTAGAATCACTGAAACAATTATTTATTTCTGTTCTTAGTACAGAATAAGAAAAATTGTGATCGGATTCAAAGCATTTAATAGTAATATAGTATTTGAATCCTCATTTCTTTTCAAAAGCTCTGCAAATTTTTAAGAAAATTCAAATTTATTTTATCAGAGTATTCTGAAATGTTTATTATTCTTTACATTAATGTTAATCTATCATAAAAATAATTGAAGTTGAGAGGTTTTATCATATTGACTGTATTACAGAATGTACACAAATTGAATCCTGTTTAAGGAAGTTCAAAGTGTTAATAGTTCTTCATGCTTCATTAATTCCTACTGAGGCCCAGGTCTGGCAATGAGATCTGTTGGGCTTCAAACGTAGCAACATGCTCTTCCCCTCTGCTTATTGAAGAGACACTCTCATTAATGACTGTCTTCAATTAACTCTCGGTATTCTAATAGTTTATTACTTAAAAACAGTAAGATAAGCATTGAAATGAAACATTGTAGTTACTTTTCCTTTACCCTAGTCCACTTCTTAATTATACCAGAGGTTAACAACTAACAAAAGGTAAATTTAATGTAACAATAAGGAATTGGTGATTGTTTGCAATCTGTGATAGTTAAATAGAATGCTAAATAACATGAAGCATTAGTGTCATTTGGCAACAATAAAAACGTTAGAAAATCATTTACCTATTAAATCTCTGTTATCATAAATGGAGTGATTTTATAATAATAAAACAGAATTAACTAACAAACGAATAAAAACATGCATACATAAGCTCAGTGAAGGAAGAGGGGACGGAAGATATTATGTGTTAAAATCATTTTTGGAGGACAGCTATAGATACTGAAAACAAAAATTAAACTGACATACGAACAGCTAATGGAAGAAATTAAATATGATTTGTATTTAAAATGTGTGTGTGGCATGCGTATACTTTGGGGGAGGGTCAACTTCTGATGAATGTTCAGAGAACACGTTTATACATTAGTTTTCTAAGGCAAGTCAAGAGGAGTCAAAGAGCTATGGCTCAGGTGTAAAGTTTCTTTTTTGGCTAGGGAAAATCATGGGCTCATAGAATATTATGCTTAGGTATATTTGAATAGACTACGTACAGATATTTTGCAAAGCACAGCTATATCATTTTTGTGAGATTTAAAAAATAATATTTATGCTATATATTTAGCAATAGTTTTTCTGTTTCTCTTTAAAGAATAATAGGATAATCACTTAAAAAAATGAAAGCACTTATTAATTATTATGTTATAGGATAAAATCAATAACATATAAGGATTCAAAGCCTCCTTTGGCCCCTTTTACTATTTAAATTTTTCCCTTTGTCTTTTTATTTATGAGAAGAAAAAAAAAAGGGGCAGACTAAAGTGAGAAAGAGAGAACAGCAAGGAACAAACAAGGAAGGTTAAAAGAATTTAAGATTGAGGTACCTCCTGGAATTTAGCAAATAAGGGAAAGCACGCAATTTTAATTAATGCCACTAAAACCACATTTTCTGTTCTCTACTTCATGTGTAAAGATAGAGAAAAAAACTGAAATTTTGATTTTGGCTATGCTTAAATTTTCTATTGCTGCCTCTCTAGATGTCTTTGGATCAAAATTGTCAGACCATATTGTTATTACAGAACATGTCCCTTAATCTGTTGCTAGTGTTACAACATATACCCTCTTGACTTCAGTTTGTTATACGTCCAAATCAAAACATCATTTGAACTAAATTCCAGGTACATTTTGTGATCACTCAGTTTCTCTTAAACACAGAGAAATTGAGACTGTGACAACTTCATGAAGAAAGTAGTAAATGTGTCAAAAGCCACAGAAATTATTAATAATGTTAATAATGGGTATACTGATGTAGAAAAAAATATATATATATAAACTAAAAGATTATCTATCTAAAATATAAGTATATAACAAAGGAAGTATCACAAACCAGTGGATAAATGAAAATTTATTCAATAATCAGTAGTGTAACCATTAGCTATATATAAGACATTAGTGACAAAGAATTATTTATGAAAATTAATTTATAATTTTGTTATGCAGTACACAAAATGAACACCAATGAGAATTGGTTAAATTGAAATAATGGAGGAAAATAGAAGAAAACATAAATTAATATTATTTACTTTCGGAACGTATTTCCTCCATTAAAATAATGGAGGAAATAACAAATGTCAAAATCATGGAATGTGGTGGTTAAAATCCACTATCTGAGACCAGACGGATCTAGATTCAGTCAATCTTTCCACTTATTCCAGACAGACTACAATTAGTATAATAGCACATTACAGTTAGAAAATTGCAAATAGAAGATCTCAAAAGAAATACATATATTGTGATAAATACAGGATGAAACTAAAAAGAAAAAGGGAAAAAATTAAAGCCATTTATAAATAATGGGAAAGGA
>NW_006921706.1:2588099-2604415 GCF_000298275.1 Orycteropus afer afer
TAATGCTCTGTGACTTTCTGCTCAGTGGGTCTACACATGGCAGTACCAGCAGATACCCACACTGGCACAGGAGCAGCTCCCTTTGCCTGTGACGAGCTGGCCTATTCACACAGTCATTTGAGTATATCTTCCTTTTTATTTGCCAGTTGATCTAGTGGCACGAAGAACCAAAAATAGCCTACTGGCAGCTTCATCTTCCAAATCCCTCAAAATAGTGGCTCCTAGTAGAATCATTCATCATTTGGGATCTAAAATCTCTAAACTTGGATGTCAAAAGTCATGGGAATAGAAAACCAAAAACGGTTTAGCGGATAATTTAGTGTAACTCCCTCTCCTACCTTTTAGTTCCCAGAAATACATATTCTGGCTCTGAGAAAAACAGCACCATATTTTGGCTGTGCTTCCCTAAAGATTTACAGCCTTGTAATAAGCAGTTCTGTCCCACCTGATAGGCTCTCTATGAGTTGAAATCCAGTTGACAGCCATGGGTTTTGGGTTGAGATTTTAAACATCCAACATCACAAATTGTTGTTTCCTAGCTGGCACCTTACCTGGACCTTCATTTGACCATTCCATCTTTTTATAGGGCCATTTACTTCTGAAAGGCAGAGTGTGTGCTAAGACCAGTGGATTCCATTAAAGGCATTCCATTGTCTTCATTTCTTTTTTTGTAAAATAAGATCTTTATTCAGAAGCAATAGGATGCGGTGATAGTTAAGTTTGTGTGCCAAGTTGACTGGGCCTGGTTGAGTGGCTGGGCAGCTGAATGTAATTATTCCCCATGGTGAGATTGGTAATTCACTCCATGGTGGAATCTATTGGAGCAGCTGAGTAGCTGCTTTGTATATGGAGTCTGCTTCCTGTATATAAGAAATAGCTTTGGGAATGGTCTCTAGCTTATGGCATGCTTGAACCCTACATGTAGCCGAGTCATCTTTCAGCAGGCTGCCATGTTCTGCCGACCTTGGGACCTTTAATGGACTTGAATGAATGGCCTGCCATGTGGTTTGGTCACATCAGGTCTGTGCCTTATTACTTGTCAACCTTGTGCTTGTCCGCCTCAGCAGCCAGCAGCTGAGTGAAGAACAGCTTCCAGCTTCAGTGGGCTGGGAGCAAGAGGCAGAGCTGAAGCCCAAGATTGAGGGGCTTTCACCCAGCCCCAAGAGCCTGGCACTTTTAACTTGGACTTAAAGCCTCCAAACTGTAAGAGAATAAACTCCTGTTTGTTCAAGCTATCCCATTTGTGGTATATTCTTGTCAGGGTGGCAATTAGGTAACCAGAACAGATGCCATGGCTGTGAATAAAGCATTGAATTAGTCCCTAGAAGGTTATGCTGACAGAAGAATGGTGAACAGGGAAAGCAAATTCATAGTCAAAAGAATTGTCCATTAAAGTGAGATAAGATTTCCATCCCTTCTACAATTAAGAAGTTCAAAGTGCTCAGTCTACCATAGATCACAGAATTATTCTCCCAGAGTGTGGTGCTGTTCCAGGATTGAGTATTGTCCACTGCTGCTGGCAGACCGTGTAACCCTTTAACTTTGGTAAAGGGAAGTACAAGTTTATAAACCCATGTATAACCTCTGTTCTTGTCAGGTTGGCCATCTTTGCATGAGCAAGCATTAAGAGATGAGGAAGAAACTGACTGACATCATGGAAATAAGTAGGGGATGGACAAGGTGTTAGTTCAGAAATTTTTAAAAAAGAATGGTAAGAAGAAGGCATGACTTTGCACAAAAACTTGGGAGTCTCTTTTGTGATTATTCCTTTACTCTTGGTTCTGTTGAGCCATAAAGCCAAGTACTTGCTCTAAAACCTAAATGAGCTATAAGTACTTTATTAGTTTTTCCCTGAGCCTCACTCAATGCTGGCAATTTTACTAAATTTTCTTAATAAATGGATCAGATCAAAAGAGCAAAGTATTGTATATGTTTCCTCTAAAATCCAAAGATGTCCACCAAACGTTGTGCCTCTCTCTTAGTGTTATGAGAAGCAAGGTACAGCAATTTGCCTTTCATCATAGTGAAAAGATGTGCCCAAGATTGATGAACCCTCCAAAACCTCACTGTTGTGGGAATCCATGAATTTTTGTTGTGTGTATTTCCCACTTCTGACACTCAACATATTTTACCAGAGACTATAGCATAGTTACTGCTCTTTGCTTAGGAGGTTTTACTGGCATTAATAATTGATTAAATAATTAATAATGACTATATTTATTGTCATTAATATAGTAGGTCAGCAGGATGTCCTATAGGAAGTGTTATGAGCAAAATCTTTGCAAACTGAACTATGACACAGAATTTATGCACTCCTAAGGTATGAAGGGGTTTTGGTGGCATTATGGTAAAGCATTCAGCTGCTAAACAAAAGGTTGGCAGTTTAAACCCACCAGCTGCTCCATAGGAGAAAGTTGAGGCAGTCTGCTTCCATAATGATTTACTCACTGCCATAGAATCAGGTCTGACTCAGCGACTTCTCCTTAAGCTTCCAAGATGGTATCACTACAAAAATAGATTTCCCAATCTTCCTTCCGAGTAGTGGCTGGTGAGTTTGAACCTCCAGCCTTCTGGTTAGCAGTCAAGCCTAGAAAACCCTATTCAGGTCACTAAGAGTCAGAATTGACTGTATGGTTCTGGGTTATTTTTCTGAAGGTATGATAATGAAATAGTCCTGCTGTCCTTGCAATGTGAAGTAAAAGAGAGTATACAAAAGACCAGTTAATATTTAAAGAAACACTTATTTTCACTAATAATCAGAAAAATGCAAAATTAAAATAAAACTTAATATATCAACCAAAAATTCACTGCCATCAAGTGGATTCTGACTCAGAGTGATCCCCGTTGGGTTTCCAAGGCTGTAAATCTTTATGGAAGTGGATTAACATCTGATTATTTCACGTTTTGGTTAGGGAGTAATGAAATGAGATTCATACACTGCTGATTGGAATATAATTTAAAATTCCTCTATTGGAGAAGATTTGGTAGTGTTATTAAAATATACACAACGCAAATACAACACACTGCCCTCGAGTCGGATCCGACTCATAGCGACCCCTCCTTGGGTTTCCGAGGCGGTATCACTAGGGAAGTAGATTGCCCAACCTTGCTTCCAACAAGTGGCTCAAGGGTTTGAACTGTCAGCCTGCTGGTAAGCAGTCAGATGCCTTAGGCATTACGCCACCAGAGTTCTATAATGACCCCCTAAAATTACTTCTGATACCTTTCATAGAGTTATACTGTATACATACATTTAAATGCAAATAAATGTCTGTTTGAGGATGTTTATTTTTGCACATATGCCAAGTATCTCTAGAAAACATAAAATTAAAAAACAAATACCTTAACACTTGTTTCACAGATCTTGATCCCCCTATACCTGCTTCAAGAATATAAAAAGGGGTCAAAGCTCAGAGAGGAAGATTTGTGAAGCAATTTCTTTGAAGAGAGCTTCTGTTCTCTAATGCAGGGCCCTTCCATGGGGCCTCTCCATTTCTTGGGGTGTGGAATCTAATGTGTGGGACTTGGACTGATTATTTTGATGGTAGTGCCAACTGAGTACTGCTGTGCTCAGGATGCAAATAGGGTGGGCCCTACACACTAAGAGTCAGTTATGGAGAAGAATTGCTTCCAACAGATCAGAGGAGTACCTTGCCAAACAGAAGGAGGATAGCATGGGGTCATCTTGCATCCTATCCAGTAAGGGCACCTGAAGCAACATAGAACCCCAGTGGCAAGAAGCTAGTACTAGCAAGGTATTAGCTACAAGGTACAAGAAGCTAGTACCTTTCCCTTAGGCAGCTCAGGATATAATAGCTGGGGGCTAGGGCACTGTCACAAAGGACTTGAGGCTTCTTATTGAACTCTATGACAGTATTTCCTGATGAAGCTAGAGGTTCCCACAGCAACAGGTCTATTATTTTAGTAAATTGCTTAGTGTTTCTGGATTCAGTTACCTTATCTGTAAAACTGAATATTCAGAGATTCGGTTGGAATATGTTGGGTTAATTTCAGAAAAACAAACCTTTATGGTACCTTAGGGTAATAAAAATATATTCTGGATTACCTACCACATTCAACACCCTCTTGTGTTTTTCTATGTTGCTTTATTTCGGAAAATTTAAAGCGCAGTAAAATGTTACAATGTTATTACATCTATAAATTTATAATATAAATACAGTATAAGAGTAGCTTTTCTGGGCAAATAATGAGGTTTAATGGCTGACCACTAAATCAATGATGATGATTATCATTAATATTAATGGAAATAATCATCAATATATTTTATCTTGTAAACATTTAATGTACAATAATTATTTTCACAAGTAGTATAATAGGTCTCTTACCTTGAGTACACAGTTATCATTGTTATTAGAATTAATATACTCTGAAGAACAGGCTTGTTAATCAGTTACACAATATGCATCATGAAAAAATATTTTAACTGATCAATCATCCCTTCCCAAAATGGCAATCTGGGTGCCAAAGGGGCAGGGAGGCTGCATCTTCTGACCTCCTCTAACCCCACAAGAGGAAGACAGAATCACCATCAACAGCCCAAGGCCTGTTCTTGTGAGGCCAGACATGCTGCCTTCCTCCAGCCCTATCATCAACCCTACCACCAACCATTCCTCCACAGCACCCACACCCTCTGCTGAGTTCGATAATTTGCTGCAGTGGCCACACAGAACTCACAGATAATGGTGTCTATTAGGGAAGCACCAGGCTACAATTCAAGTTCAGGAAAAGCACTCAGTCTCTCTCAGCCCTCTGTCTCTCAACCAACAGTCTCTCTCCCAGCAGTGCTCGTCTCTTGGTGTCTCTCTCTCAGCAATGCATGTCTTTCAGTGTCTCTTTCTCAGCAGTGTGTGTCTCTCAGGAGCTCATTTCTCTCAGCAGCATGTCTTTCTCAGCCAGCAGTCAGAGAGATTCCTTCTCCCTCCAGGAGGGCTCCTTTTTGAAGCTGAACCAACCAATCCCAACATCAAAATTCTATGCACTTGAGAGAGAGTGAACTTCCCAGAAAATTACTTTATACTGCTCCCAACAGAAATAACTCCAGGTGTATGACTTTAACAATCAGGAGCTACTCAGTTTCTCACAGCAAATTCTACCATGGAGTTTACAAACACTTATGGCTACAAAAGCCATACCAGGTAATTTACTACACCGTACTGGGTATTTATAAAGTACTGTTTGCATACATTGCTTCTCTGTAAAATTAAAATTGGATTCAATTTCTTTTATTGTACATTAAATGTTGATTTAGTTAGATCTTTCCTAACACTTAAAATATAATTTCAAAAATATCCTATTTTAGCTGAAAAAATACCATTACAAATTCTCATAGCTTTGACAAATATTTACAATTGGAGTTAAACATGAGATTCTTTCACATTTATGGTTATTTCAGTCCATATCAGGCCCCAATTAATAACTTTAAAACTTCTATGTCTGGCATTTGACTGCTAACCAGAAGTTTGATGGTTCAAACCCACCAGCCATTCCCGGGAAGAAAGACTGGGCAGTTTACTTCTGTAGAGATACTGCCTCGGAAACCCAAGGAGGGGTCACTATGAGTCGGAAGTGACTTGACGGCAGTGAGTTTGGCCTTTTTTTGCTTGTTTTTTAATGTCTGAAAGACAGGGAGGGGTTGCTGTAAGTCAGATTCGACTCGATGACAGCAACTTTGAATTGTTTTAGTTTGATAGTTTATCAAACAGATATTTAAGTGGAGTGTCTGTCCTCTTATTATTATTTCTCTCCCTTAAACAGGCTCTTTTATATAGCTCTCTAATTCAACAAAAAGAGATAGTTAGCATTAAAAAGAAATAATTTTGACACTCTGAAGTATACATAAGGAACATAGTGAGAAAAAATGATGAAATGAAAATATAGCAAACAACGGACACTTTGTCATTAGGCTGAATATTCTAGCAGGAACTCCTAAAGAGTTGTAATGACTTTTCATTTTTACTGTTTATTATAATTCATCTAAAGCTATTGATTTTTAAACCTTATTTTTGAACATCTTGGTTTCTTTTCTGAGCCCTTTGCTGCCTCTTAGAGTGCATTGTGGAATGACAAATGGAATGACTTTCGGTTAAGTCATTTAGCTTCCAATTTCTCTTAGTGTAGATATAACTAAGGTAACTATGATGCTCATCCTACAGACTGTATATTTCAGGGATTTATTTAAAAGTTTATGAGTAGCATATTGGATGCTTTAAAGTATTACTTCTCAAGAGCTCTATTTGTTTTGGGAAAGTGTTTTCTTCAGTTTTATTATATATAAATTAAATATTCTTTATTATTTTCACCTGTAACATTGATCATGAAATCTTCGTTTTTAGTTGTCCGCATCATGCAGTTTATCAATCAAGTGTATATTGTACACTTCTAGTCTAGTGTCGAAGCAAAATAAACAAATTAGTAAATGAGACAAGGTCTAAATCCTTTCATACTTGAAAAAGTATGAAATCCAGTAGGGGAGAAAATAGTGTCATGTATGTAAAATTTGGAGAAAAAAAAAAGAACAAAACACTGTAAATAATTAAGTGCCCTTTTCTACATTAGAGAAGATAAAAGTTTTAGGTTAAGTAAAAGTAGGTAATGTCCAGCAAAGAAAGTTAATATAAGATTTAAATTAATATCTTTAAGTCTGCCTATCCTGTCCTTGCCATCTTCATATCTAACATTTGTGTATAATGATGATTTCCCATCAGCTTTCATGTCAGTTATTCACTTGATTCTCACATCCGTTTTAGAAAAAAGAAAAGTAAAATGTTGCCATCCCTAATGTTGGAGATTGGGGAGGATAAGTGATTTGCTCAAAATCATGAAACAAGGAAAGGACAAACATGCAGGTCTTTTCACTCACTGCTAGCCAATGACCCTACCTCTCTGCCAGGGTTTTTATTTTATTTTTTGGCAGCAGGACATTTAATTCAAAACAATTGACCACTGACCCTGGGTGTGGGACACACACTCACACACCCATAGCGCTAAAATGAACTTCTCTAGATGAGAAGGATGAGAATCTTCTGGAGAAGCGTGACAGTCCAGGAGTATCACTCCCTTATCCTCTCTTCCTGTCACATTGCACTATCCTGATGGATGTTCACCTACACCCTGCTTCAACTCTTTCAGACCTCATCTCTTTTAAGGCAGCTCTTTAGATTTTGGACAGCAATACTCTTCCCTGTGTGAAGAGGAATTCCACTCCCATTTATATTTCACCTCATTTGAACTAGGACTTTGAATTGCTTCAAAACAGCCCAGTAATTGCTGCCCTAAACAAGGGCCATGTATGTGTTGCATAGCAACAAAATCTGTTGCCTATGGTATTTTGACCCAAGTAGGAAACAGTTGTGCCATGCTCAAAGATGGCTGCCAACTCTGCCTCTTTGAATATGTATTGCTCCCAGGGTCCTGCCAATAATCTAGTCTCCAGCATCCTGAAACTTTTAGGAGGAAGGACTTTAGCAGGATTTTTGGAGCACTGACTCAGTTCTATACTAATTTCAGTAGAGTGATCATCAGGGCGTCCAGGTTGTTCAAGTATTGGGGAGTTGTTAGGTCAGATGAATATATTGAAATCTAATGTTGTAGTTAATCCAGAGAAGAACTTTTCAATTATTATCACGGCACATATCTTTCTCGCCTTTAGCCTCTCATTCTACACTTGGGTACGTTAACTTGATTTCTCTTCCCTTTATTTGTTAGTTAATTTTTAAATTGATACCTGATAGTTGGTAAGTCTCATTTTGAATAATTGATATTTGAAATATTCTTGTGGTTATATTTTCCTGTTCTTTTTGTGTAGTGCAAGTTGTAAAAACAGAACTCTTACAGGCAAAAATTCCTTAGTGCTACCGAATGTCTTTGATAAAAAGAACTGCCAAAAGCAATCATGCTACTTAGCACCATTTTTTTTTTTTTTACTAATTTTGAAGTCTGAGAAGTAGTTCTTAACTTGTATTATAAAACTATCTAGAGTTTTCACTTGTAGAGGTGGATTTGGGATTCTGCCATGAATCTTCACTGTGGATATCTGCCTGGAACAGCATGGGTGATAAGTAAACAGCTGCATGCACACATTCACTGTGTGAAAGGATAGACTATATGCTGGCTCTTTTAGTGAAGGAAACCTCATTTCTGTAGCAGTTTATCCCATTACTAAAGATGGGCCATGCTGATATCCTCACATTCAGCTGCTGACCAGCAGTGGGGCACTCAGCTTTAATAGGGAGCATATGATCATTCCAGCTGGCAGGTGACACCATTTGGCAATTTTCCCCAGCAGCTCAACAAAAGATTTTCAAATATCAAAGCAAGAGGAAAGACCTCTGTCTTTATAAGGAAAATGGTTTCACTGTGCGTGAATTTTGCTTCCATAAGAATTATTACTTCCAACTTGCTGGATCCTGTGAAATTCTCTCGGAGAATTTGTAAACTGTTAATTTAAAATTATAAATAAATGGTAAGTTACTGGAAATTTAATTTTGTATTTAAGAAAAAGAAAACTTGAACATTGTTCAACGTGAGACAAGTTTTTGCTTGTTTTTAGAAAGATTCAGTCCACAAACACAAGTCAATCATGATTTAGAAGAGTTAGGTTATCGACACTTAAAAATCATATAACTTTATTGAATAAAGGGATCTTGGAAGTATTTTAGCAAAATTATTTCACCATCTGGAAATGAGGCAGAGTGATTGTCGCCTGATCAAGTTCATACAAATTATGAGTGGAATTTAGGAATGTCTTGAGTCTGTTGACTATGAGCACAGTGTTTATAATTTTCTATTTTGCTAAATATCAGAATTTTTGAAGAACTAAGCAGTTATCCTGTTCTATCCATTAGCATTGAAAAGCAACATTAGATTAGTATGAAAAATAAATATACCTGAGCATTATATTCTGGTACTAAATCACTGACTATAATTTTGAAATGCAGTCTGTTTATATGTAAAAGCAAGAGATGATACCACAGATATGATTGTTCTTTGTCTGATGTCTATCTTAGTATATGTGAAAAGCATCCACCTATTGAAGAGATTGACATTTATTTTTTAATACATGGTTAATAGAATTACAGTAATATTGAATATGGGGTTTAAGTCACATTTAGCCATGTATTTTGTTGCCAGCATTAAGGCAACACTTTCATTCTTGGAACAAATTAGCTAATCATATAGGGTTTTGTTTTGTTTAGTTTTGTTTTTATGCTCTCACTAATGAGTAGGGAGCTCTGGTGGCACAGTGCCTAAGGCATTTGACTGCTAACCAAAAGGCTGGTGGTAAAGACCCACCAGCCACTCCTCAGAAGGAAGACAGGGCAATCTATTTCCATAGAGATAAGCCTCGGAAACCCAAGGAGGGGTCTCTATGAGTTGGATCCGACTCAACAGTAGTGAATTTGGTGTTTTTGTTTGGACAAGAGTATGTTGTTAGTAATTGCTGTTGCTTAAAGTTTGACTCATGGCCATCCATATGTGCAGAGTAAAACTTCTGCATCCAGTTTTCAAAGCCTTGACTTTAGGGAAGCAATTTACCAGTCCTGCCTTCCAAGATACCTTTTGGTAGATTCCAACACTAACCATTTGGCACCCAGTCAAGCACTTAACCACTGGTGCCATTCAGTGATTTTATTAGAATATGAAAACAAAAACCAAACCCATTTTCTTCAAGTCAATTTCTACTCACCTTGACCCTATAGCACAGAGTAGAATTGCCCCATAGTGTTTTCAAGTCTGTAATCTTTATGGAGCAAACTGCCATATCTTTCTCACATAGAGAGGCTGGTAGGTTCAAACTACTGACCTTTTGATTAGTAGTTGAGTGCTTAACCACTGTGCCACCAGGGCTTCTTTAGCAGAATTTGTTGTCATTGTTGTTGTTGCTAGATGCCATCGAGTCGGTTCCAACTCATAGCGACTCTATGTCCAACAGAACAAAATACTACCCGACCCCACGCCATTCTCACAATCCTTCCTATGCATTCGCCCATCATCATAGCAACTGTGTCAATCCATCTCATTGAGGATCTTCCCCTTTGTCACTGATCTTCTACATTACCAAGCATAATATCATTCTCAAGAGAATGGTTCCTTCTGACAACATGACCAAAGTAGGTGAGATGAACTTTGGTCATTCTCACTTCCAAGAAGCATTCTGGCTACACTTCCCAGATAGATTTATTCATTCTTCTGGCAGTCCATGATATTTTCAGTATTTTTCACCAGCACCACAATTCAAAGGTATAAATTCTTCTTCATTCTTCCTTAATCACTGTCCATCTTTCACATGCATATAAGGTGACTGAAAAAACCATGATGAGTGAAGCACAACTTAGTCTTCAAAGTGACATTTTGACTCTTTAACACCTTAAAGAGGTCTTTTGCAGCAGATTGCCCAGGGCAATATGACCTCTGATTTCTTGACTACTGCTTCTATGTGTGTTGATTGTGCCTCCATATAAAATAAAGTCCCTGACAATCTCAATCTTTTCTCCATTTATTATCATGTTGCTTACTGGTCCAGTTATGAGGACTTTTGTTTTCTTTATGTTGAGGTGTAATCCATGCTGAAGACTGTAGTCTTTGATCTCCATCAGTAAGTGCCTATGGTGGTTACATTTGTGTGTCAACTTGGCTAGGCCTGGTTGAGTGGCTGGGCAGATGGATATAGCATTCCCCATGATGAGATTAGTAATCAACTCCATGGTGGAATCTACTGTGAGCAGCTGAGTAGCTGCCTTTGGGATGTGGTGTGCTTCCCATATGTAAGTAGCAGCTTTGGGAATGGTCTCTAGCTTATGGCACACTTGGACCCTGCATGTAGCTGTGTCATTGTTCAGCAGCCTGCCATACTCTGCCTACCTGGGGACTTACAATGGTCTTAAATTAATGGCCTGCCATGTGGTTTGGTAATATTGGGACTGTGCCTTTTTACTTGTCAACCTTGGGCTTGTCAGTCTCAGCAGCCAGCAGCTGTCTGAGTGAAGAAAAGCCTCTAGCTTCAGTGGGCCAGGAGCTGGAGGCAGAGCTGAAGCCCAAGGCTGAGGGGCTTTCACACAGTCCCTAGAGCCTGGCACTTTTAACTTGGACTTAAAGCCTCCAAACTGTAAGAGAATAAACTCCTGTTTGTTAAGGCCATCCCATTTGCGGTATATGCTTGTCAGAGCAGCACTAGGTAACCAGAACAGTGCTTAAAGCTATCTTCATTTTTGTAAGCAAGGCTCTGTCATCTGTATATCAGAGATGGTTAATGCGTCTTTCTCCAATCCTGATGCCACATTCTTCTTCATGTAGTCGAGATTCTCAGTTTATTTGCTCAGATACAGATTGAATAAGTATGGTGAATGGATACAATCCTGACCCACTCCCTTCCTGATTTTAAACCATGCAGTATCCCCTTGTTCTGTTTGAATGACAGCCTTTGGGTCTGTGTACATTTTCCTCATGAGCATAACTAAGTGTTCTGGAATTCTTATTCTTCACAATGTTATCCATAGTTTGTTATGATCCACACAATGCAATGCCTTTTCTTAGTCAATAAAAGATCTTTCTGGTATATTTTCAGCCAAGATCCATCTGACATCTTTACTGTTATCCTTTGCTCTACATCCTCTTCTGAATTCAGCTTGAATTTCTGGTGGTTCCCTGTCAATATCCTGCTCCAACCATTTTTGAATTATCTTCAGCAAAATTTTAGTTGTATGTGATATTAATGACATTGTATGATACTTTTCACATTATGTTGGTCACTTTTCTTTGAAATGGGCACAAATATTGATCTCTTTCAGGCAATTGGCCAGTAGCTTTCTTCCAAATTTCTTGACATAACAAGTAAGAGCCTCCAGCACTGCATTTGTTTGTTGAAACATCTCAATGGGTATTCCATCAATTCCTGGAGCCTTGTTGTTTGCCAATTCTTTAAGTGCAACTTAGACTTCTTCCCTCCATACCTTTAGTTCTTGACCTACTAAAATAGTTGAACATCAACCAATTCTTTCTGGTACAGTGACTCTTTATTCCTTACATCTTCTTAGGATGCTTCCTGCATCATTTAATATTTTGTTGATAGAATCCTTCAATATTGCAACTCGAAGCTTAAATTTTTTCTTCAGTTCTTTCAACTTAATAATGCCAAATGTGTTCTTCCCTTCTGGTTTTCTACTGCCAGGTCTTTTCACATTTCATTATAATACTTTACTATTTCTTATCGATCCACCTTTTGAAATCTTCTCTTCAACTCTTTATTTCACCATTTCTTCCATTTGCTTTAGCTACTCTATGTTCAAGAACAGGTTTCAGAGTCTCTTCTGAAATCTGTTTTGACCTTTTCTTCCTTTCCTGCATTTTTATCATATGCTACCTACTAAAATATTTGCTTTGTTCATGTACCATGTTTTTGATGTAATCAAACAACTCATCTAATCTTCAGTTATTGGTGTTTATTGTGTCAAATCTATTCTTCAGATGGTCTCTACATTCAGGTAGAATATAATCAAGGTAGTATTTTGGCTTTTGTGGACTTGTTTTAATTTTATCAACAGAGTTAGAAGAGTATAAGTATAAAAACATATTTTGTTTTACTCAAACAAAATAGATATTTTAAATGAATTGTGTTTATCGACATTACAAAAATTGAAGATGCTTATTACATTGCAAAAATATTTAAAGTAATATCCTTTTACAAAGAAAGTCTTTCTAGAACATGAGTAGTGTATAAAATGTATTTCAAAAACCTGTTCTTTAATTCAGTAGAAATAGAATACCCTTTGCATGTACAGTACTACATTGTCAGTGATGGCAAGCATTATCTACAGTTGGATAGACAGGTGGAAAGGCTGAATGATCAGGTATGTCTAGGGAGGAGGTAGTCTGCCAATGACCATATATGGGGTTAGCAGATGATGCTTCTACATGTGTATTTGTATGTGCTATAAGAATGTCCAGGTGTGTAGTAGAGCTGACAAGGGGCAAGGTTGGGCTTCTTGGCCATAGCCAGCTACCTGGAGGGAGCAAGTAATTGGACCTATGGGCTGGGGACCATGGTCATAGGGGACATCAAGTTCAGTTGCCATAACATACTACACAAAAACATTGTTCTACATCCTACTTCAGTGAGTAGTGACTGGAATCTTTTCAGCTTGCAAGCGGCCATCAAGATGCAATGATGGGTCTCTCCTCATCCAGAACAAAGGAGAACAAAGAAAACTAAAGGCACATGGAGACAATTAGTCCAAGGGACTGGTAGACCATGTGATCCTCAGCCTATTTGACCATGAGACCAGAAGAACTAGATGGTGCCCAGCTAACACTGTCAACCACTTGGAGGGAGATCAGTGCAGGAGATCCTGGATAGAGTCAGAGAGAAATGTAGAACAAAATTCTAAAACATTTAAAAGAAAAAAAGGCCCAGTTTGCTGGTCTTATAGAACTTGGTGAGACCCCTGAGGCTATGGCCCCTAGCCATCCCTCCAGTCTGGAATTGAACTCACTACTGTGGCTTCCAGCCAAACAATAGACAGGCATATGGGGTGAACATTTACATCAGTAGATGCACTCCTTGGAGCCATCCATCATGGGAGGACAGAAGGGCAGTGTTTGCACAGGGAGACAGCTTGAGGGGTGGGAGTGCCTGGGAAGGAAGGACACAGGGAAGAGGTAACTATGGGGAGAAAGTGGGGAGAGAGCTGTTATATTGTGGGGAATTATAGTCAACATTATGAGACAAAATGTGTATGAACCACTGTATGGAAAATGAATTTGCTCTGTAAACTTTCACCCAAATTACAGTAAAATTTTTTTTAAAAAATAATTATGAGCGCTTACTGTAGGCTAATTCTATACAGATTAAAAGACATATTGCTGTGGCTATTGTTTATAGATAATATGTTCTGAAGTGCAAAAATAATTGATTTTTCTATGTCATATGATATCATTACAGTTTAATAGTCTTCATGAAAATATTAGGAATTGAGCTGTGTTTGGGGGTATTGTGGATTGGCTGCCTCATTAATCACCTAGCTCCCCCAGTGTAGTGCTTCTCACACTATCTGTAGGAAGGGCAACATTTTCAGTTGTTTCTTTTTGTTTCATATCTTATTGATCCAATAACATAGTCCTACTGCACATACTTTGTATGCCACCATGTCTAGCTTACTCACATGCCTCTCACCATGGAATTTGTTGTTAACAAAATTGGCCTATACCCTGTTCATTGAGTTCATTTAACATGCATTTGGCTGTCACAGCAACTTCAAATTGCTGTAAAATTCTCTCAGTACTTACTCTCAATTCCTGTGCTTACTAATTGCACACCACTACTATCCTCTCCTCAGAAGGAAGACTGAGCAATCTACTTCTGTAGAGATACTGCCTCAGAAACCCAAGGAGGGGTCACTATGAGACGGATCCGACTCAATGGCAGTGAGTTGAACAGATAGTCCCAGTGGTCCACTGACCACATTTTGATTAGTGCAGCCCTACTGAGACTTACTATACGGTAAAGGCAGCAAAAGTGATATTCTTCAGTCACTTGCGGCCAAGTTCTGGATGTAATTTAGGCTCTACCAGTTACAAACAATAGAGCTGGGCTGTGATTCAAAACAGGTCAGTAGAGAGAGGTAGCGGTAGCCAGTTCATGGGGTAGTTTGTGGCAAAGACACCATGGTTTCCGGCAGCCACAGCAGCAGTTTTGTGGATCAGGAAGTGGGATGAGATTCTGAGGCTTGGGAGTTGTTTTGGAAGCTTGACCTAGAGCCATCTCTTCCAGCCTCTCCAATTATTTTGGAAACTATCTAATAAAAACAAAAATTGTCATTGAGTCGATTCCACTCATGGTGGTAAAAAAATCCCATTCTGTGTGATTTACTCAGTCTTTGTCTGTAAAAGATAGAGCTATATTGGTTAAGATTAATTTGCCAATTTCAAGTATCAGATGGCTTATATTTCTAGAATGGTTGGCATTGACTGTAGACTAATTCTTCACAAACTTCAATGTTTCAATTACCTGTGGATGTTGTTAACATATAGATTCTGATTCAGTAGTGGAGAGAGGGGATCTGAGATTCTGCATGTCTAACAGGCTCTCAGTTATCATAGACTAAACATTAAGCATCAATACCCTACATTGGACTAAGCCTTTAAGATCAACTTCCACCTCCAGAGCCACATTAAAGATGTTAGGTTTCAGCAAGATGATGAGAAACTATTCTGATTTCTTTTAGTACTTTCCCTGGAACAGAAACAGTAGGCGTATCACAGTATCCAAAATCCAATCATAATTTCCTTTTCATTTTTACTTTATTAGCAACAAAATATCAGACAAAGATTTTTTTTCTTCATAGATCTATAGCTACATAAGGAGCCGTGGTGGTGTAGTGGTTAAGAGCTCGACCACTAACTGAAAAGTCAGAGGTTCAAACCCACCATCAACTCCTTGTGAGAAAAATGTGGCAGTTTGCATCTGCAAAGATTTACAGGCTTGGAGTCCCTATGGGGCACTTCTCTGTCCTATAGGATTGATATGAATTAGGATCAACTCAGTGGTAACAGATTTGGTTATTGGGTTAACATCTAAATAGATTGAGCATATGAAACAGATTAAACAAGTTGGATTCTAAGCAAAAAAGCTTCAAACAGAGAACTTACAGCTGTCACTTTCTAGCTCTTTCAATGCAGATATGTACCCTACTATTTTAAGGGACACAAAATTCTTGCCAATAGCCTATATCATTGTATTTTCAGTATATTAACTTTATCTGCTTCCTAAGAGAAGGCAAAACCATCATATGATGGTGTTTGGGAAAGGCTTGTGTCAGGCCACATTTAGAAGCTTTTCCTATGGTTCATCCATACCACTAAGTCTTAAGAGAGTTTGCTTCAGAGAGGCAAAAAGGATTGGAGAACTTATATGAAACAACTAGAATAGGCAACGATGTAGAAAACAAAATTTGTCAGTGGTTACCAGGAGTTGAAGGGCAGAAGAAAGAGAGAATCACTACTTAGGGGCACTGAGCTTCTGTTAAGGGTTATGTAGAAACTTGAAAATGGGTAGTGGTGATGGTTTCACAGCTGGATGAACATAATTAATGTCACTGAATTGTACATGTAAAAAATGTTGAAATGACAGATATTGTATATAAATATATAAGGAGCTATGGTGATACAGTGGTTAAGGCATTTGGCTGCAGACCAAAAGGTTGGTGGTTCAAAATCATCAGCTGCTTCATGGAAGAATAATAAAGTGGTCTGCTTCTGTAAAATTTATGGCCTTGCAAACTTAATGGGGTCGCTATGAGTTG
>NW_006921706.1:2604982-2630568 GCF_000298275.1 Orycteropus afer afer
CACAATTGGGGAAAAAAATAAATAAATGAGAGATAGGATTCTAGATAACAAGTAGTGTGGGTAATGGTAGAGAAAGAGAATTTTTCCCTAAAGACAGCAAGAAGAGTGTGCAGAAATGCAGGTTACTGAAGAGGAGGAGTGATAGTTAATTGTAGCTAGGGGAAGAGCTGAGAAAGCAATGCAAGTAGTGACAGATTATTTACAGCCGTGACTGACAGGTGGAGAAGTCTGGATTAGTATTCAGAAAGTGAGGGTCTGAAGAAGTTTCTGCTTAAGACCTTAAAAAAAATAAAAATTATGGTGGTATTTTGGGAGATTAATTAGGCAACCTTGGAAATCAGTATGTTTTCACAGGTATTATGCTCATTAACATGGGCTACAGAAATAAATTTAAGAAAAGATTTGGAGTGGCATTCTATTTTTGTGTAGCATAGTGTAATTAGTAAAAGTAAAAGTAAAATAAATGTCACAGTTTATCAGTTTTAGCCTTGACCTATCAAATATATTGCATAATCTTTGCTCTGTCATCCCTTGAGGAGCTTATCTTTAAAAACAAATATTAAACTTTACTCTCCACTTTCTTTTCCTTTTTTTTTTCCCAATATTTATCTGATTACTGTTCATCTGAAACAAAGTGTTCAAAGTAACATCTGCTCTGTCCTAAAGCCAAGCTTTTGTTCTAACTGATGTTAGCCATCTGGGCCATCCTGAACATGCCATATAAATGAAACAGAAGCGGTCGGAGTGACCATCACATCTCCTAGCAAGCTGCCCTTGCAAAAGCATAGCCCATGCCTTTGACTTCCCAGAGGGGCATATTTTTTGGTGAAAATGATGATGAACTAGAATATAGAGTTCTCCTAAGCTCTGTGGTGTCAACTTTTTGCATGGTCAGAATAAAGCAGAGGATGTCAGGGATGGCAGCTGAATAATTTAGTAACCATGGATGATTTGGTTATTGAGTTTAGTCTCACTAACAGTCACAAAATGAAATTAATAAACACCACAGTGCTCATGGTGCTACCAAGGTCCGCTGTACCACCATGCCTGAATTATGCAGCTCTACAGTGGAGCCCCAAGATGTGAGAGGTCATCTACTCCTATTGTCTTGTCTTTGAATTCTGATGTTGTTGTTGTTATGTGCCGTCGAGTCGGACCTGACTCATAGCAACCTATCCTGGGTTTCCAAGGCACTATCACTATGGAAGTAGATTGCCCCATCTTCCTTCTGAGGAGTGGGTGGTGGGTTTGAACAGCCAGCCTCTGGTTAGCATTCAAGTGCCTTAGGCACTATGCTACCAGAGATCCTTCTGTTTTCTAAAATCAGTATATAT
Source organism: Orycteropus afer afer (assembly GCF_000298275.1). NCBI lineage: Eukaryota > Metazoa > Chordata > Mammalia > Tubulidentata > Orycteropodidae > Orycteropus > Orycteropus afer. The sequence continues at coordinate 2,606,317 of NW_006921706.1, forward strand.
GCTATCCAAGGATTTAAACTGAATGCTGACCCTTAATTCTGATAGTTACTGGAAATTTGACTTCTAACCACTCCTTGGAAGGAAGATAGGGCAATCTATTTCTGTAGAGATACTGCCTCAGAAACCCAAGGAGGGGTTGCTATGAGTCGGGATTGACTCGAGGGCAAGGAATTTGGTTTTTGTTTTTTCCAAATATGTCCCGGATATGTTCATACGAATCTGGATATTAAAATTGAACTCACTATCAACTATAGGCAGTCCCTGGGTTACAGATGAAATCCATTCCTAAAAGTGTCTTTAGTGCAAGAAAAGGCTCGAAGCTTTTTTCAATGATTTAAAAGTTGCACTTGCATCAAGTGAAGGTGATTGTGATGAAGAATTTCTTCCAAGGAGGGTTTGGTTCAGTTATTTCCAAGTTAGGGATAATTTGCGTAACATTACAGGGCAAATAGGAGTTTTCCACCAGTCAGATCTTTTGTAACCTGAGAACTGCCTGTACCAGAAACTTGTTTCTCTTTGTTCTCCATTTTAGACAGTTACAATACTGCTCCCCAAATGGCCAAAACTAGAAATTTCCAAGCTATTTAATCCCTCTGTTCTCTCTTTAAATGCCTTCAGCTATCCATTAGGTCTTTTAGTTTCTAACTCTCCCTTTCTTATAGTTTATAATTCCTTTTACTTTCCATGGTCATACTCTTTGTTTCTACCCTTATAAGCTTCATAAGTAGAAAGATCCTGTTTGAATCCCAACCCTGCTATTCCCTAGCTGTGTAAGTTGGAATATTTGCATCGAAGAGTCTATTTCCTCATCTATAACAAAAAGACAGATCTCTCACTTACAGAGTAGAAGACTACATGAGATATTCTAGATAAAACTCAACACAGTACATAACTCATAGCAGATTTTCAGCAAAGGTTAACCCATTCTCTTCGTCATATCGTACTCAACTCCACCACTTACTAAACAAGACTTTGGAAAAGTTTTTAACCTTCCTGTGCCTCAGCTTCCTCAACTATAAAAAGTTTAAGTAGGCATAATACCTCATTTCAAAAAGTTGTTCTGAATTTAGGTAATTTAATACATTTAACATATGTCTGGAATAGAACATTGTTGATGCATACTAAGTACTCAATATGTTATCTGATATAAATAGTAATTTTTATCATCATCATCATCATCCCTATGTCTCCAAACCTCTACCCTAATATACCATCTTTTAACCAATTACTAGAATCTACATAAAATATAAATATAATACCCTTTTTTGCTCCCAACTTTTCAGTGGTTCTCCCACTCATTGGAGCTCCTTTTCTGGGGTAGTATAGTGCCTAAGGCATTTGACTGCAAACAAGAAGCCTGGCAGTTCAAACCCACTCCTCAGAAGTGGCGGTTCAGCCACTCCTCAGAAGGAAGCTTGGGTAATCTACTTCTGTAGTGATCCCACCTCAGAAACCCAAGGAGGGGTCGCTATGAGTTGAATCTGACTCAATGGCAGTGAGTTTGGTTTGGGGTTTTCTTTTTATGACCTTGTCTGACCTATGCCTTATTTCCACTGCTTGCCATAAGCTACCTACATTGAGACCAAGGAAAAATCTTTAATTTGACTCACCCATCTACTAACCAAACTAACAAAAAAAAAGATATGTTTTTTTATATCTCCATTAATTACCTTCATCTCAGTCTAACATATTCCAATATATCCCTTAGAATTCACCTTAGTAACTTGTTCATTTATGTAACCTTCTGTACCTCTCCAAGCAGAATTATATGCCTCTAACTCAATTACTGTAATCTTGTCCTTTTATCTCTGATGCCCAGGATTAAATAGTTACTTAATTAATATACATTTAATAAAATAATGATTTGGGTATTAAATGACATAATCATATAATTTAATATTGTCCTCTGTTTATGCTAGTGCTTAAGACATTTGACTGCTAACCAGAAGGCTGGTGGTTCAAACCCACTTGGCACTCCTCAGAAGTAAGATTGGGCAATATACTTCCATAGTGATACTGCCTCAGAAACTCAAGGAGGTGTCGCTATGTCAAATCAACTCAACGGCAGTGAGTTTGGTTTTTTTTTTGGTTAGCTTTATGCTATGAATTTCCGATATATATGTGTTGAAAAATGTTCACATTTATTAGGAAAATGCATTTATTTTGGCATGTTTATAATTACTTACTAAGCCCTCCTTAGGAAAAGCAGAACATTTGCAAAGTTCATGGATAGTTCAAAGCCTGAGGCTGTGAAATGGTGACATTAGTTGAATCACACGCAATGTATCAGTAACTTTGGCATTGGCCTAAGTTAAAGCAGGAGCTCTAACAAATTGAGACTTAGAGTCAGTTTAAACTGAGAAATGGGGTGGAATGTTTAAGTATCAAAGTTCAAATTCCAATCCACTATATACTAGCTGCTCTGGTAGCATAGTGCCTAAGGCACTTGACTGCTAACCAGAAGGCTGGCAGTTCAAACCCACCAGCCACTCATTGGAAGGAAAATGGGGCAATCTACTTCCGTAGTGATACTGCCTCGGAAACCCAAGGAGGGGTCGCTATGAGTCAGGTCCGACTCAACGGCACGTAACAACAACAACAACATATACTAGCTATATAATCTTGAATAAGTTTCCTAACCTTTCAGAAGCTGTTTCCCTATAAAATGGAACTAATAGTGATATCCCTATAACAGGATTATTGGGAACATTGAATGAGGTAATGTGAGTAAAATTTTAAACTATCCCCTTAAGTTTTCTTAGGCTCTACCAAACATTCAGATCTGCAAAACTACCATAGGCCACACAAAGCATCACTTGTCTCACAAAGATGTAGGACAGGATCCACATTTCATTTGTAGCATCAGGCACTTCTCATCCAATAGGAGTTCTTCTAGCAAGTCATGCATCACAACTTAGTTGCAAGAAGATGAGTTCCACATCAGGTGGATGTAGGAGCTATGCTGACTTAAAAGCCTCTTGTTCCACAAGGGTCGATAACTTTTGAAATGATCCTATAGGCGCAGCTTTCAAGTCCCCACAATGAATAAGCCTTGCTACATGAGTTGTCACACTTAGAGAAGCCCACAGTTTTAGCTGCCTACCAGGTGTCAATAGTCTCCCCAGTACAAATGCAGTTTATCCAAAGGGGACATTTGTACCATAAGGAATATGACCTAGTAACATGTTGCTATTCCAACTTTTATCAGGTTACCAGTTTAACTGTAACTTTAGGCAGTTAATCAATGGTCAAATTCTCTACAAAAGACAAAGAGATATTAATTTTTGCCCACATCTTGACTATGAACAAGGAGCTCTGGTAGAAAAGGGTTAATGCATGTGGCTGCTAACTAAAAGGTCAGCAGTTTGAACCCACAGACTATGAACTCAATAATTATTAGAGAGAAGATATGTGTATACTATGTATGTGAAAATAATTTTGTGAAGAATAAAAAATGTATTTAAGAGGAAATGAAATATGGAGAATGTTGCAAAGATGGAGTTATAGAGGCCATCACTTGATCATTAGTTTGCCTGATTTTCATGGATAAACTTATGTTTAAGAATAAAAGCTTGTCCGTTAGAAAGTTTTGCTCCATAGTTAGTGTTCTACCTAATGCATAATTAATACTCAATACATGAAATTTGAGCAGAAATGGGATTTTGGTCCTCTCTATTGTTACCGGGAAAACAGAACTGAGTCACATAGATGGTCCTCTGACTGCTGTTATCAGATGATTTTACTTCCCATACCTATCAACTCAGACAAATTGGCTTTGATGCTTTGAGCTCTAATTTTCTCCTAGGAATGCAATCATAGTATACATGCTAGTAGGATAAAGAAGATTGAATCTGAATTGTTACATTAAAAGGAACCTGCTTCTCTCTGTGGTTGATTACCACAGTTAAATATAGTACCTGAATGAAGAATTATCAGTGCATTCTCCCATTAGACCAGATGGCTCTTCCATGGCAACAGGCTGCCTCTGTTTCATAAACGTGCATTTTTGGTTATTGAGAACAAGCAGGAGTTCAACTAAGAACCAACATAAATCCATCTGATTCCAGGAAACTCCTCAAAGTGCATACCCCCTTAGTGACTGGTGAATATAATCTTCATCTTTGTACACAGACATTACAATTAAGAACCTAACTTCTCTCTAACTCAAGAAGGAATAGATAGATAATAAGAGTTGAATGTGAATACTGATAAAATATATGTTAGAGATATATTCAGAAGATATCTGTAATTGTAGATGTAAATAGATTTATAATTTAATACTTATATCTAATTGGGATAATCATTTGCATACTCTATTGAAATATGAATTTTAAAAGTTGATGTATGTTAATAACAATATATCTGTTACAGATGAATTTTCAAAATAATATTAAAAATATTATTATATAAATATTAAATTACTTTTTCTTTTTCAAAGCAATATTGTATTAATTGAACCAGGCATGTTTATTTAAATCACTAAACACAATGAAAATCAACATATGTTCATAGTTCTTGGTTTCTCATTTTCTAAATTAAAACAAATCTGGAATGGGTAAAATGAACAATATGGTAAACTTAGTTTCAGCTAATTTTGCTTAATCCCTTTATTTTCTATTTCCTGTGAATGGTTTAACAACCTTCACAAAATAGGAGAAATGCAAATATTAGTTTTGAATCTAACTGCTTTTTCACACCATAAAGGTTGATATATTTTCAGTGAAATTGCTATTACATCTCCAAGTAGAAATAAAAACGTCCAAGCTGATTTCACTCTTGAGTATAGAAGACAAAGTTCATAACTGCCTGTGAATCTATGACAAGAATATCAATGATCTTTTGCAGCTTTTGCCAGCAAGAGAAGCTGCCTTTGACCTTCCAGTCCTGTGTGATTACCAAAGAGTGCCAGGTATCCGAGTGGTCAGAATGGAGCCCATGCTCAAAAATATGCTATGATACAGCATCACCGAAAGGCACTCGTGTAAGGACACGCACCATCAGGCAGTTTCCTATTGGTAGTGAAAAGGAGTGCCCGGAACTTGAAGAAACAGAACCCTGTATGTCCCAGGGAGATGGCATCACACCCTGTGCCACGTGAGTAAATAACGAGGAGACTACATGCAGTCTCTGCCATAGCATCTGCCTGAGTTGCATGTTCCTCCAGTTGTCGGATTTCAGCTGAACTGTGTTGTGAAAGAGTGATTTTTGTGCATTCCAAGTAGAAAAATGAAATACTGCTTTATAAATGCTATCATAAAAGAAATACTGGTTATACAAAGAAAAATGTCTTTCTTTAACAAACTAAATTTCAAAATCTCCATGAAGGCTAGATTTGTAGTAGAAATTTTGTTTATATATTTTCTAACAGTTTATATATTTTCAAAAAAAAAATTTCAAATGGACCAAATATGTATTTGTTGCAACAATTCAACTTTGCCATTGTAGCTATAGACAATATGTAAACAAATTAGTGTGGCTATGTTCCAATAACATTTTATTTACAAAAAGAGGTGATAGGGTAGATTGGACCATTGGGTCATAGTTTGTCCACCTCTATTCTAGAATGTAAAAGAAACTTGCAAAATACAGGTTTTTATTGCTCACTGTGCAAGTTTTATTGCAATTCAGTACTGAACATAACAAATCCTATTACTGACTAGAGTAAAATACTACTTCAAAATAATGAGACTGTAAGGATTTGAAAACAAGAATTATATTTATTAATCTAATTTTGTTCTTTTTTTGGGTCACTAGAGCCTTGCACACAATAAGTACACAATAAATGTTCAGATGAAGTAAGACTAGTTCTGAATTATTTTGCAATGTAACAAAATCCTTTTTGCCCTTGAAAAATATCAATTCCAAGACTGTACCGTGAATTCTCATGGCAATAAAAATTATTTCAGCTTTGTCTGAGTATAGGTTATCAAGTCACTTAGAAGATCCTAGTTTCACAATAAATATGCATTAGCGTTTTTGAGAGCTTCCCTGGGATTCTACAAACATTTAAAGAATATGTGTACAGTTCACGAACCAGAGAGCAGAAAAATCAACACTATAATTATAACAAACAATAATAGCAATAACAATAACAAATACAATGATAATTTATCTGAGCTCTTCAGTTCAACAGTGTTTTGGAAGAACCCGTTCTCCCCAATGTTATACCAAAAGCCAAACTCATTGCCATTGAGTCAATTCTGACTCAAAGTGACCCCCATGGGTTTCCAAGGTTGTAAATCTTTTTGGAACAGACTGCTTTATCTTTCTTCCACAGAGCAGCTGGTAGGTTCTAACTATCAACCTTTTGGTTACATCCAAATGTCTTAACCACTACACCACAAGAGCGTCTTTCCTGATGTTAGAAGTAACTGGAAATCCTATAGAGGATTTTCTTCCTAACATCTCTTCCTGTCCATTGACTTTTGTGTTCTTCACGTAATCAGCTTGAAAAGTTCCCAGGATTTCCAAAGTGTTTTCTCTCCTATGGGATTCTTCTATTTTTCTCTCATGCTATATACGTTATTACATTTTCTCTCATATGTTCAGACACCATTAACAAAATAAATATCCCTGAATATCTGTGCCCCCTCTCTTTTTTTTCCTTGAGAGGGTAACATTTTTCTTAGAATATGTAACTAATACATTTATTGCTGAAAATATATTCTTCTCACAGGACTCCTTAGGATGACCTAGATTGGGATTTCATTCTATTAAAGATGTATATATAACATTATCAGATATTTAGTTTAACTCCACTAACTAATAATTCCTTTGGTTTTTCTTTCTTTCCCCCACCCCAAATATTAATCATCCATGTTTCTTAGAAATGAGCTGGGTTCTACACTTCCTTTATAATAATCAAGTGTCAATAGTGTTGTTCTTTAATGACCCAGTCCTGCAACTCTGTTAAGCCATGAATCCCCACTTATAAAAATGAAAAATGGGCATGAAGGTCAGCTTTAGTGTTATGAAACTTTGCAGTTGAAAGGATGAAGCATCTAGATCAGACATCTGAGGGCCCGTTTAACCTTTTTGTCTAATTGAGATGAACATTAGCACATCCGTTTGTACGGATGTTGGCTGTTAATCTGATTACCAAGGAAGCATCTAGGTTAAAGTGACACAAAGTGCTATGTGAGCCATTTTCTTTATGCTTTTAGACTATCCACTTTCCTTCACAAGGAGAAATTCCATCATGTTCTATCTTCAGTAGCATCGAGAAATTGTTCCCTGGCTATCTCCTTAAAGCATGTTTTGGGTTGACAATCCTATGACATTTCTTTTACGTCATAATCTTGATTGGAGCTTGAATTTAGAACCACAGATGTCTTTCCTGTGCTCCACTGATTAGAAACGTCAGCTCTTTGCAGTGCTTATCAGGGATGCTCCATCTATGGAAAAAACATTCTTGGCAATAAAAAGAAAACTCTGAATTGTTCTGTTTTATATTTTTAATCCTGACACACAGTTATCATTTTGATTCAATATTAAGAACCAGTGTTTATACATTTTATCAGAACAAATGTTTGTGTTTATCACTTATAATGTTTTCCATTCTTAAATTCAATCCTCCTTTGTTTATTAGCATCAAGAAAGGGCAAGCCTGAGTTCAGCTTAATTGAACATAAAAATTTTATGTTTTCAGCATTATGGTCTCTTTTCATAAAATATTAATAAATAACTTACAGCAGTTCCAATTGAAACAGGATCACCCTAAATTTAACCCCTTTTAAATAGAGCATTACAAAGGGTGAAAGATGGATTGAAACTGCATCTTTACCAGAGATGTAAGCTAAGATTGATTAGAGGAAAAAAATGTTTCTTAGATAAATTTTCTAAAGAAAAAATGAGGAGAGTAGTTTTATTCAATAAAACAAAATATGGTTACTGGAGTTTCCTTTATTTAGGTATGACTGGAGAACTACTGAATGGACCGAGTGCCGTGTGGACCCTTTGCTCAGTCAGCAGGATAAGAGGCGTGGAAACCAGACAGCGCTTTGTGGAGGAGGGGTGCAGACCCGAGAAGTATACTGTGTGCAGGCCAATGAAAACCTCCTCTCGCATTTAAACACTCACAAAGACAAAGAAGGTAAACTTCATTTTCCGATCAAGGACTCACTCATAGAGATCAGACATGTAATCACATTGGAGCCATACGTTAATTAGAGGTGTTAAGAGCCTTTTTTCTGCTGATGTTGTTACTGGTGTCCACTGCGGTGAAGAGTAATCCAAATCAGTGTTGTAAGAAAACTTAATACAACTCCATTTTCAGTCAGTTCTGATTTACTGGCAAGTCTCTCTTTAAATTTTCTAACTTAAATGCCTTGTTGGCTCAAGCTCTAAGTTAAAATTTAGCTGGAATAATTAATTATAAAAAAGAATGAAAATTCATCTTTTAAGTATACACATAAAATGGAAAATATAGTCTAACTTTTTTTTCCTTTATATAACAAATATATTTGTAAACAACATCTTATTTTGTTGTTTATAATTTAGTAAGAAAAATAATTATGGTAGTCAGTGAAAATTTTAGGTGTAATACATATAGAATAAACACAGAGGAAAATTATAGTAAAAGGCATTAATACTTATTGTGTATTAAATCATCCTAATTTTGACTCTTAAATTAGGCAAAATTGAAGCAAAAAATTAAGTCAATATCCAACTTCCTATTAACAGTGTCCAAAAAGTCAGGTGAAAAGCCCAAAGGCATTGCTTTTTTTTTTTAAAGAAAATCCTTTGCTAGTTTGTCAGACATATATTAGAATTTTTTTTTTTTTAATCTCAGTTTGGGGACCATATGCAATAAGTATACAAAAGGATAAATGAATTCAAAATGGCCAAGACTTCAGTCCTTTAAGAGTACATAATTATGTATTAATATTACTCTGAAATTCTTACTGTTATTGGATAAAGTTTATATTGACTTGGTAGCTCCTACGTTTACATGAACATGAATATGAATAGCTGAAGGAAAGGAGAATGCCTGTCACTAATCTGTTAGACAGATATTGACTGGATATCTGAAACAACAGAATTCCCAAAATTGTGCAAGTTAGTGGGAACAGAAAGATCAATAAAAATTTAATGTTGTTAAAGAGCTCACGTTCATCTTGAGGTCAGATTAACAAACTGATAGTTATAATACAATGGTAGCGTAGTGCCTAAGGCACTTCACTGCTAACCAGAAGGCTGGGGGTTCAAACCCACCAACCACTCCTCGGAAGGAAGATGGGGCAATCTACTTCCGTAGTGATATTGCCTCGGTAACCCAAGGACGGATCGCTATGAGTTGGGTCCAACTCGACGGCACATAACAACAACAACATGCATTACAAATGCGATTTGGAATGACTGTTTTGGGATCTTACAAAGAGAACTCTTTATAGAAAGTTGGCACTTGAATTGAGTGATGAAGCATAGACAAATGGGTCAGGAATGCAAGAAGGAGTTTGTTATTTGCAGATAATATATCAAGGCACAGTACTAAAGAATTGAGAAGCAAAAAAGACAGATTTCACCAAAAAAGATAGCATGTTGTACTTTGGAAGTTGTTAATGGAATGTTGTTGTTGTTGTTATGTGCTGTCAAGTCAGACCCAACTCATAGCGACCCCTCCTGGGGTTTCCAAGGTAGTATCACTACAGAAGTAGATTGCCCAACTGTGGTTGGAGAGGGAGAGAATAAGAATAAAGACAATAGTAGATACTAGCAGATAAAAGATCAAAAGAGAGAATTTAGAGAAGGAATCTGAGTAAGAATTATCTGAGAAGGGAAAGAAATTGGTATTGTAAAAACCAAGAAAAGAAAGAGCCCTTCTTTCACCCAAAAAAAGAACCATAGCACCACTGACCAGTCATGTATAGAGGTCTTAGAAGATAAGCACTGAAAATAAGCACTTAAGTATTGCATTTGCAACTTCCAAAATTTAATTGTTCTATATCCACTGACTTTACACAGTATGTCAACTCATTTAGGAATATATCCTAAGGATGCATTTTACTACTAATGTATCTTGAGGTTGCAAGGAAGTTGCATAAAACATGTAATGTTAGTACATTAATATTTTCCTAGCTGCTTTATTGGCTGCATTTTTTAACACTGTTTGGTAGATTTATTATAGCATTTCTTTCAGAGTAGTATAATTTCATTGCTAGAGGTAGATCAGGTTTTAGTTTCTGAATGTCAGTACTGCCCTGTAGCTTATTACTTTCAAAGGATCCTTCAGAATTCTGAATTGTACCTCGACATTTTTTAAATCACTTTTTCATAGAGTCCCCCACCTCTACCAAATGACTACAGATCACCAAAAATAAAAGTCACAGAAAGAAAGGTATACAAAAAGAATATCATTATTAAGATGTATTAGACTAAAGTAAATGCCAACATAAAGGTCAGTAGATAAAAGAGTAATTAATTCACCTCAAATTAGTATTTATCATTGTAAATATGTCAAATGAATAACTTACTGATATTTATTCTTTCATGTCAAGTACCAAGAATACTAATAAGCCTTTTATAGTCTTTGTAGACAACTGATTCTCTCTAAAAGTTGTATATTTTGTCCTTTGAACTTAGTCTTTGTGAACTTCTCCCCAGGAGCATTTAACATTTCCCAGTAGGAAACTTACCAAGCACACCAGCATGCCCCGGATGACACCTAATGGCTATAAAGTGTGAATAGAGAACAATTAAACTGAGGGCTGTGAGGATTGTTTACAATTTGTCTTTCTTCAAAAATAGGAAAGAATAAACGTTTTCCTTATTGAAACAAAACAGCTGCTCAACAACTAATAAGTGACTAATTTCAAAAACCCTGTCTCTGTAGCTGTGACAACCCAATCTAAGACTAACTCTTATGTAACTTAATTTAAAGAAAAAGGGTACATTTTCCTTTTTTGCAGATCCATACTATTTGTTCTTTGGGTGAATTGTTTTTACATGTAACCCAGATGTTAAAACTATCTTAACACAAAATACCATAACCCAAAAAATGAACTTCTTAGTGCAGAAATACTGGAAGCAAGTGAAACGAAATTCATATGGACTTTATTATATTGGCACATTGTACTACACTGATGACTGGTAATGACCACTTTAGCCCAAGGATACCAAAGGAAAAAAAAAAAAAACTCACTACTGTTGAGTCAGACTCTTAGCGACCCCTCCTTGGGTTTCTGAGGCAGTATCTCTACAGAAGTAGATTGCCCAGTCTTCCTTCCGAAGAGTGGCTGGTGGGTTTGAACCACCAGCCTTCTGGTTAGCAGTCAAATGCCTTAGGCATTACACTAGCAGAACTCCCTAGCCCACAGATAGGGCCACATAAATCAATTGGTTGCTGGTGCATTCACTACCATTAACTGACTCTCACCACATTGGGCAAGAAAATTTTCCTTCTTGGAGCTGATTTATTTAATTTCCAGAAAGTCAAAATGCATAGTATTATTCACAATGTATGTTGTTGTTGTTGTTGTTGTTATGTGCCGTCGAGTCGGCCCCGACTCATAGCGACCCCTCCTTGGGTTTCCAAGGCAGTATCACTACGGAAGTAGGATTGCCCAACCTTCCTTCCGAGGAGTGGCTGGTGGGTTTGAACCTCCAGCCGTCTGGTTAGCAGGCAAGTGACTTAGCCACTATGCTACCAGAGCTCCATTCACAATGTATAGTGTATAATATTTGATATTTGGCATGCAGTATTAGTTAAATTATCAGAATGTAGATTTAGTTGGTGATCAGAACTTATAGACAGTTGGAAAAATATCTCTACTTTGATTATGGAGAGTATTTACATTTTATTCAAGTACAGCTCCTGACTATAGCTACCCTTCCAATCCCGACAGTGTTTCCCCCACAGTATACAGGTAAGAAAAATTTCCACTGTCATGTCTTTGGAAGAAAGGCTCTACAAACTCTATATTGACAAGGATTAGTAATAAAACCCTTGACAATTTTTGTTCAACCAGCTTATCAGAATTTCAGTCAGCTGTGAAGAATGTCTGGCTTATGCTGGGGTAAAATCTACCCTTATCAGAATATGACAGGAAGAAGCCTTGCCCATGGGAGGAGATCTGTATATGTCCTATAAAACTGATTAAAGCATTACTGATCATTGGATGCATGAACATGAATTGATTTTTAAAGTGCTCAAAATGAAATTAAAGTAGATTTTTGCTATAGTAACTCAAGAAATTCTTTCATTTGATACTGACTAAGAATATTTTTTAATGAGGGAAACTAAAAGTGTTAGTTAAACAGCACAATGAAGTTTACAGTGCATATTACAGGAAATAGAAACAAAAACGTATCTCTGAATAAAACATAGAAATACACATTAAAACCTAGAATCTGGGGTAAAAAAGAAAGAAAACTTGTATAATGAATGAACGTGTATAACGACATAGAATGAGATATACCAGCAGAAACGTTTGGCAGATCAGTGGAAAGATGGACAGATGGGAGGACACTTGAAAAGTAGGCAGACAGACAGAAAAACAAATAGAGATCTAGTGTTTCTTTATGTTCTAAATGAAATAAAGTCAAATAGTAACACTGCTCCTAAATGGCCTGAAAATTAATACGTTGTAGTCTTTTACCTACAGTTTCCATAAACTAATTCACTTTTATCAAAGTCAAATGAAAACTTGAAAGGCATTGCTTATGGTGCTATTTCCCTGTTATTTCAGAAAGTAAATATCAGAGTACATCGAAGTCTAGTGCTGCACCTTTTCTATCCATCACTTTTGAAATAACAGGTAGGTAATAATATTCTACATGAAATTTCAGTCAGAAGTGCATCACAGAGAATCTGGGGCCGAAAGAGATTTTCCATATATTCCCTGGTACAACCCTTACCTATTTAAGAAAGACAGTTGTTTACTTTTATTTTCTGTTTTGTTAGAAATATGCCAAAGCTTCCCCATGAAATATAAATAATTTCTTGGGTTTTTCTTTTCTTTCTATAATATTTTTGCTAGATGCAAATTATAAACAGAAATATTTTTAAGTTTGCCAATTTTTTAGAATTTCACTAGGCTATCATAGATATATTGAACAAACAGGTATACCAAGTTTGATTATGAACTCCTTTGCTGAAATAAATAAGGGTACATATAAGCACTTTTAGTGATTTATCGTATTTCCAAAGCCACCACTTTGTGCTCAGCTAGTTTTAGTGTGGTAAATGCCAAAGGAACAAACTCACACAATATCTATATTTTGGAAACTTATAGTCTACACTGATGCAGTGGTATGTAAACACCAATGTGATATAATTGTAAAATAATTAAAATAGGAAATCTCGAGATGAATCAGATTTGTCTTGAAGATCTGTTCTCTGGATGTTGTGTGTGGGAGAGAGAGTTGTTTTCTTTAGAATCTTTCTGTGATCAATGGGTTACAAAATGGAAAGATGCTAAGAAGTTCCAGCTAATAAAAATTCACATGCTGGGAATCAGATTAAGGTAGTTAGTGGTCTACCCCAAAAGTAAGTTAGAATGTTTATGCAAGAGCTTACTGATAAGATGTCAGAAAGTAGTCAACCAAAAAGACAAAGGAAAATGTGAGGCAGCTTGGAAGTCAAAATATGTAAACATAAAAATGGTGGTTAGCATAATACCTTTGACTAAAAAACATTTAATTTCTTGTTTGATATGGTTACTGAATCTCTGAAAAATAGTATAATTTAAAAAAAAATTATCTGAAAGTTATCTTTGGAACGTTTCAAAAATATTTCCTTTGTAAACATTCTCTGTACATCTACACCTCACTTATCAACATGGAAAGGGCTATAGCATCGATGTATGACTAGAGAAACTACCACACCTATACAGTTGAGATGATAAGGAAGCAGATCAGCCTCAGGCCCAAACCTGTCTTAAGAATTCCAACCACGGGCCTGTATTCATACTAGTTTTATATTCCAATTTCTACTTACTTGAATCAAAAAGTGACTTAGCTGAGAAATTTAATGTAAGAAATAATACTGGATCATTGATACCACCATGTTGCCTAGAATACTCACAAGATAAATGACAATGGAAAAAGAATGATTACTTAGAGAAAATAATAAAATTAATTGTATATATCAGTGTCTCCACAAAGTCATTGATAGTATGGTGATAAAATATGTTATTAAAAACTTATTCAGAACTAATAAGAATAAAACATACTGGATAACAAGATTATGAAAGAAAAATAAATACTAATAGGCGGAAACATTGAAGTATCTTCAATGACATGAAGTCTAATGGAGTATCTGTAAATACCTACACTTAAGTCCCAAATACTCCACCATAAAAGAAAATCATAGTAGTAGCAAAATAAGAGTAATAGCAATGATTATAGTGGTGGTAGTCTTGGTGATGATGATGATAATGACAATGATGACAATGACAATGACGACTGCATTTATTAAGAACTGTGTTATTTGATTATTATGTGGGCAAAGAACACTGGGAATCAATGACTTAATGTTAAATTGTTATACAATTGTTCTCCCAGTGTGCTCTTATACACATCAATCATAGATTGATTGAAGAAGTGTTATAAATTTAGACCTCCCACCTGATGATATTCAACAAGTATTTTAACAGCAACTGGCTTTTGAAGATAAGAGTATTTAAAAAGGCAGACTCGACCTGTCATAAAGGAGCTGATAGTAAGATAATTTTGGTTGGTATGTGCTGTGGAGTTGCATCTGACTCATAGCAACCCCTCCTTGGGTTTCTGAGGTGGTATCACTATGGAAGTAAATTGCCCCATCTTCCTTCGAGGAGTAGCTGGTGGGTTTGAACCGCCAGCCTTCTGGTTAGCATCAAGTGCCTTAGGCACTATGCTACAAGAGCTCCCAGCATGATGATAGACTTGTATTTACAGTTTTGTTTACTGAGGATTCAGAACTGACCCTTTACAAGGTTGACATGGAGAGACTTCTGAAGACATGTCAGTTTGAAGCTCTCCCATTAAGCTTAGAGTAAACTACACCATGGTCCATCTTTAATTTAAAAAAAAAAAAAAAAATTTACCCTTAATCATCAGATGCATTTTTTCTTTAAAGTACATAGTCTCAAAATATAATTTAAGAATCATTTGAATGCTTTAAGGAGCTCTGGTGATGTACTGTGTAAGGCATTTGGCTGCTAATCAGAAAGTCAGTGGTTCAAACCCACCAGCTGGTCCACAGGAGGAAGATGAGGCAATCTACTTTTGTAAAGATTTACAGCCTTAGAAACCCAATGGGGGTCACTATGAGTTGGAATCAACTCAGTGTCACTGGGTTTGATCTGGTTTGGGTTTGAATGCTTTAAGAAAATGCAGAAATTCTTGGGCATTATTAACGAGTTTCTTACTCTGTAGTTCTAGAATGGGGACAGGAATCTCTGTCTCTTATAAGTATCATCATTAATTATAATTAGGGGTTGGTTTTGCTATAACACTAATGAGGATCCTTTCCAAGACCCTTTCCAAAGCCTTGGTGAGTCGAAAGGTGGTGGGAGTTGGGGCGGGGTGGGGGGGTCTCCAGGTTCTTTGGGTTTCAAAGATTATGCAATTTAGGAAACTATTGTGGTTAAAAAATAAATGTAAAATTCTAATACAAATAACTAAGGTCTCTCCCAGGGCCTCAGAAGGGCATGTGCACATGAAGGATTCTGAAGGTTAAATTTCCTTGGCTTCTCAATAATTCTGCCCCTAATTCTAATATACATTTTTTTTGGCTTCTATCAAGGCATCACTACCGAAAGAATCACTACTTTAAGATGGGAAAAAAAAAAAAAAAACGGACATACATGTCTTGAAAAATCCTGTTTCCCGTGGTTCTGGGAAGATTGGAGGGGCTGTTGAAATTCACTGTATGTCTTTGAGAGTAAAGTTGAATTTACAGTTCCAATACTGGTCTTATCTACACTACTAAGCACTAATTTTAGGTCTTTGAGCTATAGGACTCTTTACACTAACACTTTGCTAACATTTAAACTAGGAAGCAGAGGTGGGGCATCTTACATTTTTTCAGATATTGCTTCATCTTCTTTCATACCTGAAACCCAAGATGGAGAGTGCCCATAGCTGTTAGTACAGGACCTTCCATTAATGAAAGAAAGATGGTGGATAAAATATCACATAACCTGCCACTATTGAGTGACTGTAGTACATGTGCTTTTTCGAACTCTTAAGCATTTATTTCATCGAATCTGTTGTAGATGGATGATACCACTGGGATGAATTCTGAAATGAGCACTCAGGGATATGCACTAGTGAAAGAATAGCTTTTTTTTTTTTTTTTTTTACTTTTTTTTTTGAGACACACTCCTGCTATCTAAGGATGTAAAAGAAATGGTTTGTGGCTGGCTGTTCCCTGGCTTACTGATGATTACTCAGTAGGGAGTAGCTACTCTCTCTAGTGTTAACAGAAGAGTACAAACTACATTGTGGAACTCATTAATATTTATTCCTTCTAAAAGCAATGGGCAATAAAAAGGGAATAAACCAGGGAGAATAGCAATAGGAAAAGGAAGCCGTGACAACAAATTTATCTTGGAAAGGTTTCACCATTTATTGTACACAAAAATACACTCCAAATAAAAGGATCCATATTTTTATAATATTAGTCTGTAATCCACTAACAATGCCTCTTACTGGGTGAAATAGTTTAAGAAAAAAATTGCATACTCCACACAATTCAAGAGTCAAAGTGGTAATCCTTATTCTCATAATTATATGCATTTGATGTACCACCTTACAATTTCACATTTTCTGTATTCAATAAGGGAGCTCTGGTGGTGTAAAGCTGCATGTCCTCAATGTCAGGGTCTTGCTGTGTCTATGGACAAGAGCTCTCTCTAGTTTATTTATTACCTAAGACCAGTAACATCTTTGTTCCTTTACTCTTGCTGCACCTCTGTTTTATACTATGAAATGTCATCCTCTATTGTTCCCACTAAGGAGCCCCAGTAGTGCAGTGGTTAAGAGCTTGACTGCTAACCAAAAGGTCAGCAGTGAGAAAGATGTGGAAATCTGCTTCTGTAAAGATTTACAGGCTTAAATAGCCAATGGGCAGGTCTATTTTGTCCTGAAAGGTTGCTGTGAGTCAGAATTAACTTGATGGCAGTGAAATTTATTTTTTGTTTGTTTATTGTTCCAACTAGTCAAACATCTCCTCCTCTCTTAGTCTTTTCATACTGTAAGAGCTTATTGATCTTCCTTCATCCATTGTCAATAACTCTATCATACTCTATTACACAATTTAAGATTTGATTATGTACAATTTTATATTTGTTTCAAAAATATTTATGGCAACTTCCCAAAAATGTAAACTTCTGAGAGAGGGCATTTTTTTTTTTTTTTTCCTAAAAAAAAAAAAACTTCTTTAGTATAACCATGGTTCTTAGCCAAGGCCTGAGTATATGTGCTAATTTTGTCATTTAGAAATAAAGTAAGATAAAGAAAGTCCTTCAGTAAGAAGACGTTGACTTTCTGAGTGTTATAATTTATAGTGATCCATTTCAAATTAACCTATCTGACTCCCTAATTTAATTCTCTTCCTCTTTTTTTTTCCATTCCTCTGAATATGCTTAATGAGGTAAGATACATAAGCACTACCTAGCACAATACTTCAGACTTACTGTTTTCTTAAATTAATATCAATTGCTTTCCTCCACATTGTGTTTATTTTTCTGGCTATCTTGAGAAAAAAGGGGGAAGGGGTATTCAGATAACAATTTCATTGCAAATCTTGTGCATGTAATAAAGGCATTATTGTATGCTGCTTTGCTAATTGTGATATGTAATAGTGGATGTGTTATAGATGAAATTACTTTACAATGTACCCTGAAATTTTACTGTGTGCTTACATTATACGTAAAATTCCTCCTTTCTTGCCAGCAATGGAAGAGGTAGACCTTTTTCAAAGCTGTCATTGTACAATTGTAGAGTAAAAAGAAATACAAGATAATTTCACTTCCATAGTTATGTTAAATGGAATAATTATAGCTTCGTTTACTTTGTGATTGAATCACTGGGACATTTAAGCACTCTTCATTTCCAAAGATTCTGAAGAAAATGGTTTCAGTAATTCTGGTTTTGTTTTTGTGTGTGTGGGGGGGTGGGGGTTCACTATGGAAAGAACACTTTCACCATTGCTCAACTTGGGAATGCTACACTGGGCCATTTGTCCCTTACATCACACAGGATTTCTCAGATTTCTCAGCATTTGCCCAGAAGACCTTACCATTTGTTGTTTAAATAGTAGTAATAAGAATGATGATGATTAGGTGCAGAGAAAAGAATGTTACAAACATGATGACATGTTTTACATGTCCTCAAGTAGATTTGGTTGGAAATTCTTGGATCAATTAATCCCTTTCTCCATTAAAGAATTTCCAGAAGTACTTTGAAAATGAAAAGTCATGATTTTCACCAAGAAAGCTGCTGATTTATTTCTCATTTTCTTTCAAGAATCCATATCAAAGGGGTAAGTAAAATAACTAACATGGTATGGTAGATAGAGTTTTCTCCTCATAGATGACTGAATTGATCATTGGAAATCATTTTCCCAGACATACTGAGATAATAAGTGACAGAGCATGGATTCAAAGCCATTTCTTTGCCTCCTAAGGCTAAACTCCATCCAAGAACACTTTCTTGCCCAGTGCATTTTCCTCAGAGTAAATACATTGGGTCTGTTGTTGTCTTTGACTTTATCAAAGTCATCAGTAGTAAATACATTATATTATATTGTCTTATGATATCTCTGTTGCAGTGCAAGCAAGAATATAAAAGTGGCACAGTTATTTCCTATTTGTAATGAAAAGTGAAGAAAGACTAGGCCTAGTTTAGGCACTTTTTAGGAGCCAATTAAATTATGAAGTTTATTCC
This sequence comes from Orycteropus afer afer, assembly GCF_000298275.1. NCBI lineage: Eukaryota > Metazoa > Chordata > Mammalia > Tubulidentata > Orycteropodidae > Orycteropus > Orycteropus afer. The sequence continues at coordinate 2,625,190 of NW_006921706.1, forward strand.
CCGAGATGATTCTATAAGGTCAATATGGAATCTTGTCCATGGTTATTTGAATCAGTAATTAGTTGAACCCTTATAAAATCGCTACATGTTTATGTCAAGAACAGTTGATTAGTGGCAATTTCATATGATTCAACTGAATAGTCACCTTTGATGTATTGTATCAAGTCATTTGATGTGAACTACTCTCCATCTGAGCTTTCCACAGCTATTCTCTATGAATTGTAGTCACTGTTTCAGTATGAACAATATGCATTTGTGCTGTATACAGTGTGGTTTAGTTAAGGCAATGATTGTCTTTCGTAATAATATGTAGATTTTCCTACATATTATTATTAGATGTTATTTATGGGAAGAGAACTCATATTGATGGCTGGAGAGTGATTTGAATTCATTAAGCAGCATTTACTCCATACACGGTTTAATAAAAGAAATTTCCTGCATTCAGTGATGTGATTAACCTTGTTGTACATAAATACATTTAATAAAGGGAGATATAGTGATTTTAAGGATAAGTATATAAGGTATGCAAGATAAAGGGCAAAGACTAGTAGAAAGAAAATATCAAACCAATAATGAAGGTAATAAACCAAACCAAAAAACAAACTCACTGCCCTCGAGTTGGGTCCGACTCATTGCGACGCTTCTTTGGGCTTCAGAGGCAGTATCACTACAGAAGTAGATTGCCCAACCTTCCTTCCTAGGAGCGTCTGGTGGATTTGAACCACCACCCTTCTGGTTAGCAGTCAAATGCCTAGGCACTATGCCACCAGAGCTCCTGAAGGTGATAAAGATGATGTAAAAAAAAAAAAAAAAAGATAATGTAAAAAATGTATGCATAAGATCCTGTTAATTTTTTGATGTATGACCACAGTCTTTGGCTCTAAGGTTATTACCAATGCAGAGAGGAACACATTAATTAGGAAACCCATAGTGTCCATGAGGCATAGAAACATGTTGTAAGACAGGAGCACAATTTCTGGTTCTCGGACCAAAATGAAAATTTATCAGTGGACCTTCATAAAGAGGACACTGTGTAGCCACACTGAATTACAACCTCATTAGCATTTTTACAATAACACCATAATGAGTTTTAAAAGGAAACTTTCAATTTAAACCACTTTCTTCCATATATGATACTAGCATAAATATGAAAGTGTAACTCAGCAAGGGCAAATCAAGGGGAGTTAATGTGATATGGTGCAGATTTATAGGTCTCTGCTAACCTGGATAACCCAAGGATAGAGTTAAGAATAGCTAAATGAATGGATGTACAGCTATTCCCTCAGGCAATCTCCTGAGAGCTTTGATAGATATTGAGAGGCAGTGAGTTCCCTTATATCCCTTGACACAAGGATCTGGAGTACAGCTATTCTGGTTGCTACTTAGGTACAGTTAAATGCAGAGACACATTTTCAAACCACCATATAGGTGAGGATAGAATTAGCATCCTCAAATGAAAACCAAAAGACTTGAAAAAGACACAAGCTTGATTAACGCCTTTTCTCACCTTGACAGGGGGTTATTCTAATGGGAAAAGAAAAGATTGATCTAAGCATAAAAAAGGGGAAATCAAAAGTTCTTAAATCCATTCCATTTCTCATAACCCACAGCAAAAATCTAAAACACGTGTAAGAGACATCAGCTCCAACAATAACACTATCTTTTAGTAGAAACAATTTAACTTTTTGATATCTTCATCCAGATAAATGGTTGCAAAGTACAAATCTATGAAACTAATTAAGTTAACTTGAAGTAATAATGATGAGGAGGATGAAGAGATGATAGAAAATATTGACACTGTGCTTACTATTGGTAAGACCGTGCTAAGCATTTTGCATATCTTTGTTTGTTATCACTCACTACAAGCCTATGCAATAAATACTATAATATTGAGACACAGAGATGTTAAATAATTCTCCAAAGGCATATAACCCATAAAGATCATACCAGAAGGGTAAATAGAAAAAAGCTGACTCTTGAGCCCATGTTCTTAACCCCTACATCATGGGGCATACACTTACTAATTATACAGCAATGTGATGTTGTTAAATATCTACCCCCCCAAAAAAAGCATTGATTTTAGAATATTTGCCTTTTTTTTTAGTAGTATTTAAATCTCAGAGCCAGTGGTCTATTAAGATTACTCCTATTTATGATAATAAAACTGTGTACAGAGTACAGTACTCTATGTAATAAAACATGCATATTTGTGTTTCCTAGCATAGTGGCTAAGGCACTTGACTGCTAACCAGAAGGCTGGCGGTTCAAACCCACCAGCCACTCCTCGGAAGGAAGGTTGGGCATTCCTACTTCCGTAGTGATACTGCCTCGGATACCCAAGGAGGGGTCGCTATGTGTCAGGGCCGACTCGATGGCACATAACAACAACAACAACATACTAGGGAGGCATTTGTTTATTCATTAAGCCAATGCATCTTGAGTGCCTTCTGTGTTGCAGAGACTGTCCTAAATGTTGAAAATAGAGACGTGAACAAGACAGAGAAGATTCTTACTGTCATATAGCCTTTATTTTCATGGAGTAAGACAGACTATAGGAAAATACACAAGAAAATAAATAAACAAGAAAATATAAGAAACATTAAACTACAGCAGTAAGTGCTATATAGAGAATTAAAATAATATGATGTGAGAGAGAATGACTGAGTGGCTACGTTAGATATATCATTAGGGTTTTGTTTACCAAACCAAACTCACTGCCATCGAGTTGATTTGACTCATAGTGACCCCCCCTTGAGTTTCACAGGTAGTATCTCTACGGAAGTAGATCACCCAATCTTCCTTCCAAGGAGTGGCTGGTGGATTTGAACCGCCAGACTTCTGGTTACCAGTAAAATGCCTTAGGCACTATGCCACCAGAGCTCCTAACTATACATGTTCAACCAAAGTTCTTTGAACAACAGACTTATATATCTAATTTTCTACTTAACATCTCTGGTCATATAACTAAAATGTTCTTATCTCTCTTGTACATAACCCTCTTGTAATAGCAGAATAAATTAAAAAAATTAAATACCATTAGTATGTGTCTGAATAGTATAAGCACCACACTCTGTTGAACAGATTTGTTAAAATAAATCTCTTAAATCTTCTTAGGGGGGAGGGGCATTTAGGGTAGACAGAATAGTAAGTGCTCAATAAATATTTATTGAGCTCTGGTACCATAGCGCCTAAGGCACTTGACTGCTAACCAGAAGGAAGGTTGGGCAATCTACTTCCATAGATTGGGTGACCCCTCGGAAACCCAAGGAGGGGTCGCTATGAGTCAGGTCCGACTTGATGGCACATAACAACAACAACAACATGAATAAATGGACTCAGAGTTAAACCCCAAAAGTTGATAAATATGATTGCCAACAAATCTTTACACTGGCATTTTTTTTTTCCTCTGGTAGCCAAAGAGATGAAAGGTCTAAAACATGCATATTTAGAAATATATCACAAAACCTGGCAAGTAAATATTAAAATTGTCAGAAAAGCAAACACAATGTTAGGCTTCTGCTTCCAGCTATAATGGAGTGGCTGGAACCTTTCCAATAAAGCCAACTATAAAACTGAACAAAATATATGAAACAATTATTTTTAGGCATTGAACAATAAGCAACAGAAGACTGCTCACAATTGTGAGGTGAACTTCACAGTCACCTTACCGTCTACTGGGAGCTCTCTCCTGCCACAGAGCAGGGATGTGAAGAGAAGCACAGCATCAGGTCTTACTGAGCTAAAACAAACAAAACCTGTTGTCATCGAGTCGATTCTGACTCATAATGACCCTACAGGACAGAGAACAACTGATCCATAAGGTTTCCTGGGCTTATATGGAAGCATGGTCCCCCACAGAGCTGCCAGGGGGTTCGAACCACTGACTTTTCACTTAGCAACTGAGTGCTTAGCCACTGTGCCACCAGAATTTCTTCTTTGCTAAGCTAAGAAGTCAGAAATCTAAGTTCTGGGCTATGGAAGTGTCTTGAAATTTCAAGGCAGGATACAGAGAAGAGGGATCCGTATGGGTGGGCGGAGTATAGACAGTCCAGGTGTCTATGTGGGAATAATTTTGAATCCTTTATCCAGGGCTGGTCTGCACACATTCTGCATGTTTCTGTGATGTCTAAAAAAGATCCTTAACTGTAAGACTGAGAGTTAAACTGTAATAGTATAGGTAGTTCAGTGCTGGGAGTTCCAGCCGTGTTAGTGTAGAGAATGGCTGAGCACCTTAAGCTCCAGAAAGACCATGTCATAGGAGTAAGGAGACATCCTCACAACCAAGTTCAAACCTGAAACAGACCAGTAATCTAAGGCAAGTGAAACCAAACCTTTAAGGATCAAGAGGATCTGTCAATAATTTAACATAAACAGAACAAAATGTAATGTCCTATAAAGTAAGATGACATAATCCAAATGCTCTACAACAATTCATTCACAATGTCCAGCATAAAACCAAACCAAACGCACTGCCATCGAGTTGGGTCTGACTCATAGCAAACCCTCCTTGGGTTTCCAAGGTGATAACACTATGGAAGTAGAGTGCCCAACCTTCCTTCCATGGAGTGGCTGGTGGGTTTGAACTGCCAGACTTCTGGTTGGTAGTCAGATGCCTTAAGCATGACGCCACCAGACCTCCCAAGTCCAGCACAGGATAATAATACATTACTACATGTGCAAAAAGAATAAAGTGACTCAATATGAAAAAAAATAGACAGTAGGAATATCTATGGTAATTCAGTTATTAGAATTAGCAAACTAGAATTTTAAGGAGTTACTATATATATTTTCAAGGACTTAAAGAAATATTGTTTTAAGGAGTAAATAAGTGACAATTATGAGGAGAAGAAATAGACAAAAATACAGAAATTGAAGAACTGTAAAATGTAAAAATCTGCAATGAAAAGTTCAATGAATACACTTAATTGGAGATTGCAAATGAAAGGCTTAGTGATTTTGAGCACTATAGGCTCAAAATGGTCAGCCCAGGGTTACAGGTAAGGAGAAACAACTCAGGGACGCCCAAAGTAGCAAGCGGGAAGAGCAGGAAAAAGGGGATTAAAAGCCAGGAAGCCAGAGAGAAGAGCAGTCAGCCGAAGGGATTAGGTGAGGAGAGGCAACTCAGGCCCACCCAGAGTAGCAGGCCGGAAGAGCAAGAGAAAGGGGATAAAAGCCAGGAACCCGGGCAGAAGTGCAGTCAGCCCCAGGGTTACAGGTGAGGATAGACAACTCAGTGACGCCCAAAGTAGCCAGTGGGAAGAGCAGGAGAAAGGGAATTAAAAGCCAGGAAGCCAGAGAGAAGAGCAATCAGCCAAAGGGATTAGTTGAGGAGAGGAAATGCAGGCCCGCCCAAAGCAGCAGGACCGAAGAGCAGGAGAT
>NW_006921706.1:2635073-2635986 GCF_000298275.1 Orycteropus afer afer
GGAGGCCTTCAACAAGATGGATTGACACAGTGGCTGCAATGGGCTCAAGTATAGCAGGGATTGTGGGGCTGGCGCCGGATTGGGCAGTGTTTCGTTCTGCTGTGCATGGGGTCGCTATGAGTCGGAAACAACTCGACGGCACTTAACAACAACAACAACATAGGCTCTGAACAGTAGAAAGGGCTTATGATCGTGTAGATCATATAGAAATTGTTGGATCTGAAGAACAGAGCAAAAAGTTTAGAAAAAAGAATAGAGACTCAGTGACGGGTGGTGTAATATCAAGTAGTCTAATATGCATGTAAATGAAGTTCCAGAGGCAGAAGACAATGATCTAGCAGGAAACATATTTGTCTCTAGTGCTACTATAACAGAAATACCACAAACGGATGGCTTTAACAAACAGGGAATTGTTCTCTTACACCTTAGGAGGCTGAAAGTTCAACTTTGAGTGCCAGTTCTAGGGGCTGGGTGAAGGCCCCTCGACCTTGGACTTCAGCTCTGCCTCTTATTCCAGACCCACTGGAGCTAGAGGCTTCTCTTTTGTCATGCGGCTGCTGGATGCTAAGGCTGACGAAACCAAGGTTGGCAGGTAAAATGGCACAGTCCCAAGATCACCAGCCAACATGGCAGCCCACTAGTTCAAGTCCAGGAATAATCCCAAGATTGACAGGCAACACAACAGCAACTGGCTCAAGTCCAGAAACTGGAGCTGAAAACTTGGCCAAATGCAGAATCCAAATGTGCCAAAAAGCTAGCGATCTTTCTCAAAGCTTCTCCTTACATACTGGAAGCCAGCCTCATCGCAACGGGAACTACTTAGCTTCTCACAACAGATTACACCATGAAGTGATTACAGTCTCATCATGGGGAATAACTACATCTAGCTGCCAAACCACTCAAAACCCTAGCC
>NW_006921706.1:2636086-2647289 GCF_000298275.1 Orycteropus afer afer
AGCCAAGTTGACACACAACCTTAACTCCCACAATATTTAAAGAAATAATGCCCAAACAAAAATTCTTAAATTTGCTTTACAAAAAAAAAAAAAAATTGACTTACAATTCCAAGCAAGATAAACACAAAGAGAACAGTCAAGATACATTAAACTTCAACTGCTGAAAACTAATGAAAAGAAGAAAAAAGTTTAAACCATAAGATCTCTTTAAACTGTTAAAGAGCAAAGATGTCCTTTGAAGACTAATTTGCACCTGACCCAAGCCATTGTCTTTTCAGTAGCCTCATATGCATGTGAAAGCTGGACAATGAATAAGGAAGACTGCAGAAGAATTGATTCATTTGAATTGTGGGTTTGGCAAAGAATATTGAAAATATCATTGACTTCCAGAAGAACAAACAACTCTCTGTTTGGGAAGGAGTATAGCTGGTTTGCTTCTTAGAAGAGAATGGCCAGACTTTTTCCCTCATACTTTGGTCATGTTATCAGGAGGGACCAGCCCCTGAAAAAGGTTATCTTGTTTGGTAAAGTGGAGGGTCAGCAAAAAAGGAGAAGAACCTTAAATAGATGAATTGACCCATTGGCTGCAACATTGGGCTCAAGTATAGCAATGATCTTGGCCTCATTAATGGCCAAGACTAGACAGTGTTTCATTCTGTTGTACACAGTATCACTATGAGTCAAAACCAACTCAATGGTACCTAACAACAATCGTGTCAAAATTACCTCAACAGTGTTTTTTTCTCTTCATTCAAAATGCCAGCCAGGACTGAAAACACATAGTTTTGCAAAAAATTCAAAGCAGAAAATGAAATCCATTGGGAAACATTCCCCTTACCTCAGAAAGGAGCTGAGAAAAGCCAAAGCCATGAGAGCCTTCTAATTACTTCATCAAGAAAGGAGACAGAAAATAATCCTGACCTCAGAACACAAGAACCAGACTGTGTACATATGAGACCAGATCCCTGGTTTATGGATCCATATCTAAATATCCACTCAAGAGTTCTTTTGTAGTTTTATGCACTTGGTCCCTCATTAAGGTCAGGACAGAGGCTTCAAAAGCAACCCCACTCCCATCTCGCTACGGTCCCTCTTGGCTTACATCACCATGATTGCGTTTTTTTCCTCCACATTCAGTGGTTCTTTGTGTCAGGCTTAGTAAATTTCAAAACATGCAGCTCCTCATATTAACCTTGAATGTCATGAAACATTAAGGTAGAAAACTACTTCCTTTTTTAAATTAAATTCTTGAAAACACTCTGGACCTTTTGTGGATAAATAGAAGGTCAGCAGAATGAAGGGAAAAATCCTACACTTCATATACTGCTGTGGGATCTCTCATTTTTGCTGTCTAGGGAAAAAAAAGAAATATATAAAAAATGGGTACTTAATAATAGTTAAAAAGTCAGTGGTAGAGTTTTTTCAAATTGTAAATAAAGTTTGAGAGGAAAAGTAATGATGTGTTAAATATAATACTTAAAATATCATTAAAATGAAAAATGATAATAAAACATTATGAGTTTGAATGATTATGGTAGGCTAGAAGCAGTGTACTGCCTAAGGCACTTAACTGCTAACCAGAAGGGTGGTGGTTCAAACCCATCAGCCACTCCTCGGAAGGAACGTTGGGCAATCTACTTGCTTAGAGATACCACCTCAGAAACGCAAGGAGGGGTTGTTTTTGAGTCGGGTCCGATTCAATGGCACATAACAACAACAACAACAACAAGCCAAGAGAAACATAAACATAAAAGACATAAGACTGAGATTAAAAAGTTAAAATCTTACACACATGTTCATTGCAGCATTATTCACAATAACAAAAATATAGAAACAACCTAAATCAATGGATAAATGAATAATCAGACTATGGTACGCATATACACAATGGAATACTATGTAACGTTAAAGAATAACAACGAATCTGCAAAACACCTCATAGCATGGATGACCCTAGAGGACATTATGCTGAGTGGAATTAGTCACAAAAGGAGAAATATTATGTGAGACCACTGGTAGAAAAAGTTAAGAAAAGGTTTACACACAGAAAGAATCATTCTTTGAAGGTTACCAAAGGCGGGAGGGGGAGGGAGAGTAAATCACTAACTAGAGGATAGACACAAATTAACTTGGGTCAAGGGAAATGCAATATACAATAAGGGGGAAGTCAGCTTACAGCAGAAGAGTTAAAATCTGCGATTTTACATCAAAATGTAAAAAGGAGTGATTAATAATAACAGAAATGGCCAACCAAAAGTAAGTGAATAATATAAAATCTGTAAGGAGAAATCAGAAGGAAGATGGGGCAATCTACTTCCGTAGTGATACTGCCTCAGAAACCCAAGGAGGGGTCGCTATGAGTCGGGTCCGACTCGACGGCATGTAACAACAACAACATAAAGAGAAAACTTTTTAAGAAAATGAAAACCTTGAAGATTTGAGAGAGAGAAAAAAGGAAAAGAAGAATGAGACTGAAAGCAGACATGGCAAGAGGTGAGTTTAATATATATGGAATGGGTCTTGTAGTGATGAATTCCAAGTTGTTGTAGGGTCCATGTTGTGAGCTGTGGTTTGCAAACTTAGCTCCCCATTTGAATTGCACAGAGAGCTCTTAAAAATCCTGGAATTCAGGCCTTACCCTAAACAATTTAGACCAGTTTCCTGAGAGAGGAATCCATGCATGAGTATTTTAAAACATCTCTCCGGTTGACTACAATGTACAAGAAAAATTGAGAATCACGGCTTTATAGGAACTGAAAGTCAAGACTTAGAGGCCAATGAAATTTCCCAGAGTACATGGAATCTTAGATCCAAAGACAATCAACATATACTTTATAAGACAGGGTCAGAGCGTGAGAGACACCTAGGAACAAATTATTTAAGGAACTTTCCCAGTCAGTTCTCTGTCCCTTCCTCCCACAATTTTATCTTCTTTGCCTGTGAAAAGTCAGTCCACAGAAGTAAGTCAGGGAGACCACCAACCTCAAACTTCCAGAAGGATTTCCTCATGATTTGAGATCTGCAATGACAGATATTTCAGAATCTCCAGTACTATTCTTCTAAGCAGTTTTATTTAAGAGTGTAGTGTAAGCTTGGCAGCTATCCAGAGTTTATATGATGCCATAAGTGAAAACGTGGATTTATCCTTAGAAAAATGTCCAGAAAGAAATACACCATTAATACACAAATGAAAATACCACTGAAGAAATAATGCTTAATATTCATATGGTTAGAGTCAATAGCAAGTAACTTTTCATCAGTGCATGCAACTCTGATCTGCAGTGTACATGGCATTTTCTGATATGTGAACGTTTAGTGCCATAGTGCTATCTGTCATCTTGTGGTTAATTTGAGCTCTAATCCTCCATAGCAGTGTTTCTGAAAGGGTGGTTTGATTATTAACCACATCACAATCATCTGAAGTGCTTGCCAAAAATCTATATTCCTAAGGTGTTCGTGGGTTTCAACACCAATATAGTGAATAAAAATTTTTAGGGAATTTCTGGGAGTCATTTTCTTAAAACAAGCTTTCCCCCCTGCTCCTACCTGTAATAATTGCTGCATGTACTCACAACTGGAAAACCATATTTTTTAAGGTCACACATGGGTTATTAAAATCATGATTCTGCTGTTAACTTGGTCACATTCCAAAAAGCTCCAGTACTACACATGATGACAGTTTCCAACAGGTGATGTTGTGACTCAGTAACCTTTGGCATTTTATGTTTGTTTATTTCTTTTTTCTTTCTGAGAAACACATACTAGAATTTAATAATATCAAAAACTAAAATCAAATTCACTGCTGTCGAGTTGGCTCTGACTCATAGCAACCTCTCCTTGGATTTCCAAGGCAGTATCACTACAGAAGTAGATTGCCCAATCTTCCTTCCAAGGAGTGGCTGGTGGGTTTGAACCACCAGCCTTCTGATTGGCAGTCAAATGCCTTAGGCACTATGCCACCAGAGCACCCTTTAACAATCCCAGAAAGCCTTATTACTATTTTCTTCAATAAATCTTAACATGGATTTCAAGTGTTTTATCTAGAATGGGATGAACATTAACAGCCCTTATGGTGTTTTGTTCTCTGCTAAATGTCCAAGCAGTATAAAGATTTGTTAAATGCATTAATGAATTAAATATCCACAAGGTAGGCCTAATCCTAATCAAGTATAAGAAAAACCTAAAGAATAATTACAAAGGACTAAATATAGGAGATTAAGTAGAATAAGAATCCAATCAGTGATCTATATTAAGATCTAGGTGGGCCAGAAAATCCAAGTAGGACCGGGACCATGAAGTTCATTGTAGCACTGTTTTATTTGTAGGTGATAATGGTTTTGAGGTTACAAGTCAAGGGTGCTCACAATCATGCTTTTATCCTTTGCCTCAGTATTTCAAGTTGTTTTTAAATTTTTAACCTGCAAGCTATAAAAAGAAAGATCATAAAACTTTCCCAAGAATTTTGGCAAATTCACTCTCTGTCCATGCAATGATAGAGAAATCGAACTATACACTTAAAGTTCTATAAATGAAGACTTTTAAGAAACACTGAGAAATTTCAGTAAAAACAAAAAATTTCATGCTAGAGATATTTAACTTTGTTTACAAATGAGCTGTGGCCGGAAAGTTATAGTGGCAACAACTTGCTGTGAAAAACTTAAGTGAACTCAAGCATAGACTCTTTTCCCCCAGAAGAATAACAGGAACTTCATTAAATATAGCAATGAATATGGTCACACATTGGACTACATTTAAATCATTATTCAATAAGTATTATTCCCTTCAGTTTCCCAGAGATCTTGTTCATCAGAGCAATTACATTTGGACTAGCTCAGCAAGTGTATGGAGCTGGCTGCAGACTTTTTTTTGATTAGATACTGAAATTCTCATTCACTATACACTTTAAAACAAAAAGTGTAATTCTTACAAATTCTAACTACTAAGCTTCTCTGTCATGTTGTGGGTAATATATAGGTTTTAAACTGCTTGTTTTAATTTATGGTTTCTATTAATGCTGTTTTCCTAGTTAAAGATGTTGTAACTGGAAAATAGAGTCAGTAATGGGACGTTGTTGAAGATTTCAGTGTGAGCTTTTTGTAGATTATCTACATGTTCTGTTTTAAAAACACTGAAACAAAACTCCACATTTGCAGTGTTGTGGCGGATGGTACATTCTGGTAGTGGGACAGTGATGCCCTCATCAAACTGTTGATACATTTTGTGAAATTTAAATCCTAACGATGATTGGCATTGCTAAGAAGATGTATATTTTGAATAATCTCCTATAAATGTTCTTGTCTTATATGAATTAGATTCAGTGACAGAATTTATCTGACATATGTTTATTCATTTTAATTTTATTTGAATGAAGTCATGAGGAGAGTAGTTTTCTAGAGAATATAGCATTGTGGGCACAGGCATATGGACATCCCTCTACAGTTCCCATTAAAATGATTAATGGGATATATAAATAGGGAAAACCTGCACCAACCCTTGAAATAAGGGGAGAATCCTTTCATTGACTAGACCCTTTGAGGAGTTTCTATTTGCTAAAATGATATTTATATAAGATTAAAAAAAAAAAAAAGAAAGAAGTATGACAAAGGATTGAGAAGAATTTCTTGGAGCAATAGGAAGGGACTCTGGCAGAACTCTCACTGTCACTTTTAAGCAAAGGCTGAAGGCAAGGACAATAATAGGCACATCATTTGAATGTCCTTCTGACTCTGCTGATAGGTAGCATTCAGACAACAGACCAGCTGCCATGTGCTTGAGTCCTTTATATAGAAGAGATGACTTTCTTAAAAATCTATCCAGACTGTTTACAATATTGTCATTGTTCATGTCACATCTTCTGCCTCTTCCATCAGTCTCTTCAGTATTCATAACTAGGAAGTTAAAACTAGAATTTCTAGCTAAGGAGAATGGAGGAGTAATTCTTCCTTCTTTTAATCTGGACCTACATTTCCTTTATTGAGATACGTGAGTAGAACTTCATATTAGGTTGTCTCCTGACTCATGGAAACAAGATTGAACCTGTGAACGACAGGATTTTCACTAGCTAAATTTTTGAAAGTAGAGCAGTGTCTTCTTCCCACACTGTCTTAGTCTGTAAGCTCCACTGAAACTTCTTCAGCATCATAGCAACATACTTTGGCAGAGAATTGAATCCAAGTGTCCTGCATGGAACACAAGAATTCTATCAAAGAACCGTGCCCATGACAAGCGAGCCTTGACCTCCTATAACTCCAAAAGAATAAACCAATGGAAAAATTGAGAAGATATTGAAGTTGTCAGGGATGTCATTATACTTGGATCCATAATTAATGCCTGTGGAAGCAGCAAGCAAGAAATCAGACTATGTATTACCCTGTCCAAATCTGCTTCAGAAGACCTTTTTAAAGTGTTAAGAGCAAAAATGTCACTTTGAAGACTGAGATATGTCGAACTCAAGCCATGGTATTTTCCATAGCTCTTTATGCATGTGAAAGCTGGGCAATGAATAAAGAAGATAGAAGAAGAATTGATAGGTTTGAATTGTGGTGTTGGTGAACAGTACTGAAAATACTTGGACTGTCAGAACAAACAAACCTGTCTTAGAAGAAGTACAACTGGAATGTTCCTTAGAAGCAAGAATGGTCAGACTTTGTCTCACATACTTTGGTCATGTTTTCAGAAGGAACTAGTTCCTAGAAAAGGATATCATGTTTGTTAAAGTGGAGGGACAGCAAAAATGGGGAAGACCATCAATGAGATGGATTGACACAGTGGCTGCAACTATGGGTTCAAGCAGAGCAAGGATAGTGAGGATGGTGCAGGAATGGACAGTGTTCCCTTTTGTTGTACATTGGGTTGCTGTGAGTCATAATCAGCTCAGTGGCACTGAACTACAACAACAACGTGTGAAAATACCATACATTCAAACAAAGGGGTTGTGAAAATGGAGAACATAATTCTGAAATAGTCAAATATAAGAAAGGAACAAACAAAATATCTCATTTTACCTCAACACAATGCAAGAGATTATTTTAGTGGTAAGCACAAGCATGCACAGAGGAAGCAATCTGTGATCAGGTAGATTGACAGGGAATGTAATCATGGTTATCGATTCATGAACTGACTGCAATGGAGGAAGTGATTACTTGATTGGATGCTGAAGACATTTTCTATGATGTAGAAAATGAACTCAGTACTCCTTATGTCTCTGTTGTGGTTGTTAAGTGCTGTTGAGTTGGTTTTGACTCATAGCAACCCCATGTACAACAGAGAAGATCACTGCCTACTCTTGCATCACCCTCACAATCACTGTTATGTTTGAGCCCATTGTGGCAGCCACTGTGTCAGTCCATCTGGTTAAGAGTCTTCCACATTTTTGTGGACCTCTATTTTACCAAGCATGAAGTCCTTCTCCAGGGATTGGTCCCTCCTGATAACATGTCCAGAGTATGTGAGATAAAGTCTTGCCATCTTTGGTTCTAAGAAGCATTCTGGCTATACTTCTTCCAAGATAGATTCATTCATTCTTCTGGCAGTCCATAGTTTATTCAATATTCACCATAATTCAAACATATCAGTATTCTTCAGTCTTCCTTATTCATTGTCCAGCATGCACATGAGGCAATTGAAAATACCATGGCATGAGTCAGGCTTACCTTAGTCTTCAAAGTGATACATTTGCTTTTTCACACTTTAAAGAAGACTTTTACAGCAGATTTGCCCATTGCGATATGTCTTTTAATTTTTTTTTTTCCCAGTGGGAAAAGACCAGTTTATCTAACTACTGTTCATCAAAAGATACCATTCAGAGAATAAAAATGCAAGTAACATGGTAGGAGGAGATAATTGTAATACTTAGAATCAACAGACCCAAAACTCAATTTCAACTCACAGCGACTCCTCCTTGGGTTTCCAAGTTGGTATCACTACAGAAGTAGAATGCCCAACCTTCCTTCTGAGGAGTGGCTGGTGTGTTTGAACCAGTCAAATGCCTTAGGCACTAGGCTACCAGAGCACCTAGAATCAACAGACACACTCTTAAATTTGAATATATGAATAACTCCTACACATTCATAAAGAATAACCAACAAAACAAGCAACCTAATTGAAAAAGGACAAAAGACTTAAAAAAAATGACAAAAGAGGATATCCAAATTCAATAATAATGGAGAGTTGCTCAGCTTCTCTAGTTATCAAGAAAGTATAAATTAAAGCCACAGTGCCACATTCTACTTCCCACCAAACCCAAATCAAACTCACTGCCCTTGAGTCAATTCTGACTCATAGCAGCCCTTTTGATTTCATGATCTCTGCTTCCATGGTCATTGATTGTGTATCCAAATAAAATTAAATCCTTGACAACTTTAATCTTTTCTCCATTTATCATAATGTTGCTTATTGGTCCACTTGTGAGGATTTTTGTTTTGTTTATGTTGAGTTGTAATCCATGCTGAAGACTGTAATCTTTGATCTTCATCAGTAAACCCTCAAGTCATCTTCACATTCTGTAAGCAAGGTTGTGTCATTTTCATATCACAGGTTATTAATTAGTCTTCCTCAGATCCTGATGGCGCATTCTTCTACATATAGTGCAGCTTCTCAGATTATTTGATAAGCATATAGATTGAATAAATATGGTGAAAAGATACAACCCTAACACAACCTTTCCTGATTTTTTAAGCCAGGCAGTATCCCCTTGTATTGATTAAAGGACTGTCTATTGGTCTACATGCAGATTCTGCATCAGCACAATTAAGTGTTCTGGAATATTCATCCTTCACAATCTTATCCATAATTTGTTATGATCCACGGATGAAGACCTTTGCATAGTCAATGAAACACAGTTAAACATGTTTCTGGTATTATCTACTTTCTGTCAGGATCCATCTGACATCAGCAATGATATCATTCATTCCACTTGCTGTACTGAATCTGGCTTAAATTTCTGGCAGTTCTCTGTCAATGTATTACTACAATCATTTTTTAATTATCTTCAGGAAAACTTTACTTGTGTGTGATATCAATGATGTTGTCTGATATTTTCTGTGTTCTGTTGGATCGTTTTTCTTTGGAATGAAATATTTGGAAACAAATACAGATCTCTTCCCGTCAGTGTCCAGACAGCTGCCATCCAGGACTTTGCTTAGATGAGTGAATACGCCAGTGTTGCATCCAATTGTTGAAATATCTCAATTAGTATGCCATCAATTCCTGTGGCTTCCCAACCCCTCCCCAAGGCCTTTAGTTCATCCTAAACTTCTTCCTTCAGTACTATTGGTTCTTGATCATATACTACCTCCTGCAATGGTTCAATGTCGACCAATTCTTTTTGTTATAACGACTCTGTGTATTTCTTCTGTGTTAATTCAATATTTTACCCATAGAAACTTTCAGTATTGCAACTTGAGGCTTGATTTTTTTTCTTCACTTCTTTCAACTTGAGAAATACCAAGCATGTTCTTGCCTTTTGATTTTTCAACTCCAAGCCTTTGCACGTTACATTATAATACTTTACTTTGCTTTCTAAGCCACCCTTTGAAAACTTCTCTTTAGCTCTTGTACTTCATCATATCTTCCATTTGTTTTAGCCACTCTACATTTAAGAGTAAATTTCAGATCTCTTCTTACATCCATTTGGGTCTTTTCTTTCTTTCTTGCCTTTTTAATATATGCTTTCTTCATGTATGATATCCTTGATGTCATCCCACAACTTGCCTAGTCTTCAGTCATTAGTGTTCAATTTGTCAGATCTATTCTCATCATGGTCTCTAAATTCAGGTGTGATATACTCAAGCTCATACTTTCACACTCATGGACTTGTTTGAATTTTCTTCAGCCAACTTGAACTTGCATATGAGCAGTGATGGTCTGTTCTTCAGTTGGCCCCTCACCTTTTTTCTGAATGCTAATATTGAGCTTATCCATTGTCTCATTCCACAGATATAGTCCATTTGATTTCTTTTTTTTCCATCTGCCAAGTTGCACATGAATAGTCTCTCTTCGTGTTGTTGAGAAAAAATATTTGCAGTTAATAAGTCATTGGTCTTGCAGAATTCTATGATCACCAATGTCATTTCTATCACCAAGACCATATTTCCCAGCTACTGATGCTTCTTCTTTTTTCAGCATTCACATTCCAATTGCCAGTATTATCAGTGCATCTTGATTGCATGTTTTATCAGTTTCAGACTGCAGAAATTGGTAAAAATCTTTAATTTCTTCATCTTCGGCATTAGTGATTGGTGATAAATTTGAATAACAGGCATATTAGTCTTTCTTGTATGTGTGTGGATATTTATCCTATAAATAACAGCAGGTTACTTCAAGAGAGATCTTGAAATGTTCTTTTTGACAAAGAATTCCTCTTCAATTTGTATTCCAAGCATAGTAAACCATATGTTACTCTGATTAAAAATAGCCAATACCAGACCATTTTGGCTTACTAATGCCTAAGATAAATGATCTTTTTGCAAAAAACTTTACTCCATTCATGTCGTTAAGGTTGACCCTACTTTGAGGAAGCAACTCTTCCCCATTTATATTTTGAGTGTCTTCCAACCAAAGGGGCTTCTAGCATTATATCAATCAATGTTCTGCTCTGCTACTATGCATAAGATTTTCACTTTCCAATTTTTTCACAACTCCTTCCTAGTTTGTCTTAGTCTAGAAGCTCTGCTTAAACATACCCACTGTGAGTGACCCTGCTGGTATTTGAAACACTAGTAGCATAGCTTCCAGCATCACAGCAGCATACAAGCCACCACAGGATGACAAAGTGACAGATAGGTGGTGGATTACTCCTGTATGCTTCCTAAATAAACTACATAATGTCTTTGGTTAGAAAAAGAAAAGACTAATAAATAATAATAATAATAATAGCTCAATAATGAGTTAACCATAGATAAAATGATTGGCACTCAGCTTTGATGCACATTACTTAGAGATAATACTCAATAATTATTTTAAATATAGTTACAAAATTGATTAAGTAATAAGTGCATTATCTTTTAAAACAATGTCATATATTATTAAAAAGAACACGATGGCTTTTATTACCCCATTATATTAACCAGCTGGAAAAAGACAAAAGAAAAGAGAGTCCCCTAAATACAATTTAGTACAAGTATATCTTTAAAAAATCTTTTAGCCATCATTGGTACACATAGAATTTGATTCATTTCAGAAAAAGGATTTCTTTATTTCTTGA
>NW_006921706.1:2647669-2650160 GCF_000298275.1 Orycteropus afer afer
TTTTTTACATGTGGAATGACATTAATTATGTTCATCATGTTGTGAAACTTAATTTTAGGGAGCAAATTTTTAGTTCCACTAGCTCACCTTTCTTTTTAACAGGACCTTTTCTTGTTGCTACAAGATCTGTTTTGAGGTAGGTTTGATGTATGTACTGAGTAAACCACCAACAAAATCTTCTTTGATTTAAAACTATACCTGAACTTCCAGTAAGATGGTGAAATAGGCAGACAAGATACACAGATGTTCTTTAACAAAGAAAAAAGAAACCAATTGACAGAGAGACAGAAGATAATTGTGGAGCCCTGAGCTTTGAAAGGAAGTGTACAGAAGTGGATTAAGCACCAAGTAGTGGAAAAATGTGAATAAATACAATGAATATGGAGATGGTTGGACAGTGGATTATTAGCTACTCTGATGGGACCAACAACCTGAATATTTCCAAGTGGTGTTGGAACCTGAGAATTGACTTGAAGTTCAGTCCTGGTCACCAAGGACTGCAGAGACGACTGCACTTGTGGCCTATGACTAGGAAGGGAAACAGCAAGGAGGGAGACAGCCTGAGCTGTGGACTTCAGCTGTCTGGAGGATGCATTCATTTTGGTTGCTTACAATTGGTGGCCATTTTGGATATTTAAAGTGACCAAGGGTGAAGCCATTTTGAATGTTGACAAGCCGTGGCCATTTTGGATATTTAAAGTGACTGAGGGCACAGCCATTTTGAATGTTCACTAGTGGTGGCCATTTTGGATTTTAAAGTGACAGCATCCTCATTTAGATTCTGGGGACCTAAGTAGGCTCCATTTGCCAAGGACAGCAGGGACATACAAGAGGCTGATAATGGGAAAGGAGACAGGTGGTGAGTGTATAAGTGCTGCCAATTAGTGAATAGAGGAGCACAGCATAGTACCCTGCTTACGTAGATAACATAAAAACAAAACAAAGAAAATGAAAGTCGTGAGCAGGTCACTCCAACATACAATCACCAATTAAATATAAACACAAAACATCACAATGCCTCAGAAATAACAGAGCATCACAGTCCACACAAAGAAGCATGATAAAGCAGGAGAAACAAGGGACCAGGATATAGACCCAAATCACATCCCTGAGGAAGATGCAGCATTGGAACTCCCTGATAAAGAATTCAAAAGAATTATATTTAGGTACTTTCAACAAATTGAGAAACAGATCAAGGAAACCATTGGTAAAATTGAGGAAAAAACGGACAAAACCCTAAAACAATTTCAAAAGAAAATACAAGAACAAAATGACAAAATAAATGAAAAATTAGAAAGGATACAAAATCTACAGACAGACATCCAGAAGATTAATACTAAATTTTCAGAAATAGATAACATACTGAACATGCAAAGGAGTAGAACTGAATCAATGGAAGACTGAATTAGTGAGATTGAAGGCAAATACCTCAATATTTCTTTGGAAAGGGATCAATCAGAAAAAAGATCAAAACAAAATGAAGAAAGCCTAAAGTTCATGTGGGATACCATCAAAAGGAATAACCTACATGTAATAGGAATTCCAGAACAGGAGGAGACAAAAAAAACACAGAAGAAAAAATTGTCAAAGATTTGTTGGAAGAGAATTTTCCTGGTACATGATGAAAGATGAGAATATATCCTTTCAATAAGTCCACTGAACCCCTAACAGAATAGATCCCAAAAGAAAATCACCAAGATATGTCATCATCAAACTCACCAAAACCAAAGACAAAGAATCCTGAAAACAGCATGGGAAAAACAAAAAGTTAACTACAAGGGGCAACCAATATGACTAAGCTCAGCAGAAACCATGCATGTGAGAAGACAATGGGATGGTGTATATAAGACCCTGAAAGAGAAAAATTCCAACCAAGAATTATGTACGTAGCAAAACTACCCCTCAAATATGATGGTGAAATTAGGACATTTCCAGATAAGCAGAAATTAAGAGAATTTGTTAAAACCAGAGATACCAAGAGATGCTAAAGGGAGTTCTTTGGACAGAGAACCAACAGCAGCAAACAACAACCAACCATTAATGCACATGATGACATAACCCAGAAACCAACCCAGTTATGGAAGTATCCAAAGTAAACAAGATTATAAACAGGAAACCAGAACCATCAATTGACAAATGAGGACAACTGCAAACCAAAAAGAGGAAAAAAATGTGTAAGTACAGAACTTCTAAATGGTAGGGAAGTCAAGACAACTACAAGATAGAATGGACTGTTCTAAACTTGGGAAGAAAATTATAAGTCACAGGGTAACCTCAAAGGAAAATGATAAACCTTCATATCAAAATAAAAAAAGAGGACCAGCACAAATATTTAGCAAATACTAAAACAATAGCAATGAAGGAAGTGATAACACGATTCATAAACAAAATGAGCTCAGCACAGAAAATTATATGGAACAAAGAAATCAACATCACGAAAAAGCATATAACAAAATGATAGCAACAAATTCATACTTGTTAATAATTATAT
>NW_006921706.1:2653360-2671511 GCF_000298275.1 Orycteropus afer afer
GTTTATTTTCTATAATGAATTTATTTCTTGTTATTTCTCATTTGTATGTAATGCTGTCAATATACAAAAACATTCCAGGAGTATTTAAAAAAAAAAAAGTGCCAGTATCATGGGTTTTTTTTGTTTTGTTTTGTTTTTTTGGTAACTCCAGAAAAATTTAGGTGTTCTTTGGTGACCTTATGAAGCACAGAATGTACATTTAATTGAATACCCTTTAAATCATATCTACCCTCTCCCATTGAGTCAATTCCAACTAATAAGGACCTTGCAGGGTAGAGTAGAACTGCCCCAAAGGGTTTCCAAGGCTGTAAAATTTTTATGGAAGCAAAGTGCCACATCTTTTTCCCACAGAGTGCCTGGTAGGTTTTAACTGCTAATTCTTTGGTTGGCAACAAAGCACTTGACCACTGTGCCATCAGGACTCCTTAAATCATATCTAAAACAATGAAATACCTCCTTTCAGAAAAGATATCAACACCAAGGCTTTAAAAAATATCTAACATATATTTCATTGAAACTTGTACTGATCAAACAAATTTTTTAAGTGGTAAATTTATAGAAGAGTGATTGCCTGGGCCATTCCAGAAAATTCAGTAATTGAATTGAGACTATGAGATCAGCAGTAAACACTGTGTTATACAATAAAGAACTACAGGAATTATATGCCAGAATACCCCAATTAAATCTGCAGGATATATTTCAGAACTGACAAACAAATTTAAACTGGAACCCAGGAAGGTCTCCTGAGTCATTGAATCACAGTGTAGTTAACTAACAGTTTTTGAGGAACTCAGCTAGTATCTGTGATTTATATTAATCAATATATACACTATTTGGGACCACTGGTGGGATAGTACCTAAGGCCTTTGACTGCTGACCAGAAGGCTAGTGGTTCAAACCCACCAGCCACACCTCGGAAGGAAGATTGGGCAATCTACTTCCATAGTGATACCACCTAGGAAACCCAAAGAGGGGCCGCTCTGAGTCAGATAAGATTTGACGGCACTGTATTTGGTTTTGGTATACACTATTTACAAGAAAACCTAAAGTGAAAATCAGCAAAAGAATAGAATTATACACAAATAGATACATAGGCTTTCTACCTCTCTCCCTTTGATTAATTTCCTTTAGATATATAAAAGGACATCTATAACATAGAGGTCATTGTGAAGAACTATCTCAGTGTTGAACTTGTTTGGTTTACCAGTACAAGTAAGCAGCCCTTCAAGAGTGTTTTGTTTCAGCGATATGTCCATGAATCTCTATTTCATTTCATTTTTAGTAGCTCAAGCAAATTGTTCACTGATTATTCTATTTGATTCGTTCAAAATATGCCAAAAGCCAAAATTAAACTTACAAAGAAAATGGCCAGGTATTAGAAGCACAATGCTTTAATTAGTTTCCTTTATAAAACCATGTTTCCCTTCTAAAGTTTTCAACCTATATATGATATTAATTTCTTCAGGCTCCTATATGCCTCACAACTGCATCCCTAGGAGACTTCCCTTTTATAGTAACCTTTATTCTAAATCGATATAATAATAAGTTTAAAGATACTTTTAATCAATTGAAAGAAAAATATGGAGAATTTTCCAATAACTACAAAATAGCTGCTAATTTAAATGGTAGTCTGAATGGTACATACCACAAGTGAAATTAATTGCTTTTGTTAATTTTTTGTTAAAGAAATTTTCCCACATACTATAGACTCTTCTGTGTATAATGACTTTAAAAATTCATTTTTATGTGAAATGCTTGTCATTAATGTCAGGTTATTTCTGATATTTAGAGAAAGAGAAACAATTATTTCTGTATTTTCTCATATTAGTGTGCTAAGTACTTTTGCTGTTAGAAAAAAAAATAATCGCTTTTGGCTTTGACTGATGTGATGATGCACATCAGCAAAAATCATGATAAACTTTAATTGAGAAAGCTCACTGTGCTGCATACTAACCAAGTTAGAAGTGGCCAATTACTTATTCTTACTGTATTATGTGTTTCTGGTGAAGGGGGCTAGAAGGAAAGATAAAGTAGTTCTAAAAATAAAAAGGAAAAATAAAATCTGCAGAATATTTTTCAGAATTGACTAGCTATGACAGTAAGAGAAAGCATTAATGTAATACTATAATACCCCTTGTTGTTGTTGCTCTTGTAGATGCTATACAGAGTTGGCTTCCACTCGTAGCAACAATATATAAAACAGAAGGAAACACTGACTGGTCCTACACCAGCCTCACAATCCTTGCTATGCTTGAGCCCATCATTGGAGCCACTGTGTCAGTCCATCTTGTTGAGGGTCTTCCTCTTCTTCACTGACCATCCACTTTACCAAGCATGACATCCTTCTCCAGGAAATGGTCACTTCTGACAACATCACCAAAGTAGGTGAGATAAAGAGCGGGCCAATCTCTCTTCCAAGGAGCTTTCTGGCTGCACTTCTTTCAGGACAGATTTGTTAGTTCTTCTGGCAGTCCATGATACTTTCAGTATCTTCAACAACACCACAACTCAAAAGAATCAACTCTTCTTTCTTCCTTATTCCTTGTCCAGCTTTTGCACACATATGAGGCTATTGAAAAGACAGTGGCTTAGATCAGGTGCACTTTAGTCTTCAAAATGCCCTCTTCGCTTCTTAACATTTTAAACGGCTCTTTTGCAGCAGATTTTCCCAGTGCAATATTATATCTGATTTCCTGACTGCTGTTTCCATGGCTGTTGACTGTGGATCCAAGTAAAATGAAATCCCTGACAACTTCAATCTTTTCTCTATTTATTATGATGTTGCTTATTGGTCCGGTTGTAAGGATTTTCATTTTATGTTGAGGTGTAATCCATATTGAAGACTGTAGTCTTTGATCTTCATCAGTAAGTGCTTCAAGTCATCTTATCTTACAGCAAGCAAGGTTGTGTCATTTGTATATTACAGGATGTTAATGGTTCTTTCTCCCATTCTGATGCCATGTTCTTCTTCATATAGTCCAGCTTCTTGGATTAGTAGCTCAGCATACAGATTGAATAAGTATGGTTAAAGGATAAGACCCTGACACACGCCCTTCCTGATTTTAAACCATGCAGTATACTTGTTCTGTTTGCATGACAGCTTCTTGGTCTATGTACAGGTTCCTCATGAGAACAATTAAGAGTTCTGGGATTCCCATTCTTCTCAACATTATCCATAATTCATTATGATCCACATAGCTGAATGCCTTTGCATAGTCAATAAAATACAGGTAGACATCTCTCTGGTTTTCTTTTCTTTCAACCAAGATACATCTGACATCAGCAATGATATCCCTCATTCCACATCTGCTTCTGAATCCAGCTTGCATTTCTGGAAGATCCCTGTCAGTATACTACTGCAACCATATTTGAGTTATCTTCAGCAAGATTTTACTTGTACATCATATTAATGATATTGTTTGATAATCTCCACATTCTGTTGAATCACTTTTCTTTGAAATGGGCACAAATATCAATCTCTTCCAGTCAGTTAGCCAGTGGCTCTCTTCCAAATACTTGGCATAAACGAATAAGTGCTTCCAATACTGCATACATTTGGTGGATCATCTCAATGGTATTCCATTAATTCCTGGAGCCTTGCTTATCGCTAATTCCTTCAATGCAGCTTGGACTTCTTCCCTTAATCCCATTAGTTCTTGATCATATGCTACTGCTTGAAATAGTCAAATGTTGACCAATTCTTTTTGGTACAGTGACTCTGTATTTTTTCCATCTTCTTTTGATTCTTCCTGCATCGTTCAATATTATGCCCACAGAATCCTTCAGCATTGCAACTCAATGAAACCTTTATTCATTTCTTTCAGCTTCAGAAATTCTGAGTGTGTTCTTCCTTTTTAGTTTTCTAACTCCAGGTTTTTGCACATTATAATACTCTGCTTTGTCTTCTCAAACTTCTCTTTGAAATCTTCCGTTCAGTTCTTTTATTTCACCATTTCTTCATTTGCTTTTGCTAATCTGTTCAAGAGCAAGTTTCAGTCTCCTCTGACATCCATTTTGGTCTTTTCTGTCTTTTTAATGACCATTTGCTTTCTACATGTATGATTTTTTTTTCATGTCATCCTGCAATTTGTCTGGTTTTTGATCACTGGTGTTTAATGTGTCAGATCTATTCATCAAATGGTTTCTAAATTCAGATGGGATATAATTAAGGCCATATATTGGCTCTCATGGACTCAATTTAATTTCCTTTAGCTTAAACTTGAACTTGCACTTGAGCAATTGATGGTCTGTTCCACAATCAGCTCCTGGCCCTGTTTTGACTGATGATATTGAGCTTTTCCATCACCTCTTTCCACAGATGTAGTCAATCTGATTTCTGGATATTCCATCTGGTGAGGTCCACATGTATCGCCACTACTTATGTTGTTGAAAGAAGATTATTTGCAATGAATAAGTTGTTGACCTTACAAAATTCTATCATGCTATCTCCAGTATGATTTCTATCACCAAGGCCATGTTTTCCAGCCACCAATGATTCCTCTTTGTTTCCAACTTTTGCATTCCAGGCACCAGTAATTATCAATACATTCTGATTGCATGTTTGGTCAATTTTGGACTGTAGAAACTGGTACAAATCTTCAATTTCTTCATCTTTGGCTTTAGTAGTTGGTGCATTAATTTGAATAATAGTTGTATTAACCAGACTTCCTTGTGGGGATATGGATATTATTCTATAACAGCATCATTGCACTTCAGGATAGATCTTGAAATGTTGTTTTTGACAAGGAAGTTGGCACCATTCCTCTTCAATTTGTCATTCCTGGCATAGTAAATTATACGATTGTCTGATTCAAAATGGCTAATACCAGTCCATTTCAGGTCACTAATGCCTAGGATATCAATCTTTATGTGTTATATTTAGTTTTTGACAACTTCCAATTTTCCTAGATTCATACTCGGTACATTTCATGTTCTGACTATTAATGAATGTTTGAAGCAGTTTCTTCCCATTTTGAGTCATGCCCCATCAGCAAATGCAGGCCCGGAAAGCTTTACTCTCTCCGTGTCATTAAAATCAACTCTACTTTGAGGAAGAAGCTCTTCTTTAGTAGCATTTTGAGTGGCTTCCACCCTGAGGGGCTCATCTTCTGACACTATATCAAATAATGTTTCACTGCTATTCGTAAGGTTTTCAGTGGCCACTTTTTTTCTTTTTTCCAGAAGTTGATGGTCCCATCCTTCTTCCCAGTCTGTCTTAGTCTCAAAGCTCTGCTGAAACTTGTCCACCATGGGTATCCCTGCTGGTATTTGTAATACTGGTGGCATAGTCTCCAGCCTCACAGCAACATGCAAGCCACCATAATACAACAAACTGACAGACAAGTGGTGGATAATACCCTTAGGTAGCTTTTATTAGTGTGTTTCTCTGTGTATGTACATGTCCCTCCTGATCCAGATTTTGAGGGTTGCACAATGCCTGTGTTTACCTTACAGTTTATGCTATAAACAGACATATGCAGTATTATTATTATAAAATTAGGACAATATACCTCAAACCATGTTCAATATTCTCTGAGGTTCTATATGCAATCCCATACAATTGGAATGTAATAGTCCCCTCACAAAAGGGGAAAGAGAAGTATTGAAGCTTCCATTATTTTTGTTCTTTATTCTAAAAGTGTGGGTGTTGTAAACTATCAGAAGAAAATATTGTTTTATTAATAAATATGGTTTTATTAATGGTTTCATTAAAGGAAATGTGAGTCCAAGACATTCTTAATTTTTTACAACAAAGTGGCTATAGCTGTTAATGTTTGAAATATACACCCCCTCATTATTTATCAACATGGTTATGTTCCAAAGACCTAACCATTTCCTTATGTGAAAATTAGCATTATATGATAAAGAATGACCACCTTAGATTACAAAATGGATCATCTTAAATCACCATTACATAACTGCCAAATATTATCATTACGTAACTGCCAAGCCACTGAGAATCATAGCTAAGCCAAGCTGACACATAACCATAACCATCATAGCCAGTAACACTCTCACCTCACTTGTTGGCATATTACTAGCAGACATATGTTGTTAATGTGCAAAATAATCAGACACTAGATAATTTTACAATTGTTGTATGTACCAAATGTCAGATAACAAGACAGTCAATAAGTGAGGAGCAGATGTACAGCTATTCTTGATTCTCTTCTGCTATTTATATAATTTCAAATATCATCCTCAGACATTTGTAACAAGAAGTGTGAGCAGAATTTGACACTGTCTACCAAATATTTGTACTGTACAAAAGTTTGATGCCAAACTTCAGACATCAAGATATACCAGAAATGAAGCAAGGGCAAGTAACATTTATCCATAGTTCATTGTCAATTTATCAAAAGTCAGAGATAATTATAAATTAGTCTCATTAGCAGTTTTGAGGCATGGGTCATGTACTATTGTTAGGTGCCATCCAGTTGGTTCCAACTCTATGTAAAAGAGCATCAAAACTACCCATTCACACCATCCTCACAATCCTTGCTATGCTTGAGCCCATTGTTACAGCCACTTTGTCAATCCATCTCATTGTTGGTCTTTCTCTCTTTGCTGACCCTTTACTTTACCACTCTTGCTGTCCTTCTCCAGGCACTGGTCCCTCTTGATAGCATGCTAAAAATATGTGAGACAAGTGTGCTTCTAAGGAGCATGCTGGCTATACTTCTTCCAAGACAGATTTGTTCCTTCTCTGGCATTCCATGGTATATTCAGTATTCTTTGCCAACACCATAATTCAAATGAACCTCTTTTTATTTGGTCTTCCTTATTCACTGCTCAACTTTCACATGCAAAGAAGGTGATTGAAAATACCATGGCATGGGTCAGGCTCACCTTAGTCCTACAATCTGTATATGGGTCACATATGCAGGCAGAGTGCTTTGTAAAAAGTTCTGGAAAGTAGCCCAGTGAGGTATGCAGGTGGAGGTGGTGGCATGACCTCTTCTCTCATCATACCGCCCTGTAACTTCTCTACACCTGTGAACCAACAGGTTGGGGAAATTGCTCTGCCTAAGGTTTCTCAGTTTTTCTCCATCTAAAGTAAAGCCACAGTCCCCTTTTTACTGTGCTCAGTACTCTAAAGCAGATTCTACTTTCAAAGAACGAACAAACAAACAAACAAACAAATCAAAATCATTGGTGTTTAATAGATTCCAACTCATGGCGATCTCATGTGTTAAAGAGTAGAATTGCAATATAGGCTATGTAACTAAACTAATATAGCTGTTACCAATAAGCTGTACACCAGGGTGAAAACATGGACAAAATGGCAAATAAAATGTTTTATATTATTTTACAACACACAATAGCAGCCAAAAAAAAAAAAAAAAAATGCACCTATAGATACTGCTTAGTTACATCTAAAGTTCTGGTAACATAGTGCCTAAGGTATTTGACTGCTAACCAGAAGGTTGGCAGTGCAAAGCTCCCACCAGCCATTCCATGAAAGGTACACTGGGGAATCTACTTTTGTAAAGATTTACCACCTCAGAAATCCAAAGGAAGTTGCTGTGAGTTGGAATCAACTCAATGAAGGTGAGTTTGGTTTGGTGTTTTTGAAACACTTCATGGGATTAGTTTTCTTGTTTGAAGGTTTAGGATCATGGCTTGGTAGATCTATCCAGTCAATTGCCCTAATGTTGTTTTTAGAATTTCTGTTCTCTTAGTTCAGTGAGTAGTGTCTAGGGTCTTAAAAGCTTGCAGATAATCACCCAAGATACAAAATCATATCTATTTGCCTGAAACAGTGGCAGAAGAAGAAGATTTGGGAATCGTGAAAGGAAATGGACTGTTGGCTTAATTGCCTTAATAAACTGCTATCACCATCACTATGAGATCAAAAGAAATGGATGGCATTATTGAACATTTTGATCAAAAGCACAATAAATGAGTCCTGATCAAAAGGAGGAAAACTGTGTGACAGAAATTCAAACTTTGATCAAAAGGAGGAAAATTGTGCGACAGTACTTCAAACTTACATGGAAACTGGACCTCTTTGATTCATTGAGAATGAGGCAAACCTGAAATGAAATGCCTGGACATAATTTTTAAACCTTGAACTGAAACTATACCATGAAGCTATAATTAAACTAATTGACAGTTTAACCTAATTGATAAAGAATGTGTTCCTCAAGCATAGCACTCTTATAAAGAATTATCTGTATGAGTGGAGACTGACAACAGTTAATCTAAAGCACAGATGAGAGCTTTAACGGGCATGGAGCCTAAATTAATGGTGATGAAGCGATATGGGTAGAAAAGAATGGTGATACATTGTGATGTAACCAGTGTTACTGAACTGTTCATGTCGAAATTTTGAATGGATGTTTGTTTGGTTGGGTATATTAACACCAAAAATAAGAAAAAATTCAGAAATCATGATTATTTTTTTTGTATAATTTCTTAAGGAATTTCTGTATTTTTCTCCAAACAGCCTCAAAACCAGTAGACTTGAAATTATGCACTGGTCCAGTCCCTAATACTACACAGCTGTGTCACATACCCTGTCCAATCGAATGTAAGGTATCATCTTGGTCTGCTTGGGGACCTTGTACTTATGAAAACTGTAATGACCAGCAAGGCAAAAAAGGTATGTAATATTGACATAATAATCTTGAACCCCCATCAACTGAGACAAAATCATTGATTATTTAAAAATGCTACTCTGTGTTTCCTTATTATTCATTTGTGATATTTTCCAGAATGGCTAAAAAGAATTGATTGTTAAAGATTAAACCCATTCTGGTGATGGTATCACAAGATTAAAACTGAAGGACAAAGGCAAGATGCTTGTTAAGTTAAAACAACAGATGGAGAACTCTGAGACAGTTTAGTGCAGTGGTTAAGATGAGTTGTGGTGTCAGGCTGACCTGGATTAGAAAACCTACTTTTTTCCTTACTACTCTGATAAGTTAATTAATTTATTTAAATCATTGCCCCTTATCTGTATAGGATATAATAATATTTGCTCTAAAGATTAAATGAGATAATAAACTCAAAACATTTAACTCTATTCCTGGCCCATAGCTAGTACCCAACAAACAGTACTCATTATTTTGAAGGCAAGAAAATAAATACTCTTGCTTTTATAATGCAAATCATATCTCTAAAAGTAAAATAAATGCAATGTTTTACTTTGTAACTAGGCTTAATGAGCTAATTTTCTCATGATTAGGAATTGAACGCATTTTTTGTTTAAAAGGACAGTCTTCTAGTGATTCTCAAATATTCATATAGCAATAAGCAGACTTTATTAATTTTGTAATACACTGACAAGAAGGACAATACTTAGGGGCCATTAAAGCCCAGATGGTTTATGTTCCTAATTCAAATTTCCAGAGTCTAATCAACTGAGGTTCAAAGAGACATTTTCTCTAGGACCATACTAAATTCTCAGAAGTTCCTTTTCCAAATTTAATCATGACAGTGCTGAAGAATTAAAACTAAGATAGCAAAATAAGAATTCTCTCTTCTCATATTTCTGAATAGCTTGGTATTTTATTGTTTCTTTGAATATTCTGTAACTCTAGACTTTCCAAATCAACCAAAATATCTATCTACCTCTTTTTCTTCTGCCTACAGCCTAAAATGGAGATAGAATAGATAATATTTCTTGTTTTCTGTTTACTGTAACAAGCTAAAATCTAAAGCTCTCTCCTTTTCCTTTCAGCTCATTCATTCATTTATTGATTTAATAAATAATTTGTGAGAGTTAACTTTAAGCTACAGTTTGGGGATATACAAGTGATTCAAAAGAGACATGACATCTACCTTCATTAAGCTTTCACTCTGGGTTTTTGTTTAGTTTTCTGAAATACTCAACACCTGATAGTAACAAAAAATATTTTCTTTCCTCAATAATTGAGGTTTCAAACTGAGGAAGCGGCGCATTACCAGTGAGCCTACTGGAGGCTCTGGGGGGACTGGAAACTGCCCTCACTTACTGGAAGCCATTCCCTGTGAAGAACCATCCTGCTATGACTGGAAAGCAGTGAGACTCAGAGACTGTGAACCGGATAATGGAAAGGAGTGTGGTCCAGGGACTCAAGTTCAAGAGGTTGTATGCATCAACAGTGATGGTGAGACAGATGTATCTATACATTTTTATGAATGTCTCTTTAACCCTGGAGATACATATGCCTTTACCTTAAATTAAAATCTTCTGTCTTCTTTCATCATAACTGGTTCAATTTACAAACATAGAAATACTTATTTCCTTCTCTTCCTCCTTCCCTCCCTGTCTCCCTTATTTTTTCTTCTAATACATGTTTTTGGCTCAATATATCTATAATAAACCAACAAACCAAACTCACTGCCATCTCATCGGATTCGACTCATAGCCACCCCTCCTTGGGTTTCTGAGGTGTTATCACTACGGAAGTAGGTTGCCCAACCTTCCTTCTGAGGAGTGGCTGGTGGGTTATAACCACCAGCCTTCTGGTTAGCAGTCAAATGCCTTAGGCACTACACCACCAGAGCTCCCATATCTATAATCTCAACATGTAAATCAATATAGAATTATTAATGAAATATTTTAAAATTATTTTTAAGTATTTTAAAGTACATATAGCATAACATTTACCATCTTAACCATTTTAAATTGCACAATTCAGTGGCATTAATCACATTCACAGTGTTGATTGTATAACATTTTCATCACCCCAAACAGAAACTCCATAGCCATTAAGCAGTTACTCCCCATTATACTTTCCCACTTTCTGGCAAATAATAACCTGCTTTTTAATCTCCATGATTTGCCTGTTTTAGATATTTCATATAAATAGCATCATATAATATGTGGCTTAGCATAATGTTTTCAGGGTTCATCCATAATGTAATATGTATGAGTCCTTTACTCCTTTTTATAGCTATTTGATGCCTATACCACATTTTGTTGTTTATCCATTCATCGGGTGATGGACATATCCCTGCCCCCCCCCCATTCTTTGGCTATTATGATAGTGCTGCTGTGAACATGTACATAGCATTTGAGTACCTATTTTTACTTCTTATAGGCATATACCTAGGAGTGGAAATGCTGAGTCATATAATTCTATGATTCACTTATTGAGGAACCACTGAAATATTTTCCATAGCATTTTACCATTTTACATTCCCACTAGCAATGTGTGGGAGTTCCAGTTTCTCCTCTGCATCTTCTCAACACTACTTATTTTATGCTTTGTTGTTTCTTTTTTTTTTTTTTGCTTTTGTTTTTAATATGGCCATCTTAGTGCGTGTGAAGTGGTATCTCTTCATGATTTTGATTTGTATTTCCCTAATGACTAATGGTGCTACTTTACATGTGCTTGTTGAACATTTATGTATTTTGTTTGGAGAAATATCAATTCATGTTCTTTGTCTCTTTGTAAATTGGACGTTTGTTTTTTTTTTTTTTGTCTTTTTATTGTTGTAAGAGTTTTTTACATTTTAAATACTAGACCCTTACTAGATATATGAGTTGCAAATATTTTCTCCCATTCTTTAGGTTGTCTTTTTACTTTCTTGATAGTATCCTTTGATGCATGTTTTTAATTTTGAGTAAGTCAAATTTATCTATTTTGGTGTTTGAGCTTTTGATGTATAGTTATGCAACTATTGCAAAATCTAAGGTCATGATGATTTGTTCCTATGGATTTCTTCTAAGAGTTTTATCATGTTAGTTCTTACATTTAAGTCTTTGATCCATTTGGAGTTAATTTTTGTACAGGGTGTGAGTTAAGAATCCAACTTGATTCTTTTATGTGTGGAGATCCACCTGTCTTAGCATGATTTTGGAAAAAAAAACAAACAAACAAACTGTTGTTTCTTCATCCAGTGGTTTTGGCACCCTTTCAACAATCGATTCATTTTTGATGTATGGGTTTATTTCTGGACTTTCAATTCTATTCTATTGATCTTTATCCTTGTACCACTATCACACTGTTTTGTTGATTGTAGCATTGTAGTAAATTTTGAAATTGAAAAGCATGAGTGCTCCAGTTTTCTTTTTTTCTCAAGGTTATTTTAACTACTTGTGGTCCCTTGCAATTCCATATGAATTTTAGGATTAGCTTTTCCATTTCATTAAAAAAAAAAAAAAAAAAAAGGCCATTGGGATTTCATAGGTATTGCATTAAATCTGTAGATCACTTTGGTGAGTATTTCTTCTTCATAATATGAAGTGTTCTAATTCATTTATGTAGGTCTTTAATTCATTTCAACAATGTCTTATAGTTTTCAGTGTACAATTCTTATACCTCCTTTATTAAATTTACTCCTAAATATTTTATTGTTATTGTAGGTGGAATTGTTTTCTTAATTTCCATTTTGAATTGTTCTTTTGTAGCGTATAGAAATACAACTGATTTCTTAGTGTTCATCTTTGATTCTGTAACTTTCCTAAACTTTTTTATTGGCTCTAACAGTTGTATGTGTGTGTGGATTTTCTACATATAAGATCAAGTCATATGCAAACAGAGATTTTTCCTCTTATTTTCCAATTTGAATGTCTTCTATTTCTTTTTTGTAGCCTAATTGCTCTGACTAGAACTTTCAGTACAATGTGGAATGGAGGTGACAAAAGCAGCCATCCTTGTATTGTTCTTAATCTTAAGGAGAGTACTTTCAGTATTTTACCATTACTTATGATGTTTCTGTAGTTAGGTGCTTTCAAAACTATGCCCAGTCGTTCACCATCCTCAAAATTGTTGCTATGTTTGAGCCCTTTCTTACAGACACTGTGTTAATCCTTGAGGGTCTTTCTCTTTTTCTCTCTTCACCAAATATGATGTCCTTCTCCAGGGTCTTGTCCCTCCTGATAACATGTCCAAGTAAATGAGACAGTTTTGTCATCCTCACTAAAAAGGAGCATTCTGTCTTTCCTCTAAACTTAACTTATTTATTCTTCTGGCAGTCCATGGTATATTTAATATTCTTCACCAGCGTTGTAATTTAAGGGCATCATTGTTTCTTAATTCTTTCTTATTCATTGTCCAGCTTTCACATACATATGAGGCAATTGAAAATATCATGGCTTGGGTCAGGTGTACTTTAGTCCTCGAAGTGACATCTTTGCCTTTTAGCACTTTAAAGAGGTTTTGGCAGCAAATTTGCCCTATCCAATATGTCATTTGATTCTACATCCATGGGTGTGAATTGTGTTTTTTTCATATATGCTTTTATCATGTTGACAAAGTTTCCTTATATTAGTTTGTTTAATGTTTTTATCTGGGAAGAATTCTTTCTTTCTTTTGATGCCAGTAGAGGGGATTCAAGAAATATATTTTCAAGAGATATACTCAAGAGATTCAGAGAATATTTTTAAAATTGAAAACAGATCATGTAAAATAGTAAATCATCACCAGGGAAGCAATATCAAATTTAAAAATAACAACAAAAAATGACATTGTCCAAATGATATTTGTTATTTACACATAGAAAATAATATGGAAATAAAGAAGGCTTGTAAAGGTTGTGGGTATGAATAAAGAATTCGTTTTTATTTCCCTCATATTGTGTCTTAGTAATATAATTTAATTTCCAGGCTCCTATGCCATAAAACCTAATACAGTCTAAACTTCCTTGATCAGCCTTCTCCTGCTCTCCTGGAACCTGTCATCTAGGAAGGTGATTGAGCTGCTACTTGGGTGGTAGTTTTTCATATGGTTCTTTTCCTAAACATTGGATTTTACATTGGATTTTTACAACAGACATTTATTTATTATTCTGTCTTATTGTTAACCCTGACATAGAATTTTTACATATTTCCCAAGTATACCACTACCATATTCAGGAGAACTCCATGCCCCTCAAAAATTCCTGAGTCACACTAAAGAACTGTAAGGCTCCCCAGACATAGCTTAAATCCTCTGCATAAGATTCTTTCTAAAGCTCCTTCTAATTCTCAAATTCTATGATTCTGCACACCAGCGCAGCATGAGCACCAGGCCCCAGGGTCCCATGCTTGACAGTTTATGCTGTTTATAGCACATACAGAAACATTCTGGTACCCCCTTAAGGGCACTGAAACATCTGCCAACCATCATAATTCCTTTCATCCTATTATCTTCCAGCAAGCGGTATTGTTTCCTTCTGTGACTCAGTCACTGTTCAGTAGAGATAGATACTCTCTGGGGTGGGAGACTGATAGACACTGCTATTACTATTAACCTTTGACTTTGGAACACACAGTGTCATCTTTTGTCCTGGGTCCAAAGTAACCATGCAGGGCATTAGGTAAAATCCAAACCGGCACTTGAGGTTGGTAGATGATGAAGGAGTATTGCTTCCTACCTTTTATGATGGATTTTTTTGTGTTCTGCTTTTTCCTAGGTTTATATGAGCAGCTATGATACATACTCTTTCTAGCTTTTCCCACTACTCTAAGGGAAAAGAGGAGCAGGAGAAAATAAATATTGTGCATTGGTACCTAGGGAAAAGAAAGCAAAAGAAACCCATTCTGTGACTCTTTTCCTCTCACATCAAATCCTAATTTGTATGAGATGGCACTCTATTTTTTTTTTTTTTCTGAATTACAGTAATAATAGGGTCATATTAATTTTAGTATCATTGGTAACTCCTTACTTATACTGCTTCTTGATTTTTTTTCTCAATTTACATAATTTTTATTGTCCTCTTATAGATAAGTGAGGAACTAGGATCTTATGCATTGTAAAAAGTGTATTTGTGTGAGGCAAAAGTTAAATTGAAAAATTAATTATACATGGTGTTCCTACCTCAATGTTACCAAATGAAAAATCAGGACCTCCTTACCTGGTACAATGATCTTCCTGGGTATTACGCAA
The DNA here is from genome assembly GCF_000298275.1 of Orycteropus afer afer. NCBI lineage: Eukaryota > Metazoa > Chordata > Mammalia > Tubulidentata > Orycteropodidae > Orycteropus > Orycteropus afer. The sequence continues at coordinate 2,668,162 of NW_006921706.1, forward strand.
AGTGAGTATATTTTAAAATGTAAGTGATTAATTTTAATATTCTTAAAGAAATAGTTTATAAACAAATAATCATATCCTGAATTTCTTGAGGGAGCCCTGGTGGTACAGTGGTTAAGGTGCTCAGTTGATAACCAAAGAGTTAGTGGTTGTACCCAACAGCTGCTCTGTGGGAAAGAAGATGTAGTGGTCTGCTTCTGTAAAGATTTACAGCCTTAGAAACCCTATGGGGCAGTCTACTCTGTCCTATATGAGTTGGAATCGATTCAGTGGCAGTACAGTTGGTGTTTGGTAAATTGTCTTGTGAGGCACTAAAGAACAAGTTGAGAAATGAGTTACATATATTTAGGTATACTGGAAAGTAACATAAGCTATGACCTAAAAAACAAATTGATAACTCACAACAGAATTAAAACTGGCTGCACTTTGTCCACTTCAAAGACAGAATGAATTAAAAGAACAATGTGACTAATACTCAGTTCTGACATTGTTGTCCTTTATCAGGACCAAACCTACTGCCATCAAGTCGCTTCTGACTCGTAGTGACCCTAAAGGACAGAGTAGAATTGCACCCTAGGGTTGCTAAGGGTATAAATCTTTACAGAATTAGACTACCACACCTCTCTCCTGCTTTATCACGATATATCATTCATAATGAAATTTTACATCTTGACATTAATTAACTATAGTACCACTCAAGTACTTTAACTGGTTCAAGTACAAGGAGTAGGTATAAAACCAGGAAAATTCTTTACTATTACAAATCCTAGAACCTGCTCCAATTTGTGAAGAAACTGAAACATGATTGCACTGATAGCATTAGAGCAAAAGCAGGAGCCCTGTAATACTTCTCCAATATTGTCACCTGGTAAGTGTTTAGCAGCTGCACCAAATGTTGTTTGGTAATTAAATCGAGCCCAGGGAATTAAAGTTGATTAGTTGTACAGACTCTACCTCTAGGCCTGGGCTGTAACTATTGATTTTGTTTTATAATTAAGTTAAAGCTCAACTAGGGAAATGAGGAATCAGAGCTGGTGGATCTAGCAAATAATAGAAAGACCTTTTCCTTCCCACATTCCTCACAAATTTCACTATTCTTTTAATGGCCTCAAAGCATTTAAAGCCTCTATTTTTTTCTTGAGATGTTCTTGTTCAGGTGTCCAGAGATCAATAGGATGGGTTGATATTGTCAAACATTTTTTCTATTGTCTTCTAGACAATAGCTCTATCGGAATAGGGTTGTGACAGTGCCAAGGAGGTTGTTATAAGCTTCTCTGATAGAAGGGTGTGACAGGAATGCAAGACTAAAAGGCAGCTTAGAAGACAATTATATTCCCCAGACAGAGGTAAACATTATCTGTAAAGTAGAACAAGATATTACTCATGTTTGAAGATCTTTGACAAGCAAGTCCAGGTCGCTGAGCACAAATGCAGGAACCAATCAAAAGGGCTGCTGGGTGGGAGGGGCAAGGAGGAGGGCTTCTAGGGGATTTTGTAGCTATGAGACACTCAAAATCTGTTCTATTTTCATTTTTGTGACATCTGTGTATGTACTTTTTAAAGGCAAACTTGACAAGTCCAGAATTTATTGCTTCCCAAATTGGTTAGTTAGAGGCAGAAAGCAAAATTAAGAGGCTAAAGGTGGGGAAAAAAGATCTATTGTCTTATTACTTAAGGAAGAAAGAGTCTATAAAGCAAATGTTTTCAATTGCCCTCCCCTCTGTGGGGGGAAGAAATTATACCCATGTTTCATTATATGTACTCTATTCAAATATCAAAATATTGATACATTTCTGTGTGAATTTTAAAAATTCAGTATTATTTTGTTTTCTGTATTAAAGGAGCTCTGGTAACATAGTGCCTAAAGCATTTGACTGCTAACCAGAAGGCTGGCAGTTCAAACCCACCAGCCACTCCTCAGAAGGAAGACTGGGCTATCTACTTCCGTAAAGATAACGCCTCAGAAACACAAGGAGGGTGGCTATGAGTTGGATCCAACTCAACAGCAGTGAATGAGAGTGTGTGAATTTTATTATAAACCAGAGAACCTCAGAAATTTCCAAATGTCTCCAGGTCTGTGCTACCTAATAATTTCTCCATGTTAGTAAAAGTTAACTAAACACACATAACCATACTCACATACATGACTCAGTTTCCTATGTGATTGACTTTTATAAAATAAAAAATAATCTTTTCACTGAAGACTGCGGGTGGTACAAACAGTTCATGAACTCGGCTGCTCACCAGAAGGTTAGAAGTTTGAGTTACCCAGAAGCACTTGGCCTGGTGATTGAATTCCAAAGAGTCAATCATTGAAAACCCTGCAAAGCACAGTTCTACTCTAACACACATGGGATCATCATTAGTCATGATCAACTGAATGGCAGCTGTTCATTTATCAATGATAAATGACAATTTATCATTACAAAGCTGTTTACAGTACAGTAGTATGGAGCAGTTCTACTCTGTAAAATGCAAGATCACCATGTGTTGGTGGCCAACTTGATGGCCACTAACAACAACAACAACAACAGGAACCATAATGAGAATCACCAGCCATGGTCCTCAGCAAGTACTATGGTGCCCTTGCAGCAGTAGGGCTCTCGCTCAATTCTTTCCTTTCTCTTACTCTGGGCGAAACATACCAATATTCGCACAATTGAGAGTGGCATTATTACTTGGATAACCTTGAAACTTCTGTAATTTATTTCTTAAAAAAGCGGACTTACCTTAAATAGTGTTAACAATAAATGTCTTCCATACACCAAAGAGCAGACCGGGACACCGCTGTACCATGTCACCGTGCTTTAAAAACTGCTGTATTATTAAGAACTTCTGTCAGTAAATTCTTTGTTTCAAATAGAACTGTAGCAATAACATGAGATGTTTATAAGTCATGTATAAGTGAAAGAAGAAACATATACACGTGTAATTCACACAGAAATAAATGAGGTTATGTAAGTGTGTGTATATATGTTTGTGCATTCATTACATACAAATCTTTTCGATCTTTTTCCAGTTTACCTTATAAGCATCTAGATCTGTTTCTGGAAAGAGTGCACTGAATCCACTAGTATTAGAATCTCCTTAAATGTGAATCTTATGTATAGACCCAATGAATTGCAATCTATGGAGAGGTGTCTCAGAAATGTGCATTTTATGAGATTTCTGAATTTTTACGGTTCTGAAGTGCACTGGAATTTGAGAAATGCTTTACTAAAATGGAGGAAAACTTGGTCACAGCCAGCTACCCAGAGGGACAGAGTAGTTGATCCTGCGGGCTTGGGACCATAGTCGCAGGGGACATCAAGCTCAATTGGCATAACATACTATACAAAACATTGTTCCACCTA
>NW_006921706.1:2672596-2673097 GCF_000298275.1 Orycteropus afer afer
AGAGAGAGAGAGAGAGAGAGAGGGAAAGAGAGACTTGAGTATATTTCTCTCCCAAGTAGTTGTGTCATACTTCATTTCTCCTGTAGTTTGTATTAGGAGGAAACAAGTACAAATCATTTATATATCTGGAGGTAAATATAGGAACAAAACCAAAAACTAAGCCTGTTGCCACTGAGTCAGTTCCAGTTCATATGGTGACCTTCTAGTATAGAATAGAACTTCCCCGTGAGTTTCCAAGGCTGTAATCTTTATGGAAGCATATTACCATATCTTTCTCCTACAGAGTGGCTGGTGGATTCAAACAGCTGACCTTATAGTTAGCAGCCAAGTGTTTAACCCACTGTACTACCAGGGCTCCTAAATATAAAACTACACACACACACACACACAAAAAAAAAAAAAAAAAAAACTAGTTTTTACCACTCATTAACATGACTTAGTGTGGGGAGAGATGAGACTAGGAAGTATCTATTTTATTTTAAACCTGCCATATAATTTGTA
>NW_006921706.1:2678627-2698569 GCF_000298275.1 Orycteropus afer afer
TGACATGAGACAAAGTATATGTGAACTGCTGTATGGAAAGTGAATTTGCTCTGTAAATCTTCACCCGATCACAATAAATAAATAAATAAATAAGCATGGGGAAAAAAAAAAAAAAAAAGCTGTTGTCCTAGAACCAAAAGAGGTAAGCTTTATATGCATACAAGTCAATCATTGGCTCCCAGAAGCTGGCTGGAGGGAGGTGAGGGGATCTCAGAAACTTCCAGCTCTCTGTATCAGCCAGATCACTCTAGTTTCCAACCGTAATAGTCTGGAAGTCAGAAGAAAGACTTCAGCAGCAGAATCTGAGAGATGGGCACATAGACCAGCAAAAGGATCCTAGGAGTTCCAAGCTAGGTAGCAGCCACAATTGTCCATTAAGTAAGAGTGGGATGGAGTATAAATGTATTTGTTTAAAAAGGCTAAAAGTTGATTGTAGTGACTTCTATTTCTTAGAGGAATGACTATGAGACTATGAGGGTATGTGGTTTCTAATTTAGAAAAATACTTTTGGGACATTAAAAAAAAAAAACACCTCACTGCCATCGAATCGATTCTGACCCATATTGACCCCCATTGGGTTTCCTAGGTGGTAAATCTTTATGGAAGTAGAATCTGCCATCTTCCTTCCATGAAGTGGCTGGTGGGTTTGAACTGCCAACTTTCTATTTAGAAATCAAATGCCTTAGGCACTGTACTCCCAGAATAGGAGGAGAGAAATAACTGAGTTGGTCTGCAAAATAAAATAAGAGAATTTAAAGTTACTCCCCGGCAGTAAGAGAGATGTAAGTAAATTAGGAATGGTGAAAGAAAAGATTCTGGGAAGACAAGTGAGAGAAAGGAAGAGAGAGAAAAAGATAAACTACAGACAACTGGAAATATTTTTATCATAAAATGAGTGCCTTAACCATTCATGAAAGTATTATTTTTAGTTAGTGTTTATTTGTTTAGCATAGTATTAGTTCAGTTTCTTGAAGTAGTAATTAATAGTATCCTTTTCTTGTTCTCAAAAGTGTCCTGGTTTGAATAATAAGTGATATGATCACTCTTGGAATGACAATTACATTTTGGACAGATGAGGTAAAACAAAAGTATCAGAAAAATATCAACTCAATGAAACTTCTTAGAGAAAATAAAGAGAGGGAGGGCCCACTACCACTAGTAGTTTCTGGATTCCCCAATAGAATTTAAGTCATTCATTTTGAATTTTAATGGAAAATGGAACTTCAGAAGGCTCAAAAATCTTAAAGACACCTGACATTTTGTAATTGCTTAATATTTGAGGATGTTATTTCTTTTGAACCAAACCAAGCCAAACCCACTCCCACCGAGTCAATTCCAACTCATAGCTATCCCCACTGGGTTTTCAAGGTAGTAGTCTACTGAGGTAGATTGCGCTGTCTTCCTTCGGAGGAATGGCTGGTGGTTTGTACCTCCAACCTTCTGGTTAGCAGTCAAATACCTTAAGCACTGCGCCATCAGAGCTCCTTAAAGTTGAACGGCCCAGTCATAAGTGTATTTGCTCCTTTCCGTAACTGGTAAAGTTTTCTGCTATATTTTACCATAACTATTTGTGCAGTGATAGGAGCTCTGGTAGCATAGTGGCTAAGTCACTTGCCTGCTAACCAGAAGGCTGGCGGTTCAAACCCACCAGCCACTCCTCGGAAGGAAGGTTGGGCAATTATACTTCCGTAGTGATACTGCCTCGGAAACCCAAGGAGGGGTCGCTATGAGTTGGTGCCGACTCAACGGCACATAACAACAACAACAACATTTGTCAGTGATAGACAAGAATATTATAATACCCAAGAGAGAAATAAATACCAAAAGTTAAGCTAAATTTTGTAAAAATTTTTAAATGGAACCTAAAGAAAGGATTTGGCTTCTAAAACTTTGATGAGAACTCTTGAGTTCATATAAATTTAATGTCTACAGAGCTAGATGAGAACACAATTTCAAACGCATGATCACCTTCTGGAACTAGAATCTACTTCTTAACAGAAATTACACAGCCATTACATGGAAAAACTGATATTTTTAATGCAAGAGTACGTCCTATAATTGAATTGTTTTTCCATAATTTAAGCAATAAATCAACTAAGAATTTTCCTTCCTGTAAAATGCTAAGCCATTTAATGTGTTTGGAATATAATTAGGTTGGATATTATGCTTAAATCTAAGGTCTCTTACTTTACAATTAGGATCATCTGACACTGTTGTTAGGAGTTTGTTTCCTATAATTAGGTTGAGAGTCTCTATTCAATTTATTGTAAAGATTAAAGTCATTATAGCCTTTTAGAATATTTAGAGAAATGTTACTTTTCGGTATTGGTTTGAAGTAATCACAATTTTGTTTTGGGTTTAAGAAAACTAACACAGATACCCTGATCTGTCATATATTTAACACAAACTTTGATAAATTGTTAATAAAAATATTTTTTTATTTTTAAGAAAACCATCAGGAGTGAATCAATGCTCTTTTGAATAAAAATGTCTTAGAAAAGAGTAAGATTTTAGAAAAGGTTTTCTTTACTTTTTAATTTATTAAAAGGAAGATATACTTAGCAGAGACCTCAGATAAAAGTTAAGGAAGTAAGTAGTAGTTTACTTACCATTTTATTATACAATGATACAAATTCTCCTACTGAGTTTCAGTTGCTACTCAAATAGCAAATAGAAAAGAAAATGTCCTCTTACCTAGTCATAGGTAATAGGTTCTCTAAAGACAACTCAGGGAAGTCAGTTTTCTCAGAGCTGGGTGGGTAAAAGCCATAACGGATGGACAGCATACATTTTAATCAAATTTGGCAGGAGTTTAATTATTAAATGTAATAGATGTATATCATTTCTTACATTATCTGACCTCTCTGCTGCTTTGATTCTGTTTAACTCTACCTCCTCCATCAGACTCTGTCTTCCTATGGCTTCAATAATTCTACTTCTGCTGATTCTCTTTCTACCTCTCAGGCCATTTATCATTTAAATATTGGTTGGCTAACAACCACCATATTGTTGTTGGCTGAACAACAATATCTAGGATCTCTCAATATTCTGTAAAGTCCCTCTACAGATTGTGGAACTTTGGTTATGGCTGGAAAGTTCAAAATGGCCTTCCTTATGTATATGGAACTTGATGCTGTCAACGGGAGCACATTGGTATTTTTTGACATGTTCTCTCATCTTCCAATAGACTAGATCAGCTTCTTCACTGGTGATCTGAGGGCACAGCTTCAATAGGACTAAAACCAGATCTCTTGAACCCATACAGTGTCATTTTGCCACATTTTATTGGTAAAAGAATGGAGCTCTGGTGGTATAGTGGTTAAAGTATTTGGCTGCTAACCAAAAGTTTGAACCCACCAGCTGCTCTGCAGGAGAAAGATCAGGCAGTCTACCTCTATAAAGATGTACAGCGTTGGAAACCTTAGGAGCAGTTCTACTCTGTCCTATAGGGTCATTATGAGCTGGAATCAACCCAACAGCAGTGGATTTTGGGGTTTGATTCATCAATGAAAATCACAAGGGTAGGCCAGAATTGGAGAAATTGACTCTACCTCTTAATGGGAGACACTGCAAAAAAATAAAAATAAACTGTGGCCATATTTACCAGTCTACCCTCTGGACCAAACTCACTGCCTACCTCTGGTGGTGTAGTGCTTAAGGCATTTGACTGCTAACCAGAAGGCTGGTGGTTCAAACCCACCAGCCACTCCTCGGAAGGAAGGTTAGGCAATCTACTTCCATAGTGATACTGCCTCGGAAACACAAGGAGGGGTCGCTATGAGTCGGATCCCACTCGATGGCAGTGAGTTGACCCTCTAGACAATTATTTTCACCTCTCCTACATGCAAACTATCCCCCCCTCAAGATTACCAAAAGTCTCATGCAATTATGTTATCAGGTCTAATCTAGTTTAGGCATGCAACTCGAGTGTGACTATTTTTGACTCAGACACCTGTGAATATAAAAGACAAGCTATCTTCCTCCAATTCCCTCTACACATAAGACATACAATGATGTGATTGTTGTTGTTGTTGTTATGTGCCGTCGAGTCAGACCCGGCTCATAGCGACCCCTCCTTGGGTTTCTGAGGCAGTATCATTATGGAAGTAGATTGCCCAACCTTCCTTCCGAGGATAGGGACTGGATAATCAGAATAAACTCTCCCATTCAAAAAAAAAAAAAAAAGGAAAGAAAGATGGAAAGCATTTGCCAGCCACTGATCTGTATCAGTTCTGAAATCTAGCCAGTTCCCTGCACATAAGGGACAGGAAGAGTTTCTTCATCCTGTTGTCTTCCTCTGGGAGTTGCCTAGTTCTTTGTTTTTATTTGCTTTATGCTCTTTCTTTATTCTGGCCTCTTCCATCTGCCCCTGAGATATCTTTCCTTTTCCATAAGAAATGGCTCCTATTTGCATCTAAGGAGTTTCCTCAGTCTGCTGTCTGCTCAATTACAACTGCCTCTATTTCTTTGTCTGAGGGGGCAGCATTTTTATCAATGCAGTGCTCTTAAACTGTTTTAAATTTCTTAAGCATCTCCATTGGAGGTCACTTATTACTTCAAGAGCCATATCCATACTGTTTGTGAAACAAGTCTCACATTTTCATCCACATGTGAAGCTTCTGTGGAAAAATGCCTTTAAGAATGTTAGAGTCCTTTTCCTCTGAGTGAGACTTCTAGGAATCACCTAAATCTTTCCAAGGTGTTATCAAACATATTTAGCCACATTTTTTATTTGATTTTTACCTTAGGCCATTTCATACTCTGAAGAGCTTTGTTGCAGAAAATTGGGTATGAGAAACAGTTGTATATTTCATTTCAGTAGATAGTGGAATCCTCTTAATTCCAATTGCAAGCTGAATTATTTCTTCTTTTATTTATTTCTCTTCCCTTACCGTCCCAGCTCAAAGAAAATTCACTGCCATTGAGTTGGTTTTGACTCACAGTGACCCCCATTGGGTTTCCGAGGTAGTAAATCTTTACGGAGGTAGATTGCCCCATCTTTCTTCCACATATCTTCCTAAAGGGGGCGGGGGTGCAGAAAAACTCAATTGATACTTTTAACATTTTGCCTAGAAATCTCCTTATCTTGATCCAGTGGTTCATTAAATGCATTTTCTAACTTCCAGTCTTCCACGAGCAACAGTTTTGCCAATTTTTCCATCATAAATGAGTTTCTCTGTCTTTATCTTCCAGTAATAATCTTCTCACATATCTGCCAGCTTTTACCCACTTCCGGTTCCAAAGCCAGTGCTGCATGTTTTAGATTTAAGATAAATCTTGCCACATTCTGTAGGTCAAAGCAAGTTGCAAGGCCATCCTCAGTTCACAGGATAATAGAATGTTGTTGTTGTTATGTTGTGGAGTCGGATCTGACTCATAGCGACCTCTCCTTGAGTTTCCGAGGCAGTATCACTATGGAAGTCAATTAGGTTATACCTGTTGATGGGAGATTCTAGAGTTTATGGATATAGTTAATCTACCACAGGCCTCTTCCTCTGTTTCCTACATGCTATATTCTTTCTCTGTTCCTTCTTTAATGTTCACATTCCCTTAATCCTTCTGCCATAGACCCTCACCTGGAAGACATAACTGTACCCTACTGATATTTCTAATTCAGTGTATACCAAGGTCAAAATCATCATCATTCCTCCAAAATTGATTTCTCCTCTGTTTTTTCCAACATCATCCACAGTGCCACAATTTACTCAGTCAGCCTGTCTCCTTCTCTCAAATTAAGCATTTAGTCATCAAATTCTATTGCATATATCTTAATTTTTAAAAAGTAACTCTTCTTCACATTAGCTCTGTGGTTCTACTCTGACTTCAATTTCCCCTGAAGTAACAAGGGACATTTGCCACCATCTGGAGACATTTTTATTTAACATATATGGAGGAAGGGGTGCTACTGGCATCTAGTGGGTAGAAGCCAGTGATGCTTCCAAACATCTAATAAGGACAGCTCCCCACAACAAAGAAGGGTCTGTCTGAATAGGGTATCAATAGAATTGAGACTGAGAAACCCTGGATTATACAATTGTTTGCTTATCTTTCTCTATTCACCAGCAATCCTAAGTCATCCTTTCTTGTTATATCTCAGTGTTCTTTCTAATCTTTGCATTTTATACAGTAAATAATTATTATGGTAGTTAAGTTTGTGTGTCAGTTTGGCTGGGCCTGGTTGAGTGGCTGTGCAGCTGGATGTAGTATTCCCCATGATGAAACTGGTAATCAACTCCATGGTGAAATCTACTGTGAGCAGCTGAGTAGCTGCCTCAGGGATGTGCTCTGCTTCCTGTATATAAGGAGAAGCCTTGGGGAACAGTCTCTAGCTTATAGCATGCTTGAACCCTACGTGTAGCTGTGTCATTGTTCAGTAGCCTGCCATGCTCTGCCAAACTTTGGACTTACAATGGACTTGAATTAATGGCCTGCCTTGTGGTTTGGTAACATTGGAACTGTGCCTTTTTGCCTGTTAACCTTGGGTTTTTCAGTCTCAGTAGCCAGCAGCTGTCTGAGTGAAGAAAAGCCTCCAACTCCAGTGGCCCAGGAACAGGAGGCAGAGCTGAAGCCCAACATTGAGGGGCTTTCACACAGCCCCTAGAGACTGGCACTTTGAACTTGGACTTAAAGCCTCCAAACTGTAAGAGAATAAGTTCCTGTTTGTGATATATCCCATTTGTGATATACCAAAACAATTATCTAGGACAACATATGTGCCAGCCCTTGTTCTAGGTGATGGTACAACACTGAATAAAGAGATACAGTCCTTGCTCTCTTAGAATTTACTCTAAACGTGGGGAGAGAGAGAAAACCATTAATGAATAAACAAGAAATGTAAAGTATATCAGGAAGGGCTAAGTGCTATGCAGGAAGAGTAAGTAGGATAAGTGGGAATAAAGAGCATTCAGAAGAAAAGGATTGTTATTGTATCCAATGACTGGCAAAGTTCATGCTGTTAGAGTGAAGTCTGTGCAGAGGAATGTGAAGAAGATGGGAAGTAAGCCCCAGCACATTCTGGGAAAAGAACATTGTAGGCAGAAGGAACAAAACATGCAAGGCTTTGATGTAGGAATTGCTTTGAATGTCGGAATAACAAGGTGTCCATTGTGATTGGACTGGAGTGAATTGTGTGTTCTGACTCAACAATTCTGATTCATCAAAGATCATTATGAGAGTGAAGTAGAGGGAGAAAAATAGGTGATGAGGTTAGAGAAGCTACGGAGGAGCGAGACCATCAGGAGTTTGGCTTTTACGCTAAGCAAGGAATCTGTTGGAGGGTATGAGCAGAGGAGTGACCTGAACAAAATTATTTTTTTAAGGAATCATTTATTGCTTTATTACGACTAAACTTCTGAGATGTAGAGAAGCAGTGCGGAGACAGTTGCAGTAACTGAGGTGGGGAATGATAGTGTGGTTTAGACAAAGGTTGCAACAGTGGAGGTGGGGATAATTTAAAGAATGACACCATGTGTCTGGGAAGAACTAGGGCAGCCTCCTGTTGTTCTTGGTATCCAAGGATCAAATTTTCTTCATTCTGACATTATAGATGTTTCACCATAAATGCTCATGTAATTCTGCTGTTCAAAATCTCTTTGCTGGCTTTTCATTGCCTCCTGCATGAAGTGTAAAGCCCTTGGGGAGCCACAAAATGCTCTCTCTCATTTCATAACTGCCCATTTTACTAATCTCTTTGTCTGCCCCTCCCTTTGCTAACCAGTTTTATGTTTTACTGAATTTGGTTATCAACACTTTACTGTTCTCCACTATCCCTTCTGGACTGTTAGTTCTATTGGGTAGAGATCATGTATTATTTATTTTTGTAGATTTATTTCCCTAAACTGTGTACCATATAACAGATTCTTAATAAATCTTTGATTTATCACTGATTTCCTCCCCCCCTTCTTAAAATCTCTAAACAGCAAATTTCTACTTAAATAAACTTTTGTTATTGCCCTCACTGCAAATTCATACTTTCTCTACCAGATGTCATCTAAAACATGATACCAAATTGCACACCCTATTACCATCTCAGGGAGCTCTGGTGGTGTAGTGCCTAAGGCATTTGACTGCTAACCAGAAGGCTGGTGATTCGAAACCACCAGCCATTCCTCAGAAGGAAGATCGGGCAATCTGCTTCCCCTCAGAAACCCAAGAAGGGGTTGCGATGAGTCAAATCCACTCAATGGCAATGAGTTTTGTTTTTTTGGTTTATTACCATCTCAAAATGCTGACTTTGCCACTTTCTTGGGCAAGTTTCTTAGATCCACTGTGACTTAAGTTTCCTCAGTTGTGAAGTGAAGATAGTACAAATACTTACTCTTAATCTTTTTGTTAGGAATTAATGAGTTAATATATGTTAAATGCTAAGAATTGTGTCTGGCACATAGTAAATGTCAATTAACAGTTATTTTTTTTTTTTTATAATTATCATCCTTTAATTTGAATTCAGTAATGAAAAAGTTAACTAAGCACAAAGACCATTCTGTCCTTTTTTCTTTTTTAACCAGGATAAGTAATTTTATTACTTAGCCATAACTGATTAAATGATTTACAGTCTGTGTAACTAATTACTGTAACATCCTTATGAACCAAAAACCAAACCAAACTCACTGCCATCAAGTCAAATATGACTCATAGTGACCCCTTCTTGGGTTTCTGAGGCAGTATCTCTATGGAAGTAGATTACCCAGTCTTCCTTCCAAGGAGTGGCTGGTGGATTTGAACTGCCAGTCTTTTGGTTAGCAGTTAAATGCCTTAGGCACTATGCCACCAGAGCTCCTAATGAAGTAAGTATAATTATTTCTAAGCACATATATATGATCTTAAAGAAATGGATACCTACTTCTTATTATCCTAGCTTTCAGAAAATAATAGGAGTATAAGAATAAAAATGCACAATAGAAAATCCTTTCACCCTTTATACAAGAAAACAAATCTCTAAATTGGAATTTCTTCTTCAGTTTGACACATGCTCTTTATTTGAACTAGTATTGAGCTAGCAATTTCTCCTGAAGAAAACTAAAGTTATTTGGGTATTTGTCCAAACTTATTAAACTTAATATTGTAACAGTTTTGCTCTTAATTTTAAAGTAAATTAGAAATGTGATGTAGGAACTGCATGCACTAAGTGTGTCACACGAAGAGAATTGCAGTTTCTTTCTTACAAAGATAAGAACAAGTTATTAACTGTTGTCATAAATTGGACTTCACTTAGTATATAAGATCAAGGAATACTGCAGTGGAACGGCATTTAAACATACTGAAAAAATAAATCTTTGAACTTCAAGACTACTGGTACTCTCATTGCATTAAATGAGAACTCTTATTGTTGTTGTTAGGTGCCAGCGAGTTGTCTTCAACTCACAGTGACCCAATGTACAACAGAGCAAAACACTGCCTGGTCCTGTGCCAGCCTCATAATACTTGCTGTACCTGAGCCCATCACTGCAGCCACTGTGTCAACCCATCTCATGGAGGGGTTTTCATTAACCCTCCAGTTACCAAGCATGATATCCTTCTCCAAGGAATGGTCACATCTGACAACATGACCAAAGTAGGTGAGATGAAGTGTGGCCACTCTCACTTCCAGGGAGCATTCCAGCTGCCCTTCCTCCAGGACAGATCTGTTAGTTCTTTTGGTAGTCCATGGTACTTTCAGCATTCTTCGCCAACACCACAACTCAAAATCATAGACTCTTCTCCAGTCTTCATTATTCAGTGTCCAGCTCTCACATGCATATGAGTCAATTGAAAATACCATGGCTTGGGTTAGGCATAACTTAGTCTTCAAAGAGACATCTTCGGTCTTCAGCACTTGAAAGAGATCTTTTGTAGCAGATTCACCCAGTGCAATACATCATCTGATGTCTTGACTGCTGCTGCCATTGGTGTTAATTGTGGAACCAAATAATATGAAATCCTTGACTTAAAACTTTCCTCTACTTATCATAATGCCAACTATTGGTCCAGTTGTGAGAATTTTCGTTTTCTTTATGTTGAGATGTAATCCATAGTGCAGACTGCAATCTTTAATCTTCATAAGTAAGTGCTTTAAGTCATCCTAATTTCAGCAAGCAAAGTTGTGTCATCTGCAAATCGTAGGTTGTTAATGAGTCTTCCTCCAATCCTAATGCCACGCTCTTCTTCCTATACTCCAGCTTCGATTATTTGCTCAGCATACAGATTGAATAAGTATGGTGAATTACACAACCTTGACGCACTCCCTTCCTGATTTTAAACCACGCAATATCCCCTTGTTCTATTCAAATGACAGCATCCTTGTCTATGCACAGGTTCCTCATGAGCACAATTAAGTCTTCTGGAATTCTCATTCTTCTCAATGTTATCCATAATTTGTTATGATCCACACAATCGAATGCTTTTGCATAGTCAATAAAACCCAAGTAGTCATCTTTCTGGTATTCCTTGCTTTCAGTCAAGAACCATTTGACATCAGCAATAATATCTCCCATTCTACATTCTCTTCTGAACACAGCTTGCATTTCTGGAAGTTCTCTGTCTATATCTTGCTGCAACCATTTTTTAATTATCTTCAACAATATTGTATGTGATATTAATGATATTGTTTAATAATTTCCACATTCTTTGGGATCAGCTTTCTTTGAAATGGGTACAAATATGGATTTATTGCAGTCAGTTGTCCAGGTAGCTGTCTTCCACATCTCTTGGCATAGATGAGTAAGTGAGGCATCTTTTTGCTGAAATATCTCATTGAGTTTAGGTCAATTCCTGGAGCCTTGTTCTTCACCAATTCCTTCAGTGCAGCTTCAACTTCTTCCTTCAGTACCATTGGTTCTTGATCATTTGCCACCTCCTGAAAAGGATGAACATCAACCAATTCTTTTTGGCATGGTGACTCTGTGTATTCCTTCTATCTTCTTTTGATGTTTCCTGCATCATTCTCTATTTTGCCCATGGACTCTTTCAATATTGCAACTCAAAACTTAATTTTTTTCCTCAGTTCTTTTGGGTTTAGAAATACCAAGTGTGTTCTTCACTTTTGGTTTCTAAGTCCAGGTCTTTTCACATTTCATTATAATAATTGACTTTGTCTTCTCAAACTGCTCTTTGAAATCTTCTGTTCAGTTGTTTTGTCTTTTCCATTCTTCCATTTGCTTTAGCTACTCTCCATTCAAGGGCAAGTTTCAGAGTCCCTTCTGACATCCATTTTGGTCTTTTCTTCCTTTTCTGTCTTTTTAATGACCTTTTGCTTTCTTCATGGATGATGTTCTTGATGTCATCCCACAATTCCTCTGGTTTTTGGTCATCGGTGTTCAATGCATCATATCTATTATTTAGATGGTCTCTTAATTCAGGAGAGATTTAATCAAGGTCTTATTTTGGCTCTTGTGAACTGGTTTTAATTGTCTTTAGCATCAACTTGAACTTGCATAGGAGCAGTTGATGGTCTGTTCCACAGTCAGTTCCTTGCCTTGTTTTGGCTGAAGATATTGAGCTTCTCCATCACTTCTTTTCACAGATACAGACAGTTGCATTCCTTTGTACTCCATCTGGCAAATCCATATGTATAGCCACTGTTTATGTTGTTGAGAAAAAGTATTTACAATGAATAAGTCATTGGTCTTGCAAATTTCTATCATGTGATCTCCAGCATTATTTCTATCACCAAGGCCATATTTTCCAGCTACTTGTGATTCTTCTTTGTTTCCAAATTTTGCACTCCAATCACTAGTGATAATCAACACTTCTTGATTGCATGTTTGGTCAATTTCAGACTGTAGAAGTTGGTAAAAATCTTCAATTTCTTTGTCCTTGGCTTTGGTGGTTATTGTATGGATTTGAATGGTAGCATTAATCGGTTTTCCTTATAGGTGTATGGATATTATCCTATCACTGATAGCATTGTACTTCAGGATAGATTTGGAAACATTCTTTGTGAGAATGAATGCCATACCATTCCTCTTTAATTTGTCATTCCTGGCATAGTAGATGCTATGGTTGTCTATTTCAAAATCACCAAAACCAGTCCATTTCAGCTCACTAATGCCTAGGATATCAATTATGCATTCCATTTCATTTTTGACAACTTCCAATTTCCCTAGATTCATACTTAATACATTCCTTGTTCCGATTATTAATGAGTGTTTGCAGCTGTTTCTTCTAATCTTGAGTCATGCCACATCAGCGAATGGAGGTCCTGAAAGCTTTACTCCACCCACATTATTAAGGTCAGCTCTACTCTAAGGAGGCACTTCTTCCCCAGTCATATTTTGAGTGCCTTCTGACCTGAGGGACTCCATCAATATATCAGAGAATGTTTCAGAGCTATTCATAAAGTTTTCCAGTAATATATCAGACAGTGTTTCATTGCTGTTCATAAGGTTTTCAGTGGCCAAATCTTTGAGAAGGGGATGGCCCCTTCCTTCTTCCAAGTCTCTCCTAGTCTGGAAGCTCTGCTGAAACCTATCCACCATGCGTAACCCTGCTGGAATTTGAAATACCAGTGGCATAGACTCCAGCCTCACAGCAACATGCAAGCCACCACAGTACAACAAACTGACAGACAAGAGGTAGAAATGAGAAGTAGGGGAAAAAATCTATAAAAGCTCACCAGAAATCAACATTGGGAAGTAAAAGAGAGATGTTGCTTAGTTGTGATTCTCAATCTGAGATTTCATATCTCAGAAACACCTGTTATCGAAACAAGAATATAGTATAAAAAGCCAGAGTATAGTCTCTTGACTTACAGTTTAGTCAATTGTCTAAAATGAGGTAGGGAATTTCAGTAAATTAGCTAGTAAATATATTAAATTGCTTATCTTATTTTGAAATTAATTACTATTCATTTTAACATAAAATTTTACATAAAATTTTAACAGATTTATATGGATCATACGTTGTTTGCCTCACCAACATTCACTCATTCTACTCTCCCATTAAGTGGACCTCTGTTTTGTTTTGGGGAATTCATCCATCCCAAGTCTGTCTTCCAAAGTGCCTCTTGGTAAGGTGACTAGTAGTTAAATGCTTAGCTATTTGTACCACCCAGGGACTCTTGACTCTGAACTGTGTCCTAGGACTGTCTGATACCATAAGTCTATTGCTCTTCCTGTCTGTTTTTTTTTTTGTTGTTGTTGTTGTTCTTGCACCTGGACAAGACTACTTTTCCATAGTTTGATTTTTTATTTTAATATTTGGTAAAACTGCTCTTTCCTCTCTAAATTTTGAAAAATTCCCTTTTTATTCATTTTCCTCAGTTGCAAATTTACTTTTTTTTTTTTTAACTGTAATTATGGAAGTCTTGTGTGAATTTAAGAAAATGGACACCTTTTTCATCCAGAAACTTCTCCATCCAGAAGGTCAATGTATGCCTCTGTTATTTGTCAAGTTTTCCTTTATTTGAGAAGAAATAATTAAGTGCCACCAATAAGATTGAAGATACTCTTTCAAAGAAATAGATGGGGTTGTAAGGATTGCTGTTGGGTCTCAATTTTTTAGTTCCTATCTTCCTTTCAGCATTCATTTTCTAAAAGCAAAATTGAATGTTTTAATGTAAAGGCTTAAATGGTATTTTTTTAGAGATCAAGCATCGGAAAACCAGATTTTTAGTTATTCCTCTACCACTGAGTACTTATATAATACACTAAACTTTGTAAAGCTTCCATTAAGAAAAGGGCAAAATCAATATAGAACTAAACAGGATTTATTATATAACTTCAAGGTTTAAAAAAGTGTCTTTTATATTAAAATTTGTGTACTGTTAGTAAATTTGTGTACTACTACAAGAGTCGGGGCCGACTCGACGGCAAATAACAACAACAGCAGCAACAACACAAGTGAACCTCACCAGATGGAATACAAGGAATCAAATCGATTGTATCTGTGAAAAAAGATGATGGAAAAACTCAGTATCATCAGTCAGAACAAGGCCAGGGGCCAAGTGGGGAAGAGACCATCATTTGCTCATATGCAAGTTACAGTTGAAGATGAAGAAAATTGAAACAAGTCCAGAGAGCCAAAATACAACCTGAGTATATCCCACCTGAATTTACAGACCATCTCAAGAATAGATTTGAATTGAACAAATGACTGAAGACCAGATGAGTTGTGGGATGACATCAAAAACATCATACATGAAGAAAGCAAAAGGTCATTAAAAAGAAAGGAAACAAAGAAAAGACTAAAATGGATTGAGAACAGACTCTGAAACTTCCTCTAGAATGTAGAGTAGCTGAAGCGATTGTAAGACACTATGAAGTAAAAGAGCTGAACAGAAGATTTCAAAGGGCAGCTCAAGAAGACAAAGTATTATAATGAAATGTGCAAAGATCTGGAGTTAGAATACCAAAAGGGAAGAACATGCTCAGCATTTTTCAAGCTGAAAGAACTGAAGATAAAAGTCAAGTCTTGACTTGCAACACTGAAGGATTCTATGGCAAAATTTTGAATGATGCAGAAAGCATCAATTGGAATACACAGATTCATTGTACCAAAAAAAAAAAATGATTGACATTCAAGCATTTCAGGAGGTAGCATATCATTAAGAACTGTAGTGCAGTGAATTGCTTAATATGGCCCTTCTAGCCATCATCCTCCATTTTGTGATGTATTTTAAATCCTAATCCCTATGCCTGTTAGGGAGCTCTGGTAGCATAGTGCCTAAGGCATTTGACTGCTAACCAGAAGGCTGGCAGTTCAAACCTACCAGCCACTCCTCAGAAGGAAGGTTGGGCAGTCTACCATAGTGATACTGCCTCGGAAACCCAAGGAGGGGTCGCTATGAGTCGGGTGCGACTTGATGGTACATAACAACAACATGCCTTTTAGGCATGCTGGAAGGTGTGATTCAAGTCACCACCCTTAGCTTCCATAAGGGTATATATAGAATGTTCTGGGGAAGTTTACTCTCTATTGCTCCAGTTCCGTGTTTGGTTCATCATCTCACCCCTGGACTTGAGACAGCAGCCATCATCTGACCTGCCGATTTGAGTTCGCCAACCCCTACAACCATGTGAGTTGGGAGAATCCTAAAGACTTACCCACAGACCTGAGAATTGCCAGCCTGCCAACCTGCCAGTATGTACCACTACCACGTGAGCTGTTTCCTTGGGAGTTTGTGAGTTCTGTGAGATTACAGTGAACTACGGAACTCTAAGACAGGAGGGAGATTATTGAGGGGAGGAGGAGGAGTTGATATCAGAGATGATGGAGTGGCATGGCAGTTTGGAAAAGTTGCACATTTGGGGCATCTTTACCCTCCACCTCATAGGGACCAGACTTTTGCTGAACTTTCTAAAAGAAATTATTCAAGGAAGAACTGATGATATCAAAGGAAGATGTCCAAGCTTCCCTGAAAGCATTAGTGAACAAAGCCCCATGAGTTGATGGAACACCAAATGGATGCCATGCCGGAAGCCTTCACTCCTTTATGACAAGAAATTTGGAAGACAGCTACACCAAACAACTGGAAGATATCCATATTTGTGCCCATTCCAAAGAAAGATGATCTAGAAGAATGCAGAAATTATCGAACAATATCATTAATATCACACACAAGTAAAATTTTGCTGAAGATGATTCAAAAGAAGTTGCAGCAGTGCTTCAACAGAGAACTGCCAAAAATTCAAGCCAGATTCACAAGAGAGTATGGAATGAGGAATATCATTGCTGATATCAGATGGATCTTGGCTGTAAGCAAAGAATACAGAAAGATGCTTACCTGTGTTTTATTGGCTGTGCAAAAGCCAAATACTGTGTGGATCATAACAAATTATGAATATCATTTTGAAGAATGAGAATTCCAGAGCACTTAATTGTGATCATGCGGAACCTGTACATAGACCAAAAGGTATTTGTTCAAACAGAGCAAGGGGATATTGTGTGATTTAAAATCAGGAAAGGTGTGTGTCAGAGTTGTATCCTTTTACTATACTTATTCATTCTTTATCCTGAGCAAATACTTCAAGAAGCTGGACTATATGAGGAAGAACATGGCATCAGGATTGGAAGAAGTTTCATTAACTCTGCAATGTGAAGATGACACAATCTTGCAGTATGGATTACACTCAACATAAAGGAAACAAAAATCCTCACAACTGGACCAATGAGCAACATCATGATAAATGGAGAAAAGATTGAACTTATCAAGGGTTTTATTTTCCTTGGATCCACAATCAATGCCCACATATGCAGCAGTCAGTAAATCAAATGACATATTGCATTTCGATACACCTGTTGCAAAAGACTTCCTTAAGCATTAAAGAACAAAGATGTCACCTTGAGGACTAAGGTGTGTGTTCTGTTACCTAGTACTGCTCTGACAAGGATATACTACAAATGGGATGCCCTTAACAAACAAGAGTTTATTCTTACAATTTGGAGGCTTTAAGTCCAAGTTCAAAGTGCCAGGCCCTAGCGGCTGGGTGAAAGCCCCTCAGCCTTGGGGTCCAGCTCTGCCTCCTGCTCCTGGCCCACTGGAGCTAGAGGCGTTTCTTCACTCAGACAGCTGCCGGCTGCTGAGGCTGAGAAGCCCCAAGGTTGACAAGTAAAAAGGCACAGTCCCAATGTTACCAAACCACACGGCAGGCCATTAACTGAAGTCTATTGTAAGTCCCAAGGTCAACAAAGCATAGCAGGCGTCTGAGCAATGACATGGCTACATTCAGGGTCCAACCATGCCATAGGCTAGAGACCATTCCCAAGGCTTCTCCTTATATACAGGAAGCAGACCACATCCCAAAGGCAGCTCCTCAGCTGCTTGTGGTAGATTCCACCATGGAGTTGATTGCCAGTCTCATCATGGGGAGTAACTACCACCAGCTGCCAGCCACTCAACCAGGCCCAGCCAAGTTGACACACAAATGTAACTACCACAGTGTGCCTGACCCAAGCCATGGTATTTTCAGTTGCCTCGTATACATGTAAAATCTGAACAATGAATAAGGAAGACAGAAGAATTGATGCATTTGAATTATGGTGTTGGTGAAGAATATTGAATATACCATGAACTGTCAGAAGAATGAACAAATCTGTTTTGGAAGAAGTACAAATGGAATGTTCCTTTAGAAGTGAGGATAGTGAGGCTTTGTGTCATGCAGTTTGGTCCTGTTATCAGGAGGTACCAGTCCCTAGAGAAGATCATCATGCTTGGTAAAGTATACCAAACCGAACGAAAACCACTGTCATCAAGTCGTATCTGATGCACAGCAACCCCTCTTTGGGTTTCTGAGGTGGTATCACTATGGAAGTAGATTGCCCAACCTTCCTTCCAAGGAGTTGCTGGTGGGTTTGAACTTCCAGCCTTATGGTGAGCAGTCAAATGCCTTAGGCACTACGCTACCAGAGCGCCTTTGTAAAGTATAGAGTCAGCAAAAAAGAGGAGGACTTTCAATGAGATGAATTGACACAATAGCTGCAACAATGGGATCAAACGCGGCAATGATTGTGAGGATGGTATAGGACCCTCTGTGTTTTGTTCTGGTTTATATAGAATTGCTATGAGTCAGAACTGAACTGATGACACCTACTAACAACAACAATAAAACATCACTCTGTCATTTATCCTTGTTGTTTGAACATTGATATGATTGATCTAGTATCATCAATAGTCATTCTTTTATTGCACTGGCAATCAAATTCTGCAGAAATAGATAAAATACCTTACTAGACTTTGTGCAGATTATCCTGAAATAAACAGAGAATGTTTAGCAAAATAAATATTTTTTGTACATGTTAATGTTTTTATGAAATGTGTGATAGGCTTTGATAAATTTTATTTTCCAAGTACTTTTATATTATTGTAGAAACCAAAAAAAAATTATTATAATAAATATTATCTTCCTATAAAGAAAGTAAAACAAGGTTAACAGACACTTTTAAAGAACTCTTATTATGTGATTGTTTCTACATTTTTTATGCAATCTGAATCTTTTTTCATTGCTGCTAAAAGGGCATGGAGACAACATCTTCCAACTTCCTCTAACTTCACAAGAGGAAGATAGAATCACCATCAGCAGCGCAAGGTTTAGTCCTATGAGGGCAGACGTGCCACCACCCTCCAGCCTTTTCACCAATTCTGACACCAGCCTTCCCTCTCATGGCACTCACTGCCTCTCTGCTGGGTTCAATAATTTGTTCCAATGGCCACACAGAACTAACAGACAATGCTCACAATTATGAGATTTATTAGGGAAGTAGCAGGTGACAATTCAGGTTCAGGAACACACTCATGATACAGTTCTTCATCAGGACAGTCTCCCTTTACTATGCCTTCAGGCACATCTCTCTGGCCCTTGGTCTTTCTGCCTGGCCTCTGCCCTGCTCAGGTAAGTGGTGCAAAGCTCTTTTAGCTCTGCTGATAAGTACACTTATATGCAGCCCACTCTGCCAGCAAGCCTTCTGCCCAAGGGCACACAGCTTTTTCACTCCATCAGCCAGAAAACCTGCCACTCAGTCTCCTGCCTCTTGGCTCACTGCTGCCATCACTCAGTCTAGGTCTTTCTCTCAGTCAGGCATCTCTCAGCCAAGGAGGTACAGCTCAGGGATCTCGTGTCCAAGGTTGCACTCCACCTCCAGCTCTTCTCTCTTGATGGCAGTGAGATCCCTCTTTCTGCCTCTAGGAACGCTCATTTGAAGCCTGGCAGAGTGACAAAACTAACCAATCCCAACAACAGAGTTCTACACACCTTATCTGCATGGTCCCACGCAGTAATCTGGTGGGAGTTACAAAGGCTATGGCTAGATAAGTCGTACTAAGTAATTGTTTTAACATTAAGTTGACTATCATATAACTTTTATTTATAATTAATGATGCAAAATGTCCTAATAAGAATAAAATTATTCTTTGGCTATCAACAAGAGTTTAACTTCAGATTATGTATTACAATAGCAAACAAAAATTTAAAAAGCAAACAATTAAACAAACAAAGCCCATGGGTAAATGAGCAAATTAAGGTTCATTTGTAGACATAATTATGTAAAAGAAAACTTTTATAAATCAGTGCAATGAAATCTTTACCCAAAGAATATTTTAAATAATCTTGGTTTCTACTGGTCCTTTGTTAGGTTAGAGTGACCTTGTTCAATCAGGCATTTGCGCAGTAGTCTGTAGGGAAAAATATATTTCTTCAAGGAAATAGTATATGAATATGTTATTATGAATACCCCCACTCTTGCAAACGGTTCCTCTTCCTTACCACTATTACAATAGATATGTTAGATTGTTGTGGACATATCTATGTTGGAATATTTATTACATTACATTATATCTCTTTAGGAGCTCTGGTGGCATAGTGCCTAAGGCATTTGACTGCTAACCAGAAAGTGGTAGTTCAAACCCACCAGCCACTCCTGGAAGGAATATTGGTCAATCTACTTCCATAAAGATAGTGCCTCGGAAGCCCAATGAAGGGTGTCTATGAGTTGAAATGACTCGACGGCAGTGAGTTTGGTTATGGTTAATATCTCCTTTATGAAAATTGTAGGAAGAAATTTATGTTTTTAAATCAAGAATACTTTCACTTCTCCTGAAAATTGTCTTATCCTAGGACAATGAATTCTGTCATTAATAACCCTTTGTATTGCCTGCTGAAAAGCTTAAAATTAAGATTATGGGGAGCCTGAAACCAGTGTAGATTTCATATACACAAGTGGTTATATTAATTTCATTTCCCTAATGGTTCCACTATTATTGTTTTTTAATATGAATATATTTCATATTTGTTTTTAGTTATTATTAGCTAACACTTAGGTTTTGCAAGTCTTCTTTTGAAGAAGGTGACATATGGATTAGTTAATGTTTTAAATTCCCATTTCTAAAAAATGTAATAACTGCCTATGCTTGTCATGTGGCATCCCTCAAAAAAGTAGTAACTGCCTATGCTTGTCATGTGGCATCTTTCCTTCATCCTCCCCCAATCCATCATTTGAAGTAGTGTTCATACAATGGGAGCGTTGTGCTGTG
>NW_006921706.1:2699004-2708740 GCF_000298275.1 Orycteropus afer afer
GAAATTTTGAATGTTTGCACATTTGAGTGTGACATCTGTGAGCTTATTGTTATTTTTAAATAGGATGATCAGCACTCTGATTTCCTATAAGACCCTCAGTGTGTTTGTAAAGTGGTGGTCTGCATATTGATCCCTCTTGTTTCCATGAATAAAATTGATTTTCCTCCCCACTGAGACTTATCCCTGTCATCAAACTTACTTTTTCTCTTATACCAAAATGACATTTGATTGGATTATTCAACACAAGAAAGCTTCTATGGTTGAGCACAATCGATATGCTTGTGTTCCCTGATTTTACAGACCTTTCAGTGACTACTTCTCTAACTGAAAGCTGAAATGGCTTGTGTTCTAGTCAGATTATACCAAATCTTCAAGAAATTTTTTTTTGGAATCACACCTATTTCATCAACCTAAAATAATATTCAGTAAGTCTATTCCTAAAAATGCATGCTCATATATATATCAATAAACTTTTTCAAGCACTATTATTTGCAAGATACTATGGTATAGGTAGGAGTTCTGGTAGCATAGTGCCTAAGGCACTTGACTGCTCACCAGAAGGCTGGCGATTCAAACCCACCAGCCACTCCTCAGAAGGAAGGTTGGGCAATCCTACTTCCGTAGTGATACTGCCTCGGAAACCCAAGGAGGGGTCGCTATGAGTCGGGGCCGACTCGATGGCAAACAACAACAACAACATGGTATAGGTAAATATATGTAGATGGTTCTTACTCCAACTGACTTTATATCCTGTGATATATAGAGAATAAATTCATAAAAGTTAATTGACAATAAAAATAGCATATACCTATATGTGATCTGACTCAGCGACCCTATAGGACAGAATAGAACTGCCTCCACAGGATTTCAAAGGCTGTAAATCTTTATGGAGGTAAACTGCCTAATTTTTCTCTCATGGAGTGGATGGAAGGTTCAAACCACTGAACTTAGGTTAGCATCCAAATGCTCTAGCCACTGCACTACCAGAGCTCCTTTAAATAGCATATCATTAATTTTAATGTATAGTCCTATCAACTCTATTAGGAGCTCTGAGCATGCAATGGTTAAGCACTTGGCTGCTAACCTAAAGGTTGGGGGTTCAAGCCTACCCAGTAGCTCTGTAGGAGAAAGACCTGAAATGTATGTATCTGACAACCTGCCACCCAGGAAACCCTATGGGGCAGGTCTACTTTGTCAGTTGGGGTCATTATGAGTCAAAAATTGAATCAATGGTGCCTAGAAGCAACAACAAATACTGTCAAGGATGCTCAAATTACTTTGAACCATTTATTTTACCAAGGAGCTCTGGTGGTGTAGTGGTTAAGGCATGTGTCTGCTAACCAGAAGAAAGGTAGTTCAAACCCAACAGCCACTCCATGAGAGAAAGATGAGGCAATCTACTTCCACAAAGATTTACAGCAACCCAGTGGGAGTTGCTATGAGTCGGAAGCCACTCAGTGGCTTGGTGTTCCTTGGCTTGAGCCTTCCCTTTGTCTGTGTGTCTTTCCATGTCTGTTTTCCCTCTTTATGAGGCAAGAGTTAGAAAAATTTAAGTTTAGAACTCATCCACTCCAGTATGACCTTATTTGACTCAACTGATAGCAAAAGAAAAACCCTATTTCCCCAAACAAGGTCATATTCAGAGGCAGAAGGCTTAGGACTCCAATATAGTTTTTTAGGGGACACAATTCAGTCCATCACAGGAAGGAAAAAAATTAAAGAGCAAAAATAGAAAAGAAGGCATGCAAAAGAAATGATCAAGTAATCCAAAATTTTAAAAGAATAACATTTATAAATCCATAGGGAGACAAATCAAGAAAAAGAAAAGATAGTAAACACACATTACCAATTTCAGAGTGAAATAGTAAAGGGATATTAACAATTTCATACCAAAAACATTTAAAATTTTAGATAGGAAAAAACAGATTCCCTGAAAAATATAATTCACCAAAACTGAATCCATAGTAAATGTCATCTCATAAAGAAAACTATAGCCCCAGATGGCTTCACTGGCAAATACTGCCAAAATATTTAGAAAGAAATAATGTCAATTTTATACAAATTTTTGAGAGAAGCCAAACTGAATAACATTTGTTTCACGAAGCCAGTGGCATATTAATACCAAAATTAATGGCAAAATTAGATATCAAAATTCTAAACAAAATGTGAGCTAATCATATCCAATAATATATAAACACAAGTCGGATCCGACTCAGCGACCCCTCCTTGGGTTTCTGAGGCAGTATCACTATGGAAGTGGATTGCCCAACCTTCCTTCTGAGGAGTGGCCAGTGGATTTGAACCACCAGCCTTCTGGATAGCAGTCAAATGCCTTAGGCACTACACCATCAGAGCTCCTGATATATAACTATATTGTTGTTAGTTGCCGTCAAGTTGGCTCAATCCATAATTAGTTGTGTTTTTTCCCATAAATCTGAGGGCAGTTTATAATTCAAAAATCAAACTGTGATTCAACATGGTAATAAAATAAAAGAAAAACGAAGCATATAATTGTCTGAGTAGATTCTGAAAAGACATTTGATAAAATTCAGCATTTATTTATGATAAAAGTTCACAGTAAGCTATGAATAAATCTGTCTTTAATTTGATAAGTATATAATAGGTATATTAAAACAAACATCATATTTCATGGTGAAATATTTAAAACTTTCTCTCTCTGAGATAATTAACCAACAGTGAAGGTCAAAAATTATCACTACTCAATTAATTAATTAACAACTTAATCAAATCAAATTTAGTTTTATATATTAATATTATATCTAGTGACTAACTATAAGATTGTAATAAAAATTACAACTTCATATTTTCTTCAATTATAACTTTTTAAGTAATGTTTACTCCAAATGCAAATTCAAAGAATCAAGAATAAACACCACTTTGGAAATTGGAAATTGGAAGAATATGTTCTACCAGATGTCTTTATATTAACCAAAGTAAGTAAGATATAGTAACATTGAGGCAAGGATATGCAAATAGATCAATAGAACAGACTACACAGTCCAGAAATAGAACCGCATATTTTGAACACAAGTACGATAAAGTGGGAATGTAAAACAGAGAAAAAGCTTTTTTTAAATAAATGATAGTAAGTTAAGAGGATAGCATAATGAAAAAAAAAAAAAAAAAGAAAACAGGAATTTGATCCCTCTCTCAAATAATACTCAAAAGACAATTCCAACTGAATTGTTAATCAAAATACAAAAATTAAAGCAAAAAGTTTCTGATCTAGAAGACAATAAAGGAGATTAACTTCATGATGGTGTAGAGAAGGTTTAGTGAACAAACATATGAACTATATTAATGATTAGTGAAAATAGAAGCATTAAACAAAGATCTATGAATGAAATATGCTTCTACATTATCTCACTATCCTTAGCTCTGTCCCACAAAAAATATGATAATTTATTACACATAAGTTCATTTTGTCCACTGAACTAGAAATTTAAAAATTACTGTCCATACTTAATTGACATTAATATTCCCAAAGCATCTAGTTCTGAATCCAGAGTACATCTATGGCAAATACTTTCTGTGTAAAGAGTTTCAGAAAAAAAAAATGTATACATATATGTGTGTGTATGGGAGCTCTGGTAGAGTAGTGCCTAAGGCACTTGACTGCTAACCAGAAGGCTGGCGGTTCAAACCCACCAGCCACTCCTCGGAAGGAAGATGGGGCAATCTACTTTCATAGTGATACTGCCTCAGAAACCCAAGGAGGGGTCGCTATGGGTCAGGTCCGACTTGACGGCACATAACAACAACAACATAGATGTGTGTGTGTGTACAATTTTTTTTTCTATTTTCTTACTCCTCTTTTATTTTGTCAGGAAAATAATGTTTTTCCTCTTCCTTGATGTATTCACTGTACCTAGAACAGTGCCTAGCACATATGTGAATGAACCTTGGTACTGACCAAACCATTTACCCTATTTTCACATGTAATGTGCACATATAAATAAGGTACACATACATATACTGTGCATAATGTGATAGGAAACTAATAATTGAGTCTTCTGCAGATTGTAAAAACTGTAACATGTATGTTACTTGTATAGAACAACAGTAGTCATGTATATCACAGTTATGCTTCTCCATCAACTTAGAGTAATCCCTTATCCATTTCACTCCATTGAAATTCTAGTCATTTGTCAATAACTGAATAGAACAGTCTTCACAAACCTCCTCACTCTTCCCTAACTGCTTTCCCCTTGCACTCTAAGAACAATTTCATCGTATCCCTATCATGGCATATATTATGCTTTCCTTGTGTTACATTTAGTTCTATACGTATCTGTTTTTCTGACTTAAACAGTAAGATAGTGGAAAAAGTGAGCAGAGCAAAAGGGAATACACAAGTATTAACATTTTCTTGATATGCCTCAAGCTCTGAGCAGAGTGGTACTTCATTTAATCCTCAAGTGACCTTTCAATAAATATGCTGATCTGTTCTTACAAATGAAGAATTTGATGCTTTGAGAGGTTAGATGCCATGCCCAAAGTGGCACATCTAGGAGCAATCAAGCTTTTGTTTGTATCCAGGTTTCTCTGTCTTTGAAGTCAGCTCCTCTTTCATCTTCCCATGTATCTGTCTTTTCTGTGAACCGTACAGCTCCTTAGCTGTTGCTCTCCACTTGAGTGGTCAAGAGGATTTATGGATTTCAATAGTCTGTTGGTTCTTTAAAAGGTGCTCTGGTGGTGTAGCGGTTAAGGCATTGGGCTGCTAACCCAAAGTTTGGTGGTTCAAACCCACCAGTCACTCCATGAAAGAAAGATGAGGCAGTAAGCTTCCATAAATATTTACAGCCTTGGAAACCCAAGAGGGGCCTCACTATGAGTCAGAATCAACTTGATGGTGGTGAGTTTGAGTTTGGTGGTGGTCCCCTCCTGCCCTCAGTTGGTTGGTTCTTTCATTACAAATGTTGACTTTCCATGAAAAGTACCTGATTCTACGTGGGACAAATGCAGGTTATAATATAGAGATGATATGTCTGTCAGTATTTCTAAGATAACAGAAAAATAAACCTACTATAAAATTCTTGGGAGCTCTGGTGGTGTAGTGCCTAAGGCATCTGACTGGTAACCAGAAGGTTGGTGGTTAAAACCCACCAGCCACTCCTCAGAAAGAAGGTTGGAGAATCTACTTCCATAGTGATAGCACCTCAGAAATCCAAGGAGGGGTCACTATGCGTCGTAATTGACTCGACGGCAGTGAGTTTGGTTGTTTTTTTTTTTTTTAAATAAAATTCTCTTCTATTGTGTGCATCTTTTAAGTGTACTTATATATAAATGACACTTATAAAGTTGTATTTAATATAATGAACATGTCTACTGACAGCTCAGCTCAAGAAAAGGCCTAGGAGTATTTGAGATAAAATGGAAATCATAAGCTCACATCAGAATAATAATATATGTTGGGATTTTTTTCTTTTTCTCTTCGTGATTCTCACGTGATTATTTTTGACTTTATAGCCTATACTTTGTTGTTTTCAGTGTCTCTGTTTTTCATTACATAGCTGTATTTTCAGGAGTAAAAACATTTTTAAAAACTATTTCACATATTGGAGGTTTTAAAAATTCACTTTGTGGTTGTCTTATAATGATATAAAAATATTTCTACCTTTTCTTCCTTAAACCCTTGACCCTGTGAATATGACAGATAGCAATGGATTTTGTACCTAAAAATAATTATTGGGATGGGAAAAATACTATTGCTTTCTCTGTTTTATTCCTTCATGTCATGGAAAGATTTTATCTACATACTGTTATTTTGATAAATAAATAAACATTGCCTGTCAGGTTGATTCTGACTCCTGGCCACCCTGTAGGAGGGAATAGAACTGCCCATTGGGGGTCCAAGGCTTTAATTTTTACAGAAGCATACTACCCTATCTTTCTCCCACAGGGTGGCTGGTAGGTTTGAACCACTGGCCATTTTGTTAGCAGCTGAGCACTTTAACCACTGCACCATGAGAGCTCTTTGTTACAGCAATATAAGTGTAGATATGTATATCCTTCTGTTACCAAAAGTGCTACTGAGATTACAGAACATTTGGTACCATATTCCCAAATTCAATCACATTTCACATTATTATTTTTATGGTGTCTTCTAAACATTTGCTTAAATATATTCTGACTTTCAATTAAAAATTAACATTTAATGTTGCAAAAATATAAGTTAAATTCACTTTGCTTTTAAAGAATAAATAGTAGTTCATGGAGATTTATATTGTCAGTAAATAGCCTTTTTTTCTTAATAAAAAGAGGGGAAAAAAATGGAAGGGTACGCTATCTTACCCAAAAAGTACACTTAATAACTTCTCTTTTGGAAGAATTACCAAATCTGCATTAGTTCATCTAGAGTCATGACTCAGTTCTCATAGAGTTGTTCTAGGGTATAGGAACATTAGCTACGCTTAATAAAAAGCCATATTTACATTTGATCTCTCCTATTTCAAAAAATGAATTTTCAGATGTATTTCATGAATGCAGTCACCCTGAATGTTGGTTTTGAACTTGTTTGCAGTAAGGTCAATCAACTAATTAATTAGGTATTATACTTTATTATAGCTACAATACAGTTTAAAATAAAAATATATATAAATGGTAGCTCTTAAGAAATCTTACATTTAGGAAGGAGAATTGGCAAATAAAAGATATGACCAAAACCAAAAATCTTCATATTTATATTATTTAATCATCTTTCATCCACAACATACTCACTTACTGTATCCTCTACATTATGAATTGATATACTGCTTGAAATATTTTAGCACTCTTTAATAGAGTTTGATCAGTCACAGTTACTAAGTCTCAACTCACTTAGCTAAGGCAGCACTCCTTGTTTCTTCTCAGCAGCTTGTGAGATTACATCCATGGATAGTACAGCTAAGATATTATTTATACAAATCCTGTACTGGAAAGACTACTGAAATATGAATAGAGAATTGAATTCCACAACTCACTCTGCAAATTACTACAAAACATTGGGCAAGCCTTTTCTCCTATCATAAATTCAATTTATTGATTTCTAAAGGAAGCATGTACAAGATTCCTGAAGCTTTGATTTCTATGAAGATAAATCAGTGTTGGGTAATTAATCCAGTTAAATGCAAAAATAATAGGTAGTTTTCATGGTCAGTAGATGATTAAGGAAATTCTGAAGTTGGGTAGATGCATTATATTTAATTGTTGATACTTGTGCTTATTTATTATTGTTGTTCCTGTAGGTTCTGATTCATACTGACCCTCTGTACACAGAACGGAACACTGCCCAGTCCTGCACCATCCTCACAATCCTTGCTATGCTTGAGTCCATTGTTGCAGCCACTGTGTTAATCCATCTCATTCAGGGACTTCCCCTTTTTCATTAACCCCTGTTTTACCAAGCATGATATCCTTCTGCAGGGAATGATCCCTTCTGAAAACATAAGCAAAGTAGGTGAGGCTAAGTCTGGCCAGTCTCGCTTCTAAGGAGCATTCTGGCTGCACACCCCCCAGAACAGATGAGCTAGTTTTTCTGGCAGTCCATGGTACTTTCAGTATTCTCCGCCGGTGCCACAACTCGAAAGCATCTACTCTTCTTTGGTCTTCCTTATTGTAAATACCATGGCTTGGGTTAGGCACACCTTAGTCTTCAAAGAGACATCTTTGCTCTTCATTGCTTGAAAGGTCTTTTTGCAGCAGTTTTGCCCAGTGCAATATGTCGTCTGATGGCTTGACTGCTGCTTCCATTGGTGTTGATTGTGGAACCAAGTAATATGAAGTCCTTGACAACTTCAGTCTTTTCTCCATTTATCATGATGCTGCTAATTGGTCCAGTTGTGAGGATTTCATTTTCTTTATATTGAGGTATAATTCATACTGCAGACTGCAGTCATTAATCTTCATCATTTAGTGCTTCAAGTCATCTTCACTTTCAGCAAGCAAGGTTGTGTCATCTGCATATCACAGTTTATTAATGAGTTTTCCTCCAATCCTGATCCTGTGTTCTTCTTCATATAGTCCAGTTTCTTGGATTATTTCCTCAGCATTCAGATTGAAGAAGTATGGTGAAAAGATAAAATCCTGATACACTCCCTTCCTGATTTTAAACCATGCAGTAGCCCTTGCTCTGTGTGATGACAGCCACCTGGTCTACGTACATTTTCCTCATGAACACAATTAACTGTTCTGGAATTCCCATTCTTCTCAATGTTATCCATAATTTGTTATGATCCGCATAGTCAAATGCCTTTGCACAGTCAATAACACGCAGGTAAATATCTTTCTGGTATTGTTTGCTTTCAGCCAATATTCATCTAACATATCCCTTGTTCCACATCCTCTTCTGAATCCAGCTTGAATTTTTGACAGTTCTCTGTCAATATATGGCTGCAACTGTTTCTGAATTATCTTCAGCAAAATTTTATTTGTGTGTGATATTAATAATATTGTTTGATCATTTCCACATTCTGTTAGATGACCTTTCTTTGGAATGGGCACAGATATTGATTTTTTCCAGTCAGTTGGCCAACTAGTTGCCTTCCAAATTTCTTGGCATAAATGAGTAAGCGCCTCCAGCACTGCATCCATTTGTTGAAACATCTTAATGGGTATTCTGCTGATTTCTGGAGCCTTGTTTTCTGCCGATTCCTTCAGTTCACTTGGACCTCTTGCTTCAATACCACTCGTTCTTGATCATATGCTACCTCCTGAAATAGTTGAACACTGGCCAAGTTTTTTTTGTACAGTACGATATTGTTGGGGTTGTGTGTCACCTTGACTGGACCATGTTCCTGAGTGGCTTAAGCAGTTGTGATGTGGTTATTCCCATGATGGGATCAGATGTATATGCTTTGAGCAGCCAATCCACTGAAAGGGAGATTCCCTAGGGGTGTGGCCTGCTACCAATATATATATGGACCTCCTGGGAAAAAGAGACAACCTTCTGTGGATCTGGATCCTGTTGTGCTGCCTACAACTGTCTGTGAATGAACAATAAACCATTCTGCCTGGTAATGTTGCATTCATCGTCTGCCAAAGTCCACAGCCAGTATACTGCCTGCCAACTTTGAGCTTGTCAGACCCTGCAGCTGCATGAGTCAGAAAAAGACTCCAGTGTGACATTTTATCCAGGAACTTGGGACTTGTCAGCTTCTATAACTGTGTAAGCCATCTCTCTCTCCCTCTCTTCCTCTCTCCCTTCCTCCAACTCTCTCTCTCTCTCCCCCCTCTCTCCCACCCCCTTTCTCTTTCTTTCTATAAGCTTTACTGGTTTTGCTTCTCTAGAAAACACAGCCTAACACTACAATGACTGTGTAATCCTTTCATCTTCTTTTGATGCTTCCTGAACCATTCAATATTTTTCCCATAAAATCCTTCGGTATTGCACCTTGAGGATTGAATTTTTTTCAGTTCTCTCAGCTTTAGAAATGCCAAGCATGTTCTTCCCTCTTGGTTTTCTAACTCCAAATCTTCGCACATTTCATTAGAATATTTTACTTTGTCCTCTTGAGCTGTCCTGTGAAACCTTCTCTTCAGTTCTTTTATTTGTGCATTTCTTCCATTTGCTTAAGCTTCTATCCATTCAAGAGCAATTTTCAGAGTCTCTCCTGACATTCATTTTGGCCATTTCTTCTTTTCTTTTTTTTTTTTTAAATTGTGATTTGGGTGAAGGTTTACAGAGCAAATTCACTTTCCATACAGCAGTTCACATATACTTTGTCTCATGACATTG
>NW_006921706.1:2719465-2722390 GCF_000298275.1 Orycteropus afer afer
ATTTTTATTTAAAAGCATGTTTTAAAATATTTGATGAATTCTCAAATGTGATTCCTGATCAATTATATGTAAAATTGCTTCTCCATACCTAGTATTTTTAAGAAATTCTTTTATCATTTATTATCTTAGTTTCCCAGGACTGCCATTACAGAATACCAAAAAGTGCGTTGCTTTAAGGAAAAGAAATTTATTTTCTTACAGTTCTGTAGGCTAGAGTTCAAATTCAGGCATAGGCCATGTCAATTCCTTGTGAATGCTTTGAGATAGAAGCTGTTGCATGCCTTTCTCCGACTTTCTGGTGTTTATCAGTATTCCTTGGTGTTCCTTTCTTACTCATAGATGCATTTGCCTGGATTGTCACACATTGGTTTTCTTCCTACTATGTGTGATCATATCTCCATTTCTGTTCTCCCTTTCTATAAGAGACCACTGAGAAAAGTATAGGATTAGGAAGCAACCTACTCCCATAGGACCTAATATAACCAAATTAATAACAAAATAAAAACCCTATTTCCAAATATAGTCACACTCACAGGCCTAGGAGTTTGTACTTCAGCATATCCTTTTGGGGACATAATTCAGTCATAGCATTTATTATGCCCTTGCTATGGCCAATGAGTTATTAGCAAACATGTCACAAGCAGAACTTGAAAAGCACTTGCTATATAGAGTTGTCTTGCTTTTGCGCTCTGCCATTACCTTGAAAATATACAAAGTTATCTTGCTAAACTGCTCACCCTAGTTATTACAGCTGGGGCTATACAAAAAGCAACCAGCCCTTAGCTGACCAATAATTTTAGTTTTTTTGACCTAAATGTGCTTGTTGCTCTTTCAACCATATATTTCCTTTTTTTTTTTTTTTAATTACAGCATGTTTCCAACACAAATAAATGCCATTAAATGCAAAATCACTATGAAACAAAGCATAAATGCATCCAAAATATAATTCAAAACAGATATGTATACAGCATACAAAATTGAATGTTTATTCATGCATGCAGTAATTTAATCCATTATATCCAGTTGTTTCTGGTCAGTCTAAACCCATTGCTGTCAAGTCAGCTTTGACTCATAGTGATGCTATAGGACAAAGTGACCCATATGGTTCCCAAAACTGTATTCTTTACAGAAGCAGACTGCCACCTCTTTCTCCCACAGAGCAGTTGGTGGGTGCAAACCCCCAACATTTTGGTTAGCAGTCAAGCGTTTTAACCATTGTGCCACCAGGGCTCCTGGTTTGAGTTGGTCTAAATGTAAGAAATAATCACTTTTTTATGACAACCACTAATATTGGGCATTTCCAAAAATCTAAGCATCCCTTGTATCACCATGTAATCCAAAGTTTTCCTCAAAGATACAGTTCTTTAAATATTTCTGTGCATTGAGGCAGTTGTAAGAGATTTCCTTTATTTATTTTTCAAACTTTTTGTTGTGATCTGAGTGAAAGTTTACATAGCGACTTAGTTTGCCATTCAATGATTCACACATTTTGTTTCTTCACCTTGATTACAATCCCCCCAGTATAACAACACTCATCAGAATGAAGGAAGAGCTACATGTAATGGGAGGATCTAACTATCTGAAAATACTTATTGATAAAGGAAGTGTTCCAACAATACCATTCTGATTCATAAAGATTTTTAAAAGTATTTACAGGTTTACAAAAGGGAAAAGACGTTTTTATGGACTTAGTAACTCTGGTTATCGTCTTTACTTTCTTGATATTTTGTTTACCTTGCTTTAGGCTGTTTTGCATGTTGTTTCTTAATTTTAATATTACTAACTTCACTATTAAAGTGAATTGCCTTTAATTTGTAAATATTAATCTACATGTGCAGAAACAAACATCAACAAAAAAACACAGCATTTAAAACTTGAGTTTAATACACTCATTCCTTACTTACAGACATGATTAGGTTCCAAAGACCAGGAATAAACCAATATAAAATCAATGTTACGGGAAAATGAAGGATGACCACATCAGATCTCAAAATGGAAGATGACTATATCATCACATAACTGCCAAATTACACCATTACGTAACGGCCAAATCACTAAAAATCATGGCCCAGCCAAGTTGACACATAAACTTAATCATCACAGCCAACCACCATTATTCTCACCTTGCACCTTGCCTTTCATTACTGATTTATGTCATTAATGTGGAAAATAATCAGAAAGTAGATTTTTCACTATTGTCATAAATGCAAAATTTGAGATAACCAGATAATTGATAAGTAAGGAGAGGATATATGCTTCTAACCTTTGGAATTAGGTTAAATATAACAGCTTGATAAATCTGGAACAACTTTATTGAATATGAGTGCGTGAAAGAAATGTCTATCTTTTGATTTTATGTTGTATGAATCAATTTATGATCATTTACTGTTTTGGAATGATTGTGAATCTTCATTACTCTACTACATACAAATTGCTTTATATACTCAAAATAAAATACAATGACAATATCAAAGCTCTGGAGAAAACTGCTTAGTTCCTGGGAAAACATGAAAAGCTGAGAAAGTTAGAACTTAAGCTCAAGCATATGAGAATGAAATCAGTACAGTTGAAATAATATGTTAATGATTTATAATAAAAATTGAAGTTCTTCAAGTGTACATATAAATGGAAAAATGGAAGCTTTTATAATATTTAATTATTTGATGGCTGTATTAGTTATCTATTTCTATGCAACAAAATTGGCAGTTAAGACAATAGACATTTACTATCTCACACAGAGGAAAAAGTCAGTAAATTTAAAGATAGAGCAATAGAAATTATACAATCTAAATTAATGAATTCTAAATAAATATTTTATTTGTTATTTTCTATACAACTAAATGTAAATACTTGTTTGAAAAATAAGTGAGAATCATAAATTTATGTATTCGACAAATTATTCACACATGCACATTCTCCAAATAG
>NW_006921706.1:2722979-2726813 GCF_000298275.1 Orycteropus afer afer
AACTTGGACTTAAAGCCTCCACATTGTAAGACTAAGCTCCTGTTTGTTAAGGCCATCCCATTTGTGATATATTCTTGTCAGAGCGGCACTAGGTAACCAGAACAGTCAGCTTTATATTAAAACTTAGAGTGAACCTACCCTAGGAGAAAAACTAAAATAAAAATTTAAACTCAAAGTGAATATTTATGATACAAAATATATTTTGTATTGTTCTTGCTTCATATTCCCTTGGAGCAGTTCTAAATTGTGTTCAGGAAACCTGGCTTATTTCAAGACTGTGGTTCCTTGAATAAGAGACAAAGGGAGACTGTGGTGGTTTAAATTTAGAAAAGATGTGTGTTAGGGTTGTATCTGTTTACGTACTCAATCTGTATGCTGAGCATACAGATAAATACTCTATTCACTAAAAACCAAATACAATGTTAGACTATATGAAGAGATATTAGGATTGGAGGAAAACTCATTAATACCTGAGATACACAGATGACACAACCTTACTTGCTGAAAGTGTAAAGCACTTAATGATGATCAAAAACTACAACCCTCAGTATGGATTACACCTCAACACCCTCCAAAAACTCAAATCCTCACAACTGGACTAGTAGACAACATCATGGTAAATGGAAAAAAGATTAAAGTTGTCCAAATTTTACTTGGATCCACAATCAATGCCCATGAAAGCAGCAGCCGAGAAATCAGTGTATTGCATTGGGCAAATCTGTTTACAAAAGACCTATTTACAATGTTAGAAAGTAAAGATGTCACTTTGAGAATTAAGGTGTGCCTGACCCAAGCCATGGGTCTTTAGAGCTAGTAGTGAAATGTGTTCTCTTTGACTAAGAAAAAAAAAATTAAAAATAAAAACATTAAAATATTTGTAAAGGACCTGATGAAGCTAAATTACTTGCCCATTGAACCAAAAACAAATATCATGGCCACAGATAAGTTTGACAATCAGCAGTTCGGAAACACAGCTATATCTCATCAGTCTCTGACTAGTTACTCAAACTGTGGAATCCTGTGCTGATGTTTCTTCTCTAGTCCTGCTTCAGGATCCATGCCATTCTTGGACAGTCTCTTGCCTCATCATGTCAGTATTGCTCTCCTAAAATCTGAATTTAATTTACATTAGAAGTACTTTAGGAAACAGGTCTTCTTTTTAAAGTAGTCTTAGACTCTGCATCCTGTAAGTCCAAATTATTATCATGCTAAGTCAGTCCAAGGAGGAGAAGCAACTAAATAATGAGCCTGACAGATCTATAAATCTCAAGGCATAATGCATGTTCACTAATACAATAACTGCACAAATGGCATTCATTTGGCATGCTTCCTTTCCTAATTATTCTGAATCCTTACCACACTTTTAACTACATAAAATTTTCCGTAACCCTATTCACTGAACACCCTAATGTTATATAGACTTTTATTCTTCACTCTAATGGAAAATATTATTCTCCCTGAACCCATCTAGGGCTTTTTATTATATAAACTCTCTAATATATTTAATTGTTTGCCTTAAATGTATGTATATAATTCCTGCTTTTAATTTTTGATGTTTTTGTCCCTAGCCAAACTTTTATTCCCAATTCAAGTGTGAGAACTACTTTGCTTAATATCCTTTAAGTCTTTTACACAAATTTTTTCAGTAAAAAAACAAATTTTTTTTTACAATGTAATATGCTGGGGGAAAATAGAAGCTGGTGCTGAGTTCTTTTAAGTATTTAAATCATTACTACTTTAGGTTGAAAGAGTAGAAGAAAATTAAACTTTCATATCAGATACGGAAATGAATGTTTGAGATTAGTAAACCATTTATTTGTAAGAAGGATTAGAACAATTGGTGAAATAACTATAGAATCTTAATTATTGTATACTTTTATCAAAGTAAATGAGTCCTGGTGGCACAGCGGTTAAGTGTCAGCTGCTAACTGAAAGGTCAGTTGTTTGAAATCACCAACTACTTAGTGTAAAAAAGATGTGGCAGTCTGCTTCTGTAAATATTATAGCCTCGGAAACCCTATGGGCCAGTTCTCTTCTTCACTATATGGTTGCTATGAGTTAAATAGACTTGACACCAATTTTTTTTCTTTATGTTTTTATCAAAGTGGAGTCCCCTAGTGCTGCAGATACTAACTGAAAGGTTGAGAATTCAAGTCCTCCCAGAGGTACCTTGAAAGAAAGACCAAATTATCTACTTCTGAAAAAGCAGCCATTGAAAACGCTATTGGGCACAGTTCTACTCTGACATTTGTGAGTGGGGTTTCTATGAGTTGAAGTTGATTCCATGGCAATTTTTTTTTTAATCAAAGTATTTTAATTTTCTGGTATTCAGAATCATCAGCTACACTTTCTTTCAAAACATCATCTAAGATTTATATCCTCTATAGCTTCATAAATTCAAGATTATTCCTAATCAATTACAATCCTAATAAATCTGCTTAACTGCCCACTGAACCAAATGTACATGTCATGGCTACAGGTAAGTTAGACAATCCAAACTTCTGAAACATAACTGCATCTCTGCAGACTTTGACTAGTTACTTAAATTCTCTAATCCTATTGCTTCCTATGTGCAACCAAAATAAGAAACTACCTTGATAGTGATCCTTAAGATAAACATTTTCTGAACAGAGTGTATTACTTAAATTATTGACAGTGCATTACACTAGAGAAATGTATCTACCAAAAAGATGGTCATTGGTTCCCATGCTATCTTTAAAACAAAGCCGCATAGGCACTGGGCTTTTTATGAATTGCTTTCTCAGATATTACCTTGTTCTTAATGCCCCCTGTAGAGATGGAATGGGGCTACTTTCTGTCAATGTCATCCATTTTAAATTTGGGAGATGTACCAACACATCTTGCCTACCTCAACAAAT
The DNA here is from genome assembly GCF_000298275.1 of Orycteropus afer afer. NCBI lineage: Eukaryota > Metazoa > Chordata > Mammalia > Tubulidentata > Orycteropodidae > Orycteropus > Orycteropus afer. Next base: position 2,725,859 of record NW_006921706.1, read on the forward strand.
ATGTGCCCATTAAAATCATATTATTCATTTATGTTGAGTGCTTTAATTTCTGGATTCATGACATCTAAATAGTCATCTGTAAAAAAGTTTTACAACTGTCTACCCTCAATTTCATTATTTACCTGGACTCAATAATTGTTATCAGGCCTTAAGACCATGTCTCTCCACTCCTACGTTGTTGAATTTGGTTTTGTACTTGAGTAATTTATGCATTGCTTATTTTGTCAGCCACAGGGACCCAGGTAAGGGTGGTAAGTGAAGTTTGCAACAGGGAAACAAACTTGTCTGTTGGTTTGTCCTACCATGGTGATGTGTTGATATGAGTTTTGAGGCTGAGCCACTGGTGTTTCAAACCCAGCGGGATGCACATGGTGCACAGGTAACAGCCCAGCTTACAGACTGAGACAGACTAGGAAGAAGGAAGAGACCGTCCACTTCTCAAAGAATTGGCCAGGGAAAACCTTATGAATAGTAAAGAAACACTGTCTGATACATTACCACGCAACTTTATGAATAGTCCGGTTAAGTTAGAAGGCTCTCATAACAACAGGACTGGGAAAGAGCTGAATCGTCTGAGTAAACCCAGCCTTACTCATATGGATAAAGTAAAGCTTTCGAGACTTCCATTTGCTGATGTGGCACCACTCAAATTGAGGAGAAATAGCTGCAGACATCCATTAATCATCGGAACATGGAATGTACGAAGTATGAATCTAGGAAAATTGGAAGTTGTAAAAAATGAAATGGAAAGCATAAAGATTGATATCCTCGGCATTAGTGAGCAGAAGTGGGCGGGTTTTGGCCATTTTGAATCAGACAAACATGTGATCTACTATGCCGGGAATGAGTTTGAAGAGGAATGGCATGGCATTCATCGTCACAAAGGATGTTTCGAATTCTGTCCTGAAGTACAATGCTGTCAGTGATAGGTTAATATTCATATGCCTACAAGGAA
>NW_006921706.1:2729433-2797878 GCF_000298275.1 Orycteropus afer afer
TGTGCATGGGGTCGCTATGAGTCAGAAACGACTTGACGGCACTTAACAACAACGTTTTGCTTTCTGGCAAACTCTATGTTTTTAACCTTATGCATTTTTGTTTGATTTGATGCCTTTATACTTTATTTGCATAGTTCCTCACCTGTAATATTCCCTGTTTCTAAAGATTATTGTCAGCAGCACACATAGCACAGGTACTGGCACTTGAGAAAAGTGTAATTTTGTTTCCTTGGTGCATCAGGTAATTGAGCACAATGCTGAGGAAGTAATATCTGTAATCTATTTATTTACTGTGTGACTTTACGCATGAGAAAATGGACACTGTTGTATTCCTAAACCTCAGCTCCATATGGTAATGGAATATTAGAAACACAATTTTATTGCTAACTTCTGGTATGGTTTGTGTAAGTCTTGCTTTTCTATGGACCTCATTTTCTTTCTAACTTTTAAATTAAGTCATCACTCACATGCTTTCTGGCCACACTTCTCTGATTCTATACACCACAGCATTCCAATGGATAACCAAAAGCGCAGATAAACAAACAAACTGCTGAGAGAGGCCGCCTAGGGTTGCCTTGAGCATGTTACTTAACCTCCATGCCTCCATTTCTTCCTGTATCATATCAATATAATAGTTATGTTTACCTCATAGAGTTTTTGGATGATTATATCAGTTAAAATATGTAAAATATTAATGCTCTGGTAGCGTAGTGCCTAAGGTGCTTGACTGCTAACCGGAAGGCTTGCAGTTCAAACCGACCAGCCACTCCTTGGAAGGAAGGTTGAGCAATCTACTTCCATAGTGATATCACCTCAGAAACCCAAAGAGGGGTCACTATGAGTCAGGTCTGACTCAACAGCATTCTGCCTGAATCTTCTCTTCTTATTTGATCAAATAGGCAGTCTCTGTTCTAGTTTCCAGATGTATGCATAAGCCAAGCATTTTTAAAGTTTGCTCTACTTCAGTAGTGGTTTTGATTGTTTAATGGCTTCTAGACAGCAGTCGTGGCACACAATGCTAGAAGATATATTTTCACAATAGAAAGTATTCAAATTGATTTTATGTTATCTTCATTGATATTGTCTGGCAAAAACCTAACCAAACCCACTGCCATGGAGTTGATTCTGATTCATAGTGTGCCATTTAGGACAGAGTAGAACTGCCCCATAAAGTTTCCAAGGCTGTAAATCTTTATGGAAGTAGACTGCCTCATCTTTCTCCTGCAAAACAGCTAATAGGTTAGAACCTCTGAACTTTTGGTTAGCAGCTGAAAGTTCTGTAGAATTGGGGAGTAATAGTGCTGTCAGTTTTTATGTGAATGTGATAATGCTTGCCTTAGTACCTGGTTGATCTTTAGCAAAAGTATTCATGGGTGTAAGTAGTATTTATTTCTCTTGCTTTTTCCCTTCTTTCCTTATGTCATTAATAATTTTGTTAATACTTGTTCTCGTGAGCATATGTGGCAATGACTTCCTTATAGCTTATTGACCTAGATATTGAATATATTCTGAGCTACAGATTGTGAAATTATAAGACAGTATATGTATGTAGAGTGTTAAAAGTAAAGCAAAAGATTAAATTATAAATCAGATGAAATTTATCTAAATAAACATCGCTTTGTAAACTAGAGCATTTAAAAAAGAAAAAACAACTCTCCTCATGAAGGTACAGCTCTGGCAATTTATCAAACTACAAGGTTGGAAAAAGAAATGCATCAAGGGTCAAGTTTCTCATAAAAGAATTACTGAAATGTCAGAAACAATTTCACTGAATACAAGGAGAAAAAACAAATAAATTAAACATCCATTTATGAAAAGTTGCCTCTGTACCCTTGTTTCATTTCCCAGTCATACAATTCATGATTTCCAGATCCACATAGATAGGCTACAATTTAAGGATAGATTATGCTTTGGAGACAAAGAAAAGCATATTTTGGAAACATTCTAGTCTAAAGATTAGAGTAAGCTTGTTTATTTCACCAATTTTTATCAAGTGCCTATTAGATGCTTCTGCTTGGAAGTTATATCACAGTGGAGAATAAATGGAGTCTGGAGTCCAAAAATTGAGCTTGAAATCCTGAGTGTACAACTAAATAACTGGTCCTTTTGGGCAAGGGAGAAAAAAACTCTGCTGAAACCTTCATTTCAAAAGCTGTATACGTGATTTTAGAAGTCTTCGCCTCTTGAATTGCAACCATGATAATCTGCCTGGCACACCGTAGTCCCACAAAAGTTCTATTTCTCTTGCCCTCACTCCTGGATGTAATAATCAGTGTGAAACTAGTATGGATTTTTTAATAGAAAATTAACATTCTGGAATAACTATGGTGGGCCATTTTACCTGGAGTTGAAATTATAGACAAATCTAGATTGGATAGAAAATTGAGGTGCATGTTTGTTTTGTTTTGTTTTGTTTTGTAATCATAATGGGACAGAGGGAATTAGGAGAACAATTAAGAGATCCTTTATGAATCTTTTAAAAATGATCTTTCCCTGTAGATCTAATTGACTAAATTTCTGATAGGACCTGAAGAAGAATACTTAGAAAATCATACCAATTTGGGAACATGGGAACGAGAACTAGTGCAATGTTCCTACAGTGGTTCAAGATCTTTGTTCTCATTATCCTCTATCTTGACTAATTCCTAAGTGCCATTGTGGCCCATTATAGACTAACCAGTTCCTTCTTTGTCAGTGAAGATATATGTATATTTAATAGATGGCTCAGGTTTGCTTTCTGAAAATATTCATTGATCATGCTTTGCTTTTGTTTGATTTTCACAGAGACTTTCTAGCTCAATGGCTGAGCTGATGATACCCTTTATGAGCCACATCTATTTTTATTTCTGATTTTCTGATTGTTGATAACTCTGAAAAGGACTTGAGCAACATTTTACAAATGTTAACTGTTGATGAAATGGGCTGAAATTTCCTAAAACATTAATGGTTTCCAATGTGAAAGAGAGTAGCTTTCAGACTGATTGATAGAAAACTTCCTTGATCACTGAATCTTCATTTCCTCTAGGATTCTTTTCTTATTATTTGCTAGCAAATATTCCACTACTCTGGTAGCATAGTGCCTAAGGCACTTGACTACTAACCAGAAGGCTGGCAGTTCAAACCCACCAGTCACTCCTGGGAAGGAAGATGGGGCAATCTACTTCCGTAGTGATACTGCCTCAGAAATCCAAGAGGGGTTGCTATGAGTAGGATCTGACTCCACAGCACATAACAACAACAACAACATTCCACTACAACTACAAAGATTTTAAAGGGAAAAACTGTGGCTTAATCAGCCATGGATCTCAGCTTAGTCTTTGTGGTTCAAACTTCTCAGTGTTCCTACATAGGAGTCATCAGAGGATTCTATTTGAAGTTTCTTTGTAAGTTTTCCATTACTCAGTACATTGTTTGCACATTGTGATCTTGTAGTACCTATTTGTGAGATCACTATTCTTTCTTTTTACTTTTATGAATATGAAAGGAATCTCAAAAAGTAGAAATACAGGTTACAAAAAAAAATTATTTTAAACAAGAAAATTTACAAATCAAAATTGTTTTCTAATGTAGCCCTAAAGCATAGGTAAAAGTATAGAGTCAATCCTTTTCCAGACAATGGAGTCCCACTGAGCCTTGTCTTCTTGCAACTGTACCTAGGGCACGGGAAATGAACTTGCTCGATATCAAGTGGGAGCACAGATGGTAGAATGCCTCAGAACACAGCAGACAAGAATGCACGCTTGAGCTGGAGAACTACAGGGAGTCATTAAAGGGTGTGATGTAGTCACAGAAGTGTGCCTGGCAGACTATCTGGTTGATAATATGCAGGGCAGATTGTAAGTATGTGAATCCCTCAAAGAAAGAATATGGAGTAATCAAGATCTGAAAAAAAAAAAAAAAAAAAATTACTAAACAAAAGAGATATGCCCCTTTATCCACAAAGAAGCCTGCTAAGTTCCATAAATGACCTACTAGGAAAGAGACTGCAGAATGCCTTAGTAGGAGGGAGGACAACAATGGACAGACAGGTCAGCACAGGAATTTTATTTCACCTCAGAGTTAACTGAGTTTTACTGAAGTGCTTGGGGTGGAAATGTTTATTTACATAAGCTTTTCAAGTTAAATTAATGAATCTATTATAATAAATGTGACTATTTTAGTGATTATATTGATAACCATTCAACATGACCATACTATTTAGTAGTATTGGCACTTTTATGGTGGTACAGTGGTTAAGTGCCAGTCTGTGCTTCTAACCCATTAAGAGAAAGCCCTGACAATCTGCTTCTGTAGGAAAACTTAGGGGGCAGCTCTCCTCTGCCACATGTGCTCTTTGAGTCCGAATCAACTGGACCACACATAACAACAACAGCAGCAACATTTTCAGTGCAAATGTGTCACAGCACTTCTAGAATATATGTTTCTTTCCTTCTCATTTAGGAGATGCCTGAGAGGCTTTGATGATTGAAAGTATTTAAGTGCAGCTTTGTAAATTACAGTTTTTAAAAGCTGGTATAAATTAAATAGTCCATAGAAATAAAAGGGACTAATAACGACAACAAAGGAATGTTACAAGATCAGGCAATCTATTTCTGGCTAAGACACTTACTTGCCTGCTAACCAGATGGCTGGCGGTTCAAACCCACCAGCCACTCCTCGGAAGGAAGTATCCTACTTCCGTAGTGATACTGCCTCGGAAACCCAAGGAGGGGTCGCTATGAGTCAGGGCTGACTCGACGGCACATAACAACAACAACAACAACACTGCCTCGGAAACCTAGGGAAGGGTCTCTGTGAGTCAACCAACTCAACGGCAGTGAGTTTGGTTTTGGTTTAAAGGAGAGTTACAGGGTTCCATGTGTCTTGGGACTTCCACTTAACACTGTGAGCTAAATATTCTATATTATAATTTTCAATTAAAAATTTTTATTAAGGCCCAAAAGATATTTACAACAGAGTTATAAATAATTTTCAAAATATGAATAATTAATAATCATAATTACATAAAATGACTTTTCCTGTGATTTCTGTTATTTCCTCACAACTTAGCACTTCAAAAAATACAAAATCCCTGAACAATCAGGCTATGTTATCAGTTTAATATAATGGCATTTTACTGCCACCTTCTTGCAAGTCCATTTGTAAGCAGAATTAGGGGAAAAAATGATTAAGCACATTAATTCAAGTTGATTGGAATGCAGTGATTTAGAGTGGAGCAGATCCACTCCTAGAGGGGTATGGAGGAGACGGCCAACTCCTACATGTGCGGATGATAAAAATAAGCATGGCACCATTGTTACAGATAACATTTGTCAACTATGTACCAGGCCCTTAATTAAAACAAAAAATCTCATTCAATATTCAGAGCAAGATGCTATCACTAGCTTCCAATTTGCAGATTTGGAAACTAAATCTTAGAATGATTAAATCGTTATGTCAAAGGCACATGGTTGGTAAGTAATAGAGCTGGAAGTTGAACAGGATGGTTTGACTTCTAATTAATAAAAACATAAATTTTCAGGAGATTAAATCAACATTATAATCAAAAACTATTGAAAATTTAATATTTAAAATAAATGTGGGGGAAAAATGAATAAAACTTTGCTTAATCTCCAATAAGGAGAAAAATCGTTATTATATCAGTTTTCTAGACTTTCTAAAGTGATTTCTAGAAACCAAAGCGAGTTCACATTTTAGTCACTGAAAATAAATAAAACAGGTTACTTTGGGATGTTTATTTAAAATAAATCTGAGGAAAAAAATGAATAAAACTTTGTTTACATCTCCATTAAGGTGAAAAAACATTATTATTTGAATTTTCTAGTGTTTCTAAAGTGATTTCTAGAAACCAAAGCCAGTTCACATCTTAATCACTGAAAATAAATAAAACAGGTTACTTTGGGATTTTCAGGCAGACAAACAAACAAACAAACAAAAAAAAAGAACATAAGAATATTCATTTCCCTTAAGAAAGTATGTCTCATACCTTATTCCTAAAGTGCATATTCATATTTATTACCCATAATATATATACATAAAAACACATATAAAAACATGCCATGACAGTTGATGTTAAACAAGGCAGAAGTCACAGGTCCTACGTAGAACTTGACAGAAAGTAAACACTCTATTTCTCTGCCTATCCCTAAGTGAAAACTTCACCCAAGTTAGTAGGAGGGAAAATTGTGGAAGCTCTGGTGGTGTAGTGCCTAAGGCATTTGACTGCTAACCAGAAGGCTGGCAGTTCAAACCCACCAACCACTCCTCAGAAGGAAGATTGAGCATCCTATTGCCATAGTGATACTGCCTCGGAAACCCAAGGAGGGGTCACTGTGAGTCAGATCCAGTGAGTTTGGGTTTTTTTTTTTGTTTGTTTGTTTGTTTGTTTTTGGTTTAAATAACAGAGAAATGCTTACCTAATGCCTTACTCATTGCATAAGCAATTTATACTATGGTGGCTTAAATAAATGAAACAAACAAACAAAAAAAAAGTGCAAAATGGTTGGGCTGAGACCTAATTTTTCCTCATGTATTTCCAACAAGTCATGCTATTTATTACACTTTATTAGAATGGATTCCATGTCAGATTCAAAGTTAGAGGTTGTATTATGAACTATATATCAGGGCCTGAATTGGAAAGTAGACACCACCAGGGGAAAGGAGGTAGCTTTTACCTCAAGGTCAACCGAGTCCTTTTTGCTCAGGTCATAAAGGAATGAAAACACAGACAGAACCTTAAGATGATACAACAAAGACAGACAGACTACTAGGAGGAGAACATAGGAGAACATGAAAGACAAACTCATTAAGAATGGAAAGTATTTTGAAGAAATGGTGGAAAAAGGAGGAAAAACCTGTAGTTGTGTCATAATATGAAGAACCTAGATAGGTTAAAGATATTTAAAAGTCAACAGGTACATGCAGATGATAACAAGGGGGAAAAAAATAAGGTTAAAGATAATATTCGTATTGTAAATTGAGTGTAAAGGTTGATAGTAACCTAAAAATTGTCAATGTTTAAATACCACTGATTTTACAGAAAATAAAGATATGGCTGGGCATTTTGAGTTCATTTGCTCACTCATCCAACACACATTTATTGTGTAACTCTTTAGTGACTGTCACTGGACCAACTGTTTCAGATCTAAAGATACTGAATTAAGACACAAACCTGACCTGAAGGTGCTCACAGGCTAGTGGGGTAAGAAATGTGTAAATTGCCAGTTAGAAGAAGTCTTAAAAATTGATGCCATGGAGTAGAGATAGTGGAGCACAACTCCATCTGGAGAATTTAAGAAAATCAAAGAAGTTTGACAGAGGGAGAAAATCTAGCTAAAAGATGACTTGGCAAGATGAGGCCAACAGGCTAGAAAAATACCATATACAAAATGACAGAGGAATGAGAATGCATGTCACTTCATGCAAAAGCAAGTTATCTATGTAGCTAGAATGTAGGAAAAACCTAAGGTAAAGGTAGAAGATGTGGGTTTTCTATGTCCTAGTAAGGTATTAGTGGCCCTCAGCCAGTAAGTCCTGAAGAGACTGTGATGATCACATTTGCATTTTAGGGGCCATGCCCTTGGAGCCAGAATGGATGATGGATTACAGGGAAAATGTGATGAATGCAGTGAGGGACTTAAGGAAACTGCAGCGGACTGAAATAAAGCATATATTCAAGAGATGCTTCATGTATTCAACAAATCAGATCAGTACCTGGGTGTGATAGCAGAGAGACAGGAGGGATTCAAAAACTTCCCATTTAAAATAAGGAGATGTGTAGCTTCCCTTGGAGAAGGTGAATGAAGGCAGTGTTAGAAGACTCAATTAATGGGACTTCTACTTCATTACGTTGATTGAGAGTGATATTGTTCTACATATATTATGGTGGTTATGATATTAAAATAAGATGATTTTATAAAAATGCTTTCTAGAATGGCCCATATAAATATGAGACTCCATTCATTTTCCATCTGAATTATTTTTGGAACATATTATCAATAAATAAATATGTAAATATGATTGGCTATCAAAAATCAATCAACAGATACATGGATAAACAAACTATTGTTGTTGTTGTTATGTGCCATCGAGTCAGCCGTGACTCATAGCGACCCCTCCTTGGGTTTCCGAGGCAGTATCACTACAGAAGTAGGATTGCCCAACCTTCCTTCCAAGGAGTGGCTGGTGGGTTTGAACCGCCAGCTTTCTGGTTAGCAGTCAAGTGCCTTAGGCACTATACTACCAGAGCTCCTACATATTAAAATGGAATATTCCTCAGCCATAAAGAGAAATGAAATCTTGATACATGCTATGACATGGGTGAACCTTGAAAACATTAATGCTAAGTGAAGTAAGGCAGTCAGTCACAAAAGGACAAGCATTGTACGATCTCATTTAGATGAAATACCTGTAACAGGAAAGTATATAAAAAGCAAAGTTTAATAGTGGTTACATGTGGGGGACTAGGAAATCATTGTTTAGAAGGCATTGAGTCTCTGTTTATGGAGACAGAAAATTTCCAAATGGATATTGGTGATATAAGTGGTGTTACTGAATTGTACATGTTGGCAAATATTGTGTTACATTTATTTTTACCAAAAGAAGAAAAGTGAATGTGCACTTTTAACACAATTTCCTAAGAATGCAAAAGATGTCAACAACTCAATAATAATTCTTGGGATTACTGTAGAGTTCACATAGGTCTGACAAGAGAAATATGAACCTAAAATTACAATACTGGGGACTCTATATAATGTGCTTTTTGCTCCTGTCTCTGTATCTGGTCTTACTCTGCTTTAATTCCTCCTTTCTGTTTAGCCAACTCTCAATTCTATGATATTGATGAGTTTCTACATGCATTGCCTTCTGGAGGTACATTACATGGGCTACTACTACTATAACTTTTCAAATCAACCATAATTACCTGCATATATTTATGGTGAAAAAGAAATCAAAATGATACAAGAGACATTTAGGGAATGGAGAGAAAGAATATATGTCTTATATTAAAACACAATTATTTTGTCTTTGAATTTAGTAAATTTTGCATTATTAACACCTAAACAAAAAGTCCTTGAAAAAAAGGACTATAGTGTATCTTTTATATTAGTTTTAAGCTCTTACACAATGAATACAATAAAATTTCAGTATATATTTTTACCAGCCTCCCAAGAAAAAGTCTATTCTCTGATCTCAATTCTTAGTTTGTTTTATTTCTGTGGAAATCTTCATGAATTTTTAGTGTAATTACCTCAAGCAGATGTTTAATTCTGTTAGCCTGATAATATGAGACAGAGTTGAATAAAAGGGGACATTTTGGAAAAGAAGTAGATGGTATTCATGAAAACAGACCAAACAATGAAAAATTCTACAGTGATTCTGAAGATATCAAAATATATGTTTAAGCTTTTTAAAAGAATGAATTATTAAAAATATGTCCTTATAATCACATTTGGGGAAATAAATTAAATGAAGGAACACCCACTTAAACCTATGAGTCATGTTTTGAGTTCATAAAAAAATAAATAAAACCAAGAATTTCCATTTTATTTTTCAACCTATTGCATAGGGTATCACAAATAAGTTTAAACCAATTAAATATGCCTCAGTTAAGGCTTCAAAGTAAGACATAAGCTGTAAAATGTAGACAGCAGTTGATTCATTTAGTTGTGTTATATTTTTTAGGTAAAATATATGTTTTGCAGGTTAGGTTAAAATGCCTGAAGCTTCTTGGAGAAAAAAATGAGCTATATAAATGCAAGACAGTCCTTTGAAACTATTTATGTCACTACATGTATACCAAAAAACACTACATATATTAAACCAAAAACCAAAACGCAACTCACTGCCGTCCAGTAGGATCTGACTCATAGCAACCCCTCCTTGGGTTTCCGAGGTGGTATCACTACGGAAGTAGATTGCCCAACCTTCCTTCCCAGGAGTGGCTGGGAAGTCAAATGCCTTAGGTACCAGAGCTCCTACTATATATCTATTACACAAGGGCAAACATGAGAGGATTAAAAATAAAAATGTTTATAAAATCAGAATCAGAGTCTAGCTTAGAAATTGTTCTCATTGATATGAAAGAAGAAAAACAAGTTGTGTTGGCCCATGCCTGCATCAGTAGTAGAACTACAGCAAGCACATTGGTGGTGATTAAATGTATCCACCCAGACTGAATGACATTTGCATTCAGATAATCAACTCTCAGATGTTTCTATAGTGGGGACATCTGGTGGTTGAAAATGTCCTAACCATAGAGCTGAGGAGGTCTGGTAGCATAATGTCTAAGGCACTGCTAACCAGAAGGCTGGTGGTTCAAACCCACCAGCCACTCCTCGGAAGGAAGATGGGACAGTCTACTTCTGTAGTGATACTGCCTCAGCAACCCAAGAAGGGGTCGCTATGTCGACAGCACATAAGTTGTTGTTGTTATGTGCCGTGGAGTCGGAACCGACTCATAGCGACCCCTCTTTGGGTTGCCGTGGTTTGAACCGCCAGCCTTCTGGTTAGCTGTCAAGTGCCTTAGGCACTATGCTACCAGAGCTCCTCATAAAGCACTAATATGGAAAAAGGGAATTTACTAAAGAAAAAAGGAGCCTGTGTCGCAATTGTTAAGCACGAGGCTGCTAATCCAAATATCTGTGGTTCAAATTTACCGGCCACTCTGTAGGAGAAAAGACCTACATCGTACAGCCTATAAAACCCTATGGGGCAATTCTACTCTGTCACATAGAGACATATAGACTCTGCAAATTCCAACAATAGTTATAGATTTCTCTACATGGAAATAGTATAAACTAATATTTGGGTATATGCACATTTGTGAATTTACTACTATCTATTCTCTGAAGTAGGAGTTCTGGTAGCAGAGTGCCTTAGGCACTTGACTGCTAAACAGAAGGCTGGTGGTTCAAACCCACCAGCCACTCCTCAGAAGGAAGGTTGGGCAATCTACTTCTGTAGTGATACTGCCTGGGAAACCCAAGGAGGGGTTACTATGAGTCGGGTTCGAGTCAACAGCACGTAAGCACAACATTCTCTGAAGTTATGGCATGCAAAACAATTCTTATGTAAGCAAAATAATGCCATTTATCAAAAACAAATTTTAATGTGAAGAAGAAGAGGAATGGAATTACTTTCTGTTGCTCTTATTAATAGAGCACCATTTCTAGGGTCACTACTCATACTGGAAAATAAGATATAAGTAACAGCTTCAAAAGGTGGCTGGATAAGACAAATTATGGAATTGCCAGTACTAGTTATAGATCTAACTTTTCTATTTTTCCCTAAAGTTTTCCAGATGACTTATACCTAGAATACTGGGGATTTAGCTTAAAATTTGCATAGTTCCTAAGCGTTCCAGGTTGTGACCAGTTACCAAAAACCAAAACCAAACTCACTACCATTGAATTGATTCTGACTCACAGCGACCCCCATTGGATTTTCAAGTCTGTAAATCTTTACAGAAGTAGACTGCTCCATCTTTCTTCTGGGAAGCAACTGGTTGGTTTGAACCACAGATATTTGGGTTAGCAGCAAAATGCCTTAACCACTATACCACCAGACCAATTGGCTGAGGTCATTTAAGCATCCACTGAAAGCAAAGTCAAAGATCTAAATAATCCCACAATCTCACAGACCCATTGTTATGTGTACAATGGATATGAGCCAAAATATCTGACTCTGGACATGTCAATAAAGCAAACTCTTTGTACTTGAGACACTGTGTGGCTGGCACAATGTGTTATGGTGCCTATTTCCTGACTTTGAAGAGAAAGGCTAATTCATTATTTACAGCCTGGGCATCTTCAGTTCTCCCTACCAGCATATCATTTAAAAGGAAGATTTAACAACTGGTTAGGAATCAATTCACAACTCTTCTCCTTTAGTCAAAATCTGCTATTTGAGACAATTAACAAACTTTCTAACTCTCAATGTTCTTTATAAGTAAAATATAGATATTAATACTTACGTTAAAAAGATGTGAGAATTAGATGAGACGATACATATAATATTTATATCACAGTGATACAAGATGGCTAGTCAGTAAGTATTAATTGAATGCATGTTTTTATCACACATACCCTGTTTATAAATATAAAAAATTGCACAGAGAAGTGGATGATATTGTGTATGAGATCCAAATGAATTTTTTTTAAGTAGTTGTCCCTGATTCTACCTGAACCACAAGTTAACAAAGGTAAAAAAATCCTAAAGAAATATTTATTGGATTTCATGAACATTAAAATCACCTGGGGATCTTTTTAAAATGCAGGTTCTAATTCAATATGTGGCTATGGGAAGCTGTATTTCCAGTAAATGCCAGTGTCACATATGCTGCCTGCACCTGTCTACCCATAGGATGATCCTACAGAATTTGAATATATGACAATTTAAGAAGTATTGTACTTAGATCTATATTTATCTAGCCCAACATTCTGTTTCCTGGCACAACAGCTTAAAATTAATCAATTCATTTAATCATTTAACAAGATATTATTTAATGTGTATTCTCTGTCAGGTAGCTCTGGTAGTGTAGTATCTAAAGCACTTAACTGCTAACCGGAAGACTTATGGTTCAAATCCACCAGCCATTCCTTGGAAGGAGGGTTGGACAATCTACTTCCACAGTGATACTGCCTCGGAAACCCAAGGAGGGGCTGCTGAGTTGGGTCCGACTTGTCGGAAAATAACAACAATAGGTATAAAGTAATGAACAAGAAAGATAAGGATCATGCCCTCATTGGCTTTTAGTCTAGTGGTAGGAAGAGACAATATGTACATCTAAACAATAATCAATAAAGATATTTTCTGTGTGTGATTAAAACTATGAAGAAAATAAAATTACTGTGAAAGTGTACAGATGGTCAACAAAGGCTTCTCTAAGATCTGGGCATTTCTTCCAAAGGATAAAAAAAGTGCAAAGGCCCTGTGGCAACAATGAGCTTGGTTTGTAAGAGGAAAGGAAAAAGAAAACAAAACAAAATGTTGTGACTACAACTTAATGTCATAGTGTCAGTGAGAGGGAGTGATAGTCATGAGATAAGAGAGGTCAGCAGACAAGAATACACCTGGCAGGGTGGGGTGAGTGCAGTAGGTCTGAAATTGTCAAAGAAACCTAGATGAAAAGGTTGGCTCTGAGGTGTTTCTTAACAGTTTCACAGGGGGTTAAATTCGACTCCCTGGGTGGAAGTAATGTGCCTTCAGGGAAAGAAAGATGGCTCAAAAAAGCAAAAAAGAACAACTCAAAAAGTAAGAAAAGTGAACATTGTAAATTCCTTAGCTAAAGGCTACAACAACCAAAAATACATCACTTATTGAGCCCTGGTGGTATAGTGCCTAAGGCATTCAACTGCTAACCAGAAGTTTGGTGGTTCAAACTCACCAGCCACTCCATGGAAGAAAGATGGGGCAATATACTTCTGTAAAGATTTACTGCCTTGGAAACCCAGTGGGGGTCACTATGAGTCGGAATTGACTTGATGGCAGTGAGTTTGGTTTGTGGATTTTATGCCATGCAAGGTAATCTAACAGCACATATTTAGCAAACTCAATTTCTGCAGAATGAATTAAAATCTTCTAAGTAGAAATGATTGTGTAACCACTAGAGAAGCCATAACTCTTGGTTAATTATAGATTGTGTCCTCAACTTTCCTTACTTTCCACAGAACACTGGAATCATAAATGAGGTATGAGGGAGGGTAGATGGTACAATCCAAAAAAAAAAAAAACAATGAAGAAAATAAGACATATGCAAGCCACACTTACACGGAGGAGAAAGTTAGCAGGAAAAAGATTCATCATTATTATGTAAATTATAAAATACTAAATGAAATGCCTTGTAGTATAATGATATTTTGTTCTCTACCCACCCATGTGTCTACTATCTATATCTTATCTATCATACCATTTTGTTGGGATATAACCCAAATTTTAAAGCCAATAAAAGCAGAATTTAGAGAACATCCCATTGAAATTTTAGAGTAACTAAAAAGATATGAATGGTATAATGATGACAAAATGTAATTTTAATGAGTCTTCATTACCTGTCAGTGAGAAATTCTAATAATTTAAGGCTTTGCAAACTAGTGGTTATTAACATATAAGTACATTCCAATTGACTTCTGATTTTATCAAATGACTTAAGGCCTTGCAAGCTAATAGCTATTAACATGTTAGTACATTTCCAATTGACTTCTGATCTTCTGTCTTGTTTTACAGCTATATGAATAAATGACTGTTCATTAAAATGATGCTCCTAAACATACATCAGTGAGAAACAGCTTTGAGTTGTTTATATAATAGCAGTAAGGAATGGCATGGTCACCCCTCATCTGAATGCCTGGTTTCTTGAAGCACATATTTCTGATATATTCGATGAATTGTTTCTAGGTGCCATCAAGTCAGTTACGAATCACAGCAAACACATGTGCAACAGAATGAAGCATTGCCCAGTCCTGTGCCATCCTCACAATTGACGCTATGTTTGAGCCCATTGTTGCAGCCCCTGTGTCAACCCATCTTGTTGAGGCTTTTCCTCTTTGTTGCTGACCGTCTACTTTAGCAAGCATGATGTCCTTCTCCATGGACTGGTCCCTCCTGATAACATGTCTGAAGTATATGAGATGAAGTCTTCCCATCCTTGCTTCTATGGGGCATTCTGACTATATTTCCTCCAAGACAAATTTGTTCATTCTTCTGGTAGTCCATATTATATTCAATACTGTTTACCAACACAATTCAAATATATCAATTCTCCTTCAGTCTTCCTTATTCATTGTCCAGCTTTTGCATGATTGTGAAGCAATTGAAAATACCACTTGGGTCAGGGACACCTTAGTCTTCAGAATGAAATCTGAAGACTTTTGAACACTTTGAACAGGTCTTTTCCAGCAGATGTGTCCTGTGCAACATATCATTTGATTTCTTGATGTATTTTATCTTGGGTGTTGATTGTAGATCCCAGTAAAATGTAATCTTTGCCAATGTTAATATTTTCTCTATTTATTGTGATATTGCTTATTGGTTCTGCGCTGATGACTTGTTTTCTTGATGTTCAGGTGTAATCCATACTGAAGGCTGTAGTCTTTGGTTTTCATCAGAAATGCTTCAAGTCTTTAAGTCCTTTAGGCAAGCAAGGTCGTGTCATTTGCACATGGCACACAGATTGTTAATGAGTCTTCCTCCAATCCTGATTCCATGTTCTTCTTCATATAGTCCAGCGTCTGAAGTCATTTGCTCAGCTATGAGATTGAATAAGTATTTTGAGAAGATACCTTTATGCACACCTTTCCTGATTTTAAACTATTCAGTATCCCCTTGTTCTGTTCAAACCACTGCCTCTTGGTCGTGGTACAGGTTCCTTATGAGCACAATTAAGTGTTCTGGAATTCCTATTCTATGCAATCTTATCCATAATTTGTTATGATCCACACAATGGAGTGCCTTTGCATAGTCAATAAAACACAGATAAACATCTTTTTGGTGTTCTCTGCTTTCAGCCAGGAACCATCTGATATCAGCAATGATATACTTTGATTTACTTGCTCTTCTGAATCTGGCTTGAATTTCCTGAAATTCCCTGGCATTGTATTGCTGCAACCATTTTTGAATTATCTTCAGCAAAATTTGACTTGTGTATGATATTAATGTTATTGTTTGATAATCTCTGCATTCTGCTGAATCACCTTTCTTTGGAATGGGCACAAGTATGAGTCTCTTCTAGTCAGTTTGCCAGGTAGCTGTCTTCCAAATTTTCTGGCATAGACAAGTGAGGGCTTCCAGTGTTGCATCCTTTCATTATAAATCTTACTTGGTATTCTGTCAATTCCCGGAGCCTTGTTTTTTGCCAATGCTTTCAGTGTAGCTTGGATTTCTTCCTTTGGTACCTTAGGTTCTAGATTATATGCTACCCCCTGAAATGTCTGGACATTGACTAATTCTTTCTGTTACAGTGATGCTGCATATTTCTTTCTTCTTCTTGATGCTTCCTACATCATTCAATATTTTGCCCATAAAAACCTTCAGTATTGCAACTCAAGACATGAATTTCTTCTTCAGCTCTTTCAGATTGAGAAATGCAAATAAATGTTCTTCCCTTTTTGTTTTCTAACTTCAAGTCTTTGCACATTTCATTATAGTAATTGGCTTTGTCTTCTCAAGTTGCTCTTTAAAATCTATTCAGGTCTTTTATCTTGTCATTTCTTCCATTGGCTTTAGCTGCTCTTTGTTCAAGAGCATGTTTCAGTTTCTTATGACATCTGTTTTGGTCTTGTTTTCTTCCCTGTCTTTTTAATGAAGTTTTGATTCCTTCATGCATGATGTCCTTGATGTCATTCCACAGCCTGTATGATGTTCAGTTATTAGTGTTCAATGTGTCAAATCTATTCTTGATATGGTTCCTAAATTCGGGTGGGATATACTCAATGTTGTACTTTAGCTCTCAAACTTGTCTTATTTTCTTCAGCCTCAACTTGAACGTGTCTATGAGCTATTGATAGTCTGTTCTGCACTCAGCTCCGGGTCTTGTTTTGGCTAAAGATACTGAGTTTCTCCATTGTCTCTTTCCAAAGATACAGTCATTTTGATTCCTGTGTATTCCATCTGGTGGAATTCACCTGTATAGTCATTGTTTATGTTGTTGAAGAAAGGTATTTTCAATTAATAAGTTATTGGTCTTACAAAATTCTGTCATGCGATCTCTGGAGTTGTTTCTATCACTGAAGCCATATTTTCCAGCTACCGATTATTCTTTGTTTCCAACTTTCTCACTCCAATCCCCAGTAATTATCAATGAATATGCATATTTGGTCAATTTCAAAGTGCAGAAGTTGGTAAAAATCTTGAATTTTTTCATCTTTGGCATTAGTAGTTAGTGTTTAAATTTGAGTAATATTCATATTAACTGGTCTTCCTTATAGGCATATGGTCTTGGTTATCTTTGGAATTTTTAAAGGGCAACAATAATAGCTTCTTTTTCTTTGGCTTTTTGTATCTTTCATTTATTCTTCCAGTAAACACTAGAGAAACATTCCCCCCCCCCTTTTTTTTTTCAAATCTCTGTGCTAGATACTGAGAATACAATTGAGAATAAGGAAGATATAACCATTGTCCTTACAAAACTTAGAGTTTACTAGGGTTAGAAGCAAATAAGAAAATGCCAATGAGGGTATATGGGTTCTATGAAACCTATATGTGGAAGAGAAAGCTCAGGATGGTGAGATCAGGAAACATTTTCCATGGAAAAATTCTAGTAAACTGAGAATGGAAGAAAAGCAGGATAGGCAGACTAAGAAAAAGTATATGTATTAGGAGCCAGAAGCCCCAGGCAAAGAGGAAAACATATGAAATGAAGGTGTATAAGGGAAAGAGCTTATCATGGTTATAAGAAATGAGAGCGGTTCCACATGACAAAACATTTGAGGGCAAAAAGAGAGAGTGACGTGAGATGAGGCTACAAAGGGAAACAAGAGCCAGATCATTGGAAGTGTTGTAAACATTTAAGAAATCTAGTTTTTATCTTTAGAGCAATAGGGAACTACTGAAGAGTTTTAAGACCTGGAGTGACACCATCTTACTTCTGCCATTTGTATGCCTTGTCTATGTTCTCTCCCTCTTCCAGTGTGACCACATTAAGCATTGGTTTTATAATGCTATCCTATCATTTACATTTCTTGGCAATCTGCAGCTCATCTCAATTTTTTATGAAAGAAAAAGATTGTCAATCATACAAAAATAAATTCTCTGGGAGGCACAAGAGAATTTGTGAGAGAGATACCAATGAATTGGTTCTTGAAAACATGTGGCACATACTATGGATATATTCATTTTTACTTTGTAAATAATGACTCATTTCCCATAAAGAAGGGAACATATTTCATGAATTCTCTTTATTTCAAGCCTAACATAAAAATCACTTGATGGACAGATATCTTAACATAAGAATACTCTTAGCTGTCTAACTGATCCACATATATATTTCTGATGATAAAAATCTCATTTGGAGAAACATATACACACAAGTCCCTATGTTCTAATTTCTGGCTGTATACACTATCTCTCTTGGTAATATACATTGGCTTTCTTTTAACTAAGACCAAAGGGAATATGATCCAATTTATCTGAGTTCCCATCTGGTTTCACTTGCTCATTTTACAGTGCTTTAACAATGATAAACTGTTGGTGGTCATCTCTTTCCCAGGAGAAGAAGTTGACAGACAGCTGTGCAGAGATGCCATCTTCCCCATCCCTGTTGCCTGTGATGTCCCATGCCCAAAAGACTGTGTGCTCAGCATGTGGTCTTCTTGGTCCTCCTGCTCACACACCTGCTCCGGGAAAACCACCGAAGGGAAACAGATACGTGCACGGTCTATTCTGGCATATGCAAGTGAAGAAGGTAAGATCATCAGCTTCAGAAGGGACTTTTTTTTTTTTTCCCCAGAAGTTGATGTTCATTTTCTTTACGTAGCCTAGGTGAGATAATGTATGAACACCAACTGCTAGAAGCCCAAATATCCAAAAGGATTTACCATCTCCTGAGGTATTGGGTAATTCAGTTCTGTTCACAAAATTAAACTTGAAAATAGATGGAGCTTTGTTAAAAAAAGAAAAAATACTTTTAAAAGTGCACTCACTTTGTTATTTTGTTATTTGTACTCTCTTAATAATTCAGATTCTCTCCACTCCAAGATGTTAAACCTACTAAAAGGTCTACAAATGGCTTCTGAAATTCTAAATGTCAGGTTCTATTGCTTGCTCTACATTTCAGTAGTCATTTTTTTGTTTTAAAATCACATTCTGCCTTCTTATAAATTGGCATATAAAGTTAAAAGTAAAATAAAGCAAACATCAGCATACCAGCATGACTAGGGTTTCACGGAAAATTATGTGGATTTTCTTCCGTTCAGGGTTCTGAGTGTAGGCTCTGAGGTACAGAATTATCATATGTAGATTGTGTTTATTTTTAAAATATGTTGCTCCTAAATCACTTCACCCTATTGGG
Organism: Orycteropus afer afer; assembly: GCF_000298275.1. NCBI lineage: Eukaryota > Metazoa > Chordata > Mammalia > Tubulidentata > Orycteropodidae > Orycteropus > Orycteropus afer. The sequence continues at coordinate 2,748,437 of NW_006921706.1, forward strand.
TGAACAAAACATGTTTTGTCACATATTCATACCTCACTTGTGCAAGCTTTATTGACGAGAAATACAAGGCTCTTGGTAATTGTCTCTCAAGCTTATATCCAAATGCTAATTTGGCCTCTGTGTGACTGGATGATATAATGTCATAATTAATCTTGTCATTCTGCAGAATAACATAGGAATAAAGAAGGCATAGAAGCAAATCAAGTTCTGTCACATTAAGGCATGTTCTTTCTCAGGAAAATTGCTGTATGTTATTTTAATGTTATCAAGCTAAATGGCCCTTCTCTTTATTCACATTTAGCACTGATAATGACTTGTATTTGAAGTAAGTATGTGTTTCTCTCTATATATATACCCCCCCATTACAAATTTCAGTTATTAGGGTTTTATGAGGGGCCTACTCTTTTTGTATTTTTTTTCTTTATGAAATGCTTTAGCAGTAAAATCTATAATATTTTCATTTAACAAAACTTACTATCTGTGTGTGTAATACTTAAGCAAAAATAGAATTACCTGGCCCTAAGATATAAATAAAACATTTTACATGTTAAAAAAATGATAATGTATGCAAAAATTTAGAATTTTCATTATAGTTTACAGAAACTTTTTCTTATCACCTTAATATAAACATATCTGTCTGCTACCCCCCCCCAAAATTGTATGTGTTGAACATACCTAATAGAAAAATAGAATCTTTACAAGAGAAAATTATATTCCTTATGTTGTCCAATAGTACCTCTAACCTTGTGAAGATTATATTCAGACTTCAAATTCTATCAGCTCAGATTGTATCATGGGCTTCATTAAAATTAGATCTGTGGTCACCCTGCTTCCTTTAAATCCATTATTCTCTGCAGACACTTGCAGTGTGACTAGTAATGAGTGACTCTTCACCCCCTGAGTCACATGGCAGAGATTTTGCCATGCTTGCAAAACTCACCAGATCATTATTTCAATAGACATGATGCTGTACACTGAAAGGTCATGAAATGTTTTAAAGGCAGAAATTTATGATTGATCTTTGATATGCATCATCCACTTAGTTTGAAAGTGTAGGACTTCTGTAATTTTTAATTAAGTCAAGTAACTGCATTATAAGCAACTCCTGCTGGAAAACAGTAGATGTTTTTATAGTAAATCATAAAGACATGGAATTCAAAATGTAATTTTAAATAGAAACCATGGTGGGTACTCTGTCATTGGTGAATCTGCTCATGAGCATCATGAAATTGCTCAGTATTTTTCTCTATTAATAACATTAATTATATGTAATTATGTGAAATGTTTGATGGAGAATTTATAATTCAAAAAGTACTTAGTTAATACATATTATTTACTGGACACTAACACATTTTCTCTTCCTTAAAATAAGTCTTACCTAATTCAGATCAATTTTTAAAAATCATTTTGGAACTATATTTGCAGGCAGATTTAAAATCGTCTCTCCTTGCTAATTAGAGGATTCTTTATAATTGTACATAAAAGTATGTCTTTCTAACATTCCCCCAAGAATTACTGTTTTATATGTTCCATAAATGTTCTTAGCTTTTTTATGCACAGAGATTTACTGTGACAACCTTAAGGGAAAAGAAAACTTTAAGAAAATTATATATCGAATGGTTAGACATAAAAGTATACTATTAACTGGTGAAATGATTTACAGGGCAAGTTCATGTGAAAAGTATTTATCTGAATTTACAAAATAAATGCTGAAACCTATAGTTTTGTTCATCTCAGTCATAACCTCACCATTAAACATTATGCTGTAGATTAGATGACCTCTTCTATTTGTAAGGATAGATTAAGTTAAATTACAATGACAAATTGCCTGGAAGTTTAGTAATTTAAAAGCTTCATCATGGGAAGTTTTGCTGCAGGTTTGAGCAACTGTCCCAGGCAGTCTTTCTTCCATGAAATGGTTCTCATTGAACCTCCATAAAAAAATCTGCTTCTATGGACCCCATGCCAGGGGAAGAAAACAGTTGGAGAGTCAAGCATAAGAAATGAATTTCTTACATCCAGAAGTGATTTATGCCATTTTATTATTGAAACAAGTTGCATAGCCATGTCTAACTGCAAGGGAATGGAAAATAAAATCCTACTGTGAGAAGAGAATTGGCTAGTGGTGTTAACCCTGATTTACTGAGTCATGTGTGTATGTGTGTGTGTGTGTGCATATATGTGTGTTTGTAAAGTTCCAGTAAAGGTTGCAATAAAAAGGACCAAGGATCCTTGGAGAAATAGCTGATTGCAGAAGGCTGGAATAGGAAAAGTATAGGTAGTGCCTAGAAGATCATGTGCCAAAAAGCAAAGAAGAAAAGGACATGTCCAGAGGCTATAGACACCTGCTTGAAGGATATCCCACTGGTCATATATGGGACAATTTGAATACCAAAACAAATAATAATAGTAATAGATCATAGATCATTAAATAAAATGGGAAATCATGAATCCATATTGATAGAAAATAAATGAATTAATAACTTGAATATTTGATGACAAATATTCTCAAGTGTCTCCGTAATGGAGAAGCATAATAGACACCACCTTAATCCTGTGATCAGAGTTTGCATCATGAGTAATGGAGCAAATCAAAATCATGTGTCCTTGATGTGTTGCAATAAAAACATGACATCATTTATGTTGATGTTCTTTTCAAAAATACAGATACAGAATCTAATCAAGAGGACCACCACCATCTGTCAGTGTGGTGTACTATGGTGTCTTATGGGCTGCTATTATGCTGGAAGCTATGCCACCAGTATTTCAAACACCTCAGAGTCACCCATAGTGGACAGGCTTCAGCAGAGCTTTCAGACTGACAGAAAGGCCTGGTGATCTACTTCCAAAAAATAGTCAATAAAAACTCTGTAAATCACAGCAGAATATTTCCAAGTTAGGGCAGAAAAACACTAAAAATGCAAAATGGCCACAAAAAACTGGACCCTAGAGCACGAACAATCATGAAGATGGCACAGGACCAGGCAAGTTTCATTTCATGGTACATTAGGTGCCCGTGGGAACTGGCTCAACAGCAGCCAATAACAACAATCAAGAGAAAACATCAGACAAACGCTAATTGAAATACTAATTAAAATAGAAGTCCTATGTTCTTCAAGAGTCTACAGTATGAGGAATTATTGCAGACAAGAGCTCAGGTGGCATAGTGCCTAAGGCATCTGACTACTACGAACCAGAAGGGTGGTGGTTCAAACCCACCAGCCACTCTTCGGAAGGAAGACTGAGCAATCTACTTCTGTAGAGATACCACCTCGGAAACCCAAGGAGGGGTCACTATGAGCGGAATTGACTAGAAGTCAGTGACTTTGGTTTTTGGGTTTTTATTCCAGATTGAAAGAGACTAACAAAATGTGACATCTAAATACATTTGATTCTGAACAGGATCTTTTTCCTATAAAGGTTATTTTGCACGAATTGATAAACTTGAATGAGGTCTGACAATTAAATGGCAATGATATATCAATGTTAATTTCCTGATTTTGTTTATTGTGTGTGGTTATGTGTAGGAGAATGTCATTGTTTATAGGAAATACATACTAAAGTATTGAGGGTAATGTGGTATCATTTCAAAAACTTCTTCCAAATTTTGAGGTTGGTTCAGAAGTAAAACATGAAAAAAAATAGTGGAACAAAAACAATTTTTACATAATTGCTTTTCACACAATCTTCAGAAACATTTTATAACATATTATGTGCAATGCACAAAAATTGCCATAAAATGTCTGTTCTTGAAATATTGTCTTTTGGAATCCAGATCACAAATGGTAGCACCTGAAATATTAATGTACTAGAGAAAGTAAAAGCAGTTCTTTTCACTTTAAAATAAAATGACATGATATATAAACTCCCTAAGACCACCAGCCACTCCTCGGAAGGAAGGTTGGGCAATCTACTTCTGTAGTGACACCACCTCAGAAACCCAAGCATGGGTTGCTATGAGTCAGGTGTGACTCAGCGGCACATAACAACAACAAAGCTTTGACTTCTTCTGGTTAAGTAAATTGATAATTAACTTTTTAACATTGTATGATAGTTTGAAAAGCCCTAGTAGTGCAACAGCTAAGCTCTCAGCTGCTAACTGAAAAACTGGCAGTTTGAACCGCCTAACAGCTCCATGGGAGAAAGACCAGGTCATCTCCTCCTGTAAAGATTCTAGGAAGGCCTATTGGGTAGTTCTACTCTGTCACAGGGGAGCTCTGGTAGCATAGTGGCTAAGACACTTGCCTGCTAACCAGACGGCTGGCGGTTCAAACCCACCAGCCACTCCTCGGAAGGAATCCTACTTCCGTAGTGATACTGCCTCGGAAACCCAAGGAGGGGTCGCTATGAGTCGGGTTTGACTCCACGGCACATAACAACAACAACAACAACACTCTGTCACATAGGAACTCTGGTAGCATAGTGCCTAAGGCACTTGACTGCTAACCAGAAGGCTGGCAGTTCAAAACCATCAGCCACTCCTCGGAAGGAAGATGGGGCAATCTACTTCCGTAGAGATACTGTCTCGGAAACCCAAGGAGGGGTCACTATGAGTCAGGACTGACTCGGGGCACATAACAACAACAACTCTGTCACATGGGGTCGCGATGAGTTGAAATTAACTCAATGGCACCTAACAATAGCAATATGGTACCTTGTGGTAAAAATCTTCCTTCTATTATATAAATTTTAAGATTGGTTCCCAAAGCATCTATAAAATTATGTTACGAAATTCTAAAGGGAAGCAATCTTTTAATACTTAAGTCTGCATTTTTATATGAAAAGTCATAGGTTAAATTTGAAATTTAAATTTAAAAATTGCTGTTATATTTTTGCTTTCAAAATCTTTTTAACTACTGATGCACATTTTTAATAAGCTTGATTTAAAAGGAAAAATTATTATAAAATGTTTTCCACTGAATAACAACTCCTGTTAATTATCATCATGTAGTTAGTTATCCTTACAGAGCAAGAAATGAAAGAATATTTATTTTTGCAAAGTTCAAAATGACCTGGTATTATAACTTCATCAGCCAAATTTTAATATGCCTTCACACCTGCTTTATGCATGCAGAGAATAGAAGCAAATTGAAATAAAATTATGCCATTTTTCTTCCTCAGATAAGCCTGCAAAAAATTTTTAAGAAACTGGAAAACAATGAAACCAAAACCAAACTCACTCATAGCAACCCCTCCTTGGATTTTCGAGGTGGTATCACTATGGAAGTAGATTGCCCAGGCTTCCTTCTGAGGAGTGGCTGGTGGGTTTAAACTACCAGCCTTCTGGTTAGCAGTCAAGTGCCTTAGGCACTACACTATCAGAGCTCTCACAAAACATTGAGGGGTGGTATATTTCTAAATTGTTCAGTTTTTATAGTTAAATGCTTTTAATCCTAAAAGTCAAGGAACAGCTATATTTCGTAGAGGAATTTGAAGAGCCCTGCACTCATAAAATGTATATACACACACATAACTGTGGCTTCTAAGTAAATGCTATCAACTTCCTCTTCCTCTCACTGTTGACCTTGAAAAAGATGTTCTGCTTCAGTCTGTCCCAACAGGACCACTGCACAAGAATTATGCAGGCTCCACAGTGGAAAGTCTCTATTTCCTTCCTCAAAAAAAGAAAACCATATCTAACCTCTCCCGAGGTTCTCTGCAGCTAATGCTCTTCCCATTCAGTTCCTCCATATCATGCCATTGCCAGTGCATATTTTAACCCAGCAGGGGTCTCTTTTAAATAGGTATGGACTCCATTAGTAGAAAAAGTTAGAAGAACCTTGAAACTGTAAATCATAGAATACTAATAGCCTCTTCTTAACATGATCCCAACCTACTTCTTTATCCTTGTTTCCAGTTACTTCCCTATGTGAACGCTACACTCCAATTGACTGCATCAATACTGCTGATTCCCAAGGTCATACCTGTCTGCATGCCTTTGCTTTTATTAATTTTTCTCTTACTTAGAAAAAAGCCTCCCTTCTTTCTCTCCTTTCCCAGACTCCTTCTCCTTAAAAGCTCACTTCAATGCCTCCTTCTATCTAAAGTTTTTTTCTGTTCCCCAAAACTAATACAGTCTCCTGCCTTTGAATCCTGATTATCCTAAATACCTCTCTTAATATTATTTATTATATTCTGTCTAGAATTATACCTTTTTTTGTACTTGTTTTATTCCCCTGCTTATTTTCCCCAATAGCTTATATAATCCTTGAGGTAGTAGCATCTATTTCTAACCCGTCTAGATATACCTTGCAGCATTTCACATGAACATTGAATATAGTGCTTAATGCACATGTACCTCTAATTATTGTTTTGAAGACGGCGTTAGGTAATCAGTGCCAAAACAAGAAACGCTACTTCTCTTTACTTATCTGTTCAAATATATCCTAACAAAGTTTTTATGAACTTGAGGTGGGAAGAAAAAGTCACCTATTCATTTCTGAGATAGAAGTTTTCACATACTAGCTGTTATTTCTATATGGGCATTGGGCATAAAACTTTATTTATATCACAAAATGTCACTGAGGTCTTATAAAGTTCTTCCCTTTGATGAGATGATAGAAAATCTAGATAGTTGTATTATTATTAAGCACATGTTTTTTTTAATATAAGAGGTTATCCTTTAATACACTTATTACTAATTTTGTCACAGGTTACCTTTTATAATTTCTCTAGTACTAGGAAATATTCCAAGATGTCTGAAATTAGCTTTTCCTATAAATAATAGAAGGAAGGTTAGGAAATCTATTTCCGTAGTGATACTGCCTCGGAAACCCAAGGAGGGGTCGCTATGAGTCGGGTCCAACTCAACGGCATATAACAACAATAACAACAAATAATAGATAAATTGAAGATTATATATGTCAATTATTCTACCATAAAATTACTCTGCAAACAACATGATAATGTTGAAATGACTGATTAGTACTCCAAGTCATACTTTCAGAATTGCCATATCATTGTTATACTATGATGAAGACCACATTGGGGCTTATCTGTGCTAGTATACTAACATCAGACCAAAGCTGCTGATGTGGTTTTAGTGTGGATTGGGGCAAGGAAATAAATAATCTTTGTGTCTGTAAACTTAACAGCTACCTAGCAGTTCCTCGACACATTATGCTGATGTTGTATAAGTTTTTTTTTTTTTTTGTCATCACTTTTTTCTAAAGCTAACCAGTCAATTCCAGTGTCAAAAACAATTCAGAGTTTTTAAATCATCATTTAAACAGCATACTGATAACACATGTAAAAAAATGAGTTAAGTAAAGAAACATTTTTTGTAGATGATTCAATTTACTATTAAATATAAATAAATGGTTAAGATGGTTATACATATGTCTACTGCTATATCTATTATATATATGATATATCATGTGTATAATTAGCATCTGTTTGTCTGAAAAAGATGGGATAAATCTGATGCCTCAGGGAATGAGTAATAGGAGTGCTCATTTATTTCTCCTCAATCCAATTAGTATGTTTTAGGATTCATTCCTATTAAAATCCTAAACTTCTTTGCTGGGGCTGCCAAGACCACTAAGCTGTGTGAAAGAAGATAGGTATGAACTGTGACAGATGTTTTCACCTTCGTGAAACAGAGAACATTAATGTTTAATGCAGTCTATTCTGATGTTGGTCTCATATTCAATACTGTAAATGATTCCAAATTGCAGTTAAGGTCTCACATAAACTGCCTACTGATTTATTTACTGAGTAGAGGAATGTCCTTATCATAAGTGAAACCATATCTAAACATCAGCTTAGAATGTGACCACCAGCTTTGTTTCTGACTTTTGCAAATCTCAGTCCTCTTTGGCCAGCTTCCTTGTTAGGGTCTCTAGTCATTGGGCACTTTTTAAACAAACTTCTAATTTGCTTTCCTAATGTCTAAAACTCATCACTTATATTCAACATTTCCTCCATTCACTATCACAAATTTTGATGATGATCACCCAAGATTCCCATCACTCCATATTACCAACCAGTAAAATGTCTTTTCCTGAGAATGAAATCCAGAGGCTGCATATGTTTCAGTAGATCTAACAGTCCAAAACTCTGCTTTTAACCATATAGGCCTTTTTTCATACTTGGTATTATAAATAGCATGTTGTTGTTGTTGTTATGTGCCATCAAGTTGGACACGACTCATAGTGACCCCTCCTTGGGTTTCTGAGGCAGTATCACTGCGGAAGTAGATTGCCCAACCTTCCTTCAGAGGAGTGGCTGGTGGGTTTGAACCGCCAGCCTTCTGGTTAGCAGTCAAGTGCCTTAGGCACTATGCTACCAGAGCTCCTATAAATAGCATAGTGATAAGAAACTTGGCTTCATTACCTCCATCTGTTACAGTGATCACATCATTTAAGCTGTATAGTCTCATCCATTTAATAATATTTACCTCATAAAACATTAAATGAGTTTACACCTATAAAGACTTAGGGGGCTAGCAAGTAAAAAAGGATTCCTTAATACTATATTCCATTGATGCAAAATTCCATCAGCTTTACCCTTTAACATCTATAGAATTATTACATCTTAGGATGAATGCATTTTAAAACCAGTGGGGCCAGACAGCAGTTATCACATAGTTGTCATTGCTTTTACGTAAACTTGGTTGTTACTCATGGTGGTAATAGTAAATATACTATGGTGTTTCTTCCAGAAACAAACAAATAAAAACAGATAAGGAGATACTGACTCAGAAACCCAAGGAGGGGTCACTATGAGTCAAATGGACTCAACAGCAGGGAGAAGGACCATTTGGGGATGGAAAATGAATGCTAGTTGTTTGCTTAAAACTTTCATTGATACTTTTTGGTGCAATTGAGAATGCAACGGCATCCAAACTTAGCAATGAATACCAGTATCCTTAGAAGAAACTCCTGTAGGCAACACTCGAGTGCACTTTTTTCAGAAATGCTGCTTCTCCAACACTCTAGATGTCACAGAAGATGACTCTGTGCAAGAGGACACAAACTTTGAGGAGTGTGAGTTAAAAAGCTATTTGAAAGATTTGGAATCTGAATGTGAAGAAATTTTATACCTTAACCAATTCATTTCTCTTATACTTTGCTTTCTTGTGTATATAAAAGAATGATAACTTTACAAATATGTATCTTTAAAAGAAAACTATGTATATAAGTAATAAAGACCAATTTTAATAACTATAAAAATTAGAGTTGATAAGAGAGCAATGTATCATAGTTTATTTACATCCACTTGTCTTTCTTTGAGACCTTAGACTTGAAAAAAAATGTTATTACCATTTTAAAACCTCTATTTCTATTCACCTTAGAGCCTAATACATTAAAACATACATGTGATAAGCAGTACTTTAAAACCTGTAACTAAGACTTTCAATTTAGTTTTTTTTTTTTTTTTTTTTTTTAGGATTTGGGTGAAGATTTACAGAGTAAATTCACTTTTCATACAGCAGTTCACATATACTTTGTCTCATGTCATTGACCAAAATTTACAATGCAGCAGCTCCCCTCCCACTTCCTCCCCATAGTTACCTCCTCCCAGTGTCCATCCCTTCATACTCTTCGAGAGGCCCATTGTCTGCCAACCCTGTATATGATCTTGGATACACTCTCCATTTAGACATACATAATTGTTTAGCTTGTTCACCCATCTATCCGTCCCTATACCCATGTTTGCTTTCATTAACAACTCAGTATTGTATTTACAAAGGGGTTCATATTTGTTGTTTGTACTGCCCATGTAACTCTCTCTGTCTTTCTCATCCTCAATGCTGCCATATTGGTCACTCACATTTGGTACATTGCCCTTCTCTTCACCCAAATCAATATTTATCTCTATCTATCTAACAGCATTCCCTCCCCTTCCCTCCCACCCCTGGTAACCAACAAAGAAAATGTCCTCCAATATATAAACATTTCCTTAACTTTTACAATCAATTTAGTTTTAACATTTGAAAACCCATTGGGTTTTTCTATCCACAGAGTCCCAATGCCAATGTTCATGGTTGGAAATTACATAGATTTCATTTGCATTTCCTTTTCAGTTTCTCAGGAGAATAACAACTTCTCCTTCTGAAGTCTTCATAGCTCCCAAATCAAATGTCACATATACCACATAGTTTATATTTTAAGCCAGACTGTGTCAAATATGGTAAGATTAATATGTTGCTTACCTAGCAGTGTGCTGGTCATAGGTTATGTGCTCAAAAAAGTAGGAGATCTAATTGTTACTGTTAACCATGTTAATTCTAAGAAACAGAATGGCAAGATTCATGATGGCACCATATCTAATCTGGACCCTTGTTCATTTTTACAGGTAGAGTTCACTGTCCAAATAGCAGTGCTTTACAAGAGGTGCGCAGCTGTAATGAGCATCCTTGTACTGTATACCACTGGCAAACTGGTCCCTGGGGTCAGTGCATCGAGGACACCTCAGTATCATCCTTCAACACAACTACAACTTGGAATGGGGAGGCCTCTTGCTCCGTCGGCATGCAAACAAGAAAAGTCATTTGTGTACGAGTCAATGTGGGCCAAGTGGGACCCAAAAAGTAAGGGCTTTAAAATGACAACAGTAAATCCTGTGGTTAACCGTGCAGAGGATTGGTTCAGGCTTCACTTGCTTCATGAAATGGAGCATTTTGATGCTTGTCATACCTGTCCTCAAGAGTGAAATGTGTTTGTTTTGAATGTCAGCTGCTGGTAAAGTTATAATAGCCTTAGAGCATTGTGTCTAGGATCCATAAATCCGGAGGAAACTTTCTATATAGTACCTACTTTCTGTTTTATAGTAGCACTTTACGTTTTTATTAAGCTAGTGAGGCAGTGAAAGAAGTGCTTGCTTTAGGCCTGACTGATCAATAATGACACTATATGAAGTCCTGACATTGTAGGCCGTTCATGACCTCCTATGTATCCGTAGGCTATGGAGGCTGCCAATCTAATTTAATTGGGTAGTAACCTCTTTTGATCTGCCTTTCAATTCCCCTGGAAAATACTATATCAAAATTACTGAGACCAAACTTATTACATCTTCCATTGGTTAAAATAGTAAGCCATTTACTTCCAAGAGAGAGCCTTGGGATAGAATGAGTGTTGAAAGTAGAGAAACTATCTGTTTCTCATTATGGTTATGAGTACCATAACAACAAGGCAAACGATTTGCTAGAGGGAAGGACAAAGGACTAGAGAGTTGGCATACTAGAAGGGCCTTTGCAAAATATAAACAAAAGCAAGTAACTGAACATTCGTTGCTGGACTAATCAATACTTAGAGAAAATTAGTTAAAAGCAATCAACTCTGAAAATACATTTCTTTGGAGGTGAACCTGCTCAGACAACATAAAATTTTCAAATTCAAACCATCTGTAACATGAAAAACAAAGTCAGTCAGTTTTTCATAGGTGTAAAAGTGACCTCATATTTACCAAGTCCTTAGTCCGATGGCTGTGTTTTGTATGATCTGCATGCTACTTAACTTCTACTGGCTTCAGTTTTCCAAGTTGGTTGAAAGGATTAAGTGGAAAAATAATAATAATGGTAGTTCTCAATAAATTTTAGTTGTTACTTTTTCTTAGGAATTTGAGGTCATTATTATTGTTTCAGGGAAATGGTAATATTATATCTGATGTATGTAAAACTCCAGAGGGATATATAAGATTCTTGTTAGAAGTTTGTTTGTTTGTTTTTCCTTGCCTGAATTACAGACATTAGGGGTATTTTGCCCAATACTCTATTTGCTTATTTGTTGTTGTTGTTAGGTGCATAGAGTTGTCTCCAATTCATAGTGATTTTAAGTACAATAGAACGAAACACTTCCTGGTCCTGTGCCATTCTCACGATCCTTGCTATACCTGAGCCCATCGTTGCAGCCACTGTGTCATTCCATCTTGTTGAGGGCCTTCCCTTTTTTCATTGACCCTCCAGTTTACCAAGAGTGACCTCCTTCTCCAGGGAATGGTTCGTTCTGACAACATGACCTAAGTAGGTGAGACAAAGTTTGGCCATTTTCGCTTCCAAGGAGCATTCCGGTGGCACTTCTTCCAGGATAGATTTGTTATTCATTTAGCAGTCCATAGTACTCTCACCATTCTTCACCAACACCACAACTCAAAAGCATCGACTCTTCATTGGCCTTCCTTAGTCTTTGTCCAGCTCTCACATGCATATGATGTGATTCAAAATACCATGGCTTGAGTTAAGCACACCTTAGTCTTCAAGGAGACATCTTTGCTCTTCAGCACTTGAAAGAGGTCTTTTGCAACAGATTTTCCCAATGCAGTATGTCATCTGATGTCTTTACTGCCACTTCCATTGGTATTGATTGTAGAAACAAGTAATATGAAGTCCTTGACAATTTCAATCTTTTCTCTTTTTATTGTGATGCTGCTTATTGGTCTAGTTGTGAGAATTTTTGTTTTCTTTATATTGAAGTGTAATTCATACTGCAGACCATGGTCTTCAATCTTCATCAGTAAGTGCTTCAAGTCATCCTCACTTTCAGCAAGCAAAGTTGTGTCCTCTGTGTATCTCAGGTTGTTAATGAGTCTTCCTCAAATCCTGATGCCACGTTTTTCTTCATATAATCCAGCTTCTCAGATTATTTGCTCAGTTTATAAATTGAACAAGTATGGTGAAAGGGAAGGATACAACCCTGATGCACTCCCTTCTTGATTTAAAACCATCCAGTGTCCTCTTGTTCTCTTTGAACAACAACCTCCTGGTCTATGTACAGGTTCCTCATGAGAACAATTAAGTATTCTGAAATTCCTGTTCTTCTCAATGTTACCTATAATTTGTTATGATGCACACAATCAAATGCTTTTGTGGAGTCAATAAAACATAAGTAAACATGTTTCTGGTATTCTTTGCTTTCAGTCAAGATCCATCTAACATCAGCAATGATATTCCTCTTTCTATATGCACTCCTGAATCCAGCTTGCATTTCTGGAAGTTCTCTGTCAACATACTGTTACAGCTGTTTTTGAATTATCTTCAGTTAGATTTTATTTATGTGTGATATCAGTGATATTGTTCGATAATGTCCACATTCTGTAGGATCACCTTTCTTTGCAATGGGTAAAAATATAGACCTCTTCCAGTCAATTGGCCTGGTAGCTGTCTTCCAAGTCTCTTGGCATAGCTGAATGAATGCCACCAGTGAGGCATCCGTTTGTTGAAACGTCTCAATGGGTATTCCGTCAATTCGTGAAGCTTTGTTTTTTGCCAATTTCTTCAGTGTAGCTTTGACTTCTGCCTTCAATACCATTTGTTCTTAATCATATGCCACCTCCTAAAATGGATGAATATCAGCCAATTCTTTTTGGTACAGTGACTCTGTGTATTCCTTCCATTTTCTTTTGATGTTTCCTGCATCGTTCAATATTTTGCCCATAGAAATTTTCAGTATTGCAATTTGAGGCTTAAATTTTTTCTTCAGTTCTTTCAGTTTAAGAAAAACTGGGTGTGTTCTTACCTTTTGGTTTTCTAACTCCAGGTCTTTGCACATTTCATTATAAAATAATTGGCTTTGTCTTCTTGAGATGCTGTTTGAAATCTTTAGTTCAGCTCTTTTATTTTATTATTTCTTCCATTTGCTTAAGCTACTCTCCATTCAAGGGCAAGTTTCAGAGTCTCTTCTGACATCCATTTTGGTCTTTCCTTTCTTTCTTGTCTTTTTAATGACCCCTTGCTTTCTTCCTAGATGATGTTCTTGATGTCATCCCACAATTCTCTGGTTTTCAGTCATTGGTGTTCAATGCATAAAATCTCTTCTTTAGATGGTCTCCAAATTCAGAATCAACTTCATATTTTGCCTCTTGTGGACATCTTTTAATTGTCTTCAACTTCATCTTGAACTTGCATATGAGCAGTTGATGGTCTGTTCCACTATCAATTCCTGGCCTTGTTTGGCTGAAGATATTGAACTTTTCCATCACCTCTTGCCACAGATGTAGTCAATTCGATTCCTGTGTACTCCATCTAGTAAAGTCAACGTGTATAGCCGCCATTTGTGTTTTTGAAAAAAAGGTATTTGCAATGAGTAAGTCATTGGTCTTGCAAAACTGTATCATGCAATCTCCAGTGTCATTTCTATCACCAATGCCGTATTTTCCAACTACTCTTCTTTATTTCTAACTTTTGCATTCCAGTCACCAGTCATCATCAACACATCTTGATTGCGTGTTTGGTCAAATTCAGGCTGCGAGAGTTGGTAAAAATCTTCAATTTCCTCGTCTTCAGCTTTGGTGGTTGGTGTATAAATTTGAATAATTGCAGTATTAACTGCTCTTCCTTGCAGACGTGTGGATATTATCCTATCACTGACAGCATTGTACTTTAGGACAGATCTTGAAACAGTCTTTGTGATGATGAATGCCATGCCATTTCTCTTCAGTCATTCCCAGCGTAGTAGATCATATGGTTGTCTGATTCAAAATGACCAAAACCAGTCCATTTCAGCTCAGGATATCAATCTTTATGCATTCCATTTCATTTTTGACAACTTCCAATTTTCCGAGAGTTATACTTCATGCATCCCATGTGCCGATTATTAATGGATGTTCACAGCTGTTTCTTCTCATGTTGAGTCATGCCACATCAGCCAATGGATGTCCCAAAAGCTTTATTGCATCCATGTCATTAAGGTTGGCTCTACTCTGAGTATGCAACTGTTCCCCAGTTATATTTCATGTGCCTTCTGATCTGAGGGGCTCTTCTTCTAGCACTATATCAGATGAGTTTCAGGGCTATTCATAAAGGTTTCTAGTAATATATCAGACAGTACTTCACTGCTATTCATAAGGTTTTCATTGGGCACATCTTTTAGAAGTGAATGGCTTCTTCCTTCTTCCAAGTCTGTTCTTGTCTGGAAGCTCCACTGAAACCTATCCACCAAGGGTAACCCTGCTAGCATTTGCAACACTGGTGGCATAGCCTCCAGCCTCATAGCAACACATAAGCCACCACAGGATGACAAACTGACAGACACGTTCATCTTCCTTAGGTGTTCCAAACTGCTCTGCTCATTCTCTGGTCTCCCTTAAAGCTGCTCCAAAAACCCTTGGCACCTGGCCCCACATCCAGGCCGCCCATTAATGCTGCTCCAAAATCCCCCAGTGCATAGCTCCACTTCCAGGCCACCTCTTAAAGCTGCTCCAAAAACCCCCAGTATCTGGCTCTACCAGATATCTGCTTATATAGTTGGAATTAAGAAATATTTAAAAATATATACCATCCAGCATCCAGTCCTTGGAAGGAAGATTGGACAATCTACTTCCATAGTGATACCACCTTGGAAACCCACTGAGGAGTGCTGTGAGTCACATCCGACTCCATGGCAGTGAGTTGGTTTTTTTTTTTTTTTTTTTTTTTTGGTATGAGAGATTTAAATTGGGATAATATTCCACAAGCCTAATGAGTAGCCCAAAACCAGTATTTTGATAGAAATTATGATTATGTTTTTATGCCTGTAACTCTGGAGTTAATGTCCAGTGTATTGATGTTCAGTAGTGGCAAACACAAGAGGAGAAATCTCAAGTCCTGGAGGAATCTGGGTCTTGCAGGGACAAGTATACAGGTGAAACATTCACTGCAGAGGATTATAACCTGATCAACCTGTTGTGGAGCAGAATGGTGGATCACTGTCCTGAGTTTCTATGAAAAAGCTCACTCTGTTCTTGTTTTATAATTAATTACTTTTCAAATGCAGATGTTGATATTTTCCTTACTACATAAACTATAAAATATTTTACCTTAAAGTCACTGCCATCTAGTTGGTTCCAACTCATAGCAACCATTTAAGACAGACTAGAAGTACCCCCGCAGGGCTTCCAAGGCTGTAAATCTTTACGGAGGCAGACTGCCACGACTTCTTCCCACAGGGCAGCTAGCTTGTCCAAACCTTGGACCTTTTGGGGGACAGCCAAGCACTTAACCACTTTGCCACCAGGGCTTCTTTATTCCCAGTAATGGATGACAGCAAGCAAATACTTATGAGCAAGTCTATGTGTGAAAGCGCATGCTGAATTAGCTGGACGAAATCATTCAGTAAGAAGTGTACCCTGAAACCACATGTTGGACTACTATAATATTCCATTAAAATTTTGCTTTACTTTTGTAGCCTTTATTCAATTGCCTGTATGCATTTGCAGAATTGTTAAAACAAATGCATTTACTTTGCCCTTAAAAATCTGGAAAATTAAATACTGAATATTCAAAAGAAAATGTTTTTGCCCTTCTTTCTAAATGCTAGGTTAAATTCAATGAATGCTTTTTAATTCCAGACATTTTAAACAAAAATGCAAATAGAAACCTTGTTTTAAACTCCTCTTAATAAAACAGATTACTGTGCAATGGTGAAATCAATGTTATTGATCTCATCTATCCTCCGAGTAACAAACTTCAACTCCTATCCCATCTGTTTAATTTGACCTTGAATAAGATTTTGGGAGAAATCAATTCATTGCATTAAACCACAAACACTAAACACAAACAGTACAAAGAGAAAAAAAGCATTTTGATTGAACCATTGCTTCTCCAAAGGAAGTTTGAGTTAGTTTTACTGGATGTAATCTAGGCCTTATAATTTATCGTTGTGTGTTCATTTAACAATCTTGTTGTTAGTAATTTTGTCCTCCACAGTTAGCCAAGTATCTTGCTGTGGACGTTTCTAAACTAAAACTGAGTATTTGGAAGTTGTCAGTGATAACACAGTAATTATATTGATTTAGTCAGGGCTGGAATTTTAGAGCATGCAATTGAGTAATGTTCTCCCATTGTTAACATTATAAAAATGGCTTAATGAAAAGGAGTGCTTTCAATAATAATTACTAACTAATAATTCCATAGTTCCAAAAGAATTAACTGGATTGTATGTGGGGTTTCACCATATGTTTGATGGATAAGAATGCAGGTTAAATTGTGCTTCTAGTGATGCATAATCTCAATTGTAACAATACATTAACTTCTATAATTCATATCTAAATTTCTTTGAAGTTCATGACTTTGAGTGATCATAGTAATTATGGAAAATCCAAGCTTATCTTTTGTGCTAACCAGGGAGATTATTATTATTTAATTTTTTTTTAAATGTTGAAGGCTATGTATTTTTTAAATCTATTCCCAAGTAAATCCCAATGGTTTAGAGAGAGAGGGAAAAGTATGTATCTATTTAATTGACTAGAGCATAATATTTATGTATCAGATAAGACGTGTAGATAAATAATAATGTGCTATAAAGAAATTATGGGAAAGAGATTAATGGTGTTAATCTTTTTCACTTATAGTGCAGTTCTGAAAACCTGATTAACTTACTTGATAAAAGACCATTTATCCTGACCTATAAAAAATTTGGCTTCCACTACATGCAGTATTTTTAAATGCCATTTCCCACTAACTGATCAACTTATTCTGGCAAGAGTTATAGTGGTTGTTTGATTTATTTCTTCACCACCTCTTAGATTAGTTGGCAGGGATTTATATGAGTTCAAAAGAGAACTGCTTAAGAATGAGAATACAGTGAAACCTGAGAGAGCCAAAACTTCAACAAGACTGCCTTGTTTTTCCAGGTCTCACAAGTTTCCACCTTTGACAAGGTTCAGTCTTATCACTTTACTATCATTCTCTATTAGTGGAAATACTCTCCGACAGGTTTTTGCCTCACACGAGTTCCAGCTTTTGCAGATTTTACTATATTAAATTACTTTTAATTATTTGAATTATGTTACTGTATTTGTTTTGCAGATTTTACTGTATTAAATTACATTTAATTATTTGAATTATGTTACTGTATTTGTTGTCCTAGGAGCTCTGGTAGCATAGTGGCTCAGGCACTTGACTGCTAACCAGAAGGCTGGCGGTTCAAACCCACCAGCCACTCCCCGGAAGGAAGATGGGGCAATCTACTTCCACAGTGATACTGCCTCAGAAACCCAAGGAGGGGTCCTTATGAGTCAGGTCCAACTCGATGGCACATAACAACAACAACATTTGTTGTCCTAATAGAAACTTTTTTCTAGTGTGAATGTTCGTGGCCAACATTTGCCCACTAGTGATAGTAGAATCAGATCATAAAACTGCTGGGAAGAATTGGAAAATCTAAAAATCATAAGTATATAATGAACAAGACAATGTACTTACATCTCATGAATCAGCTTCCTAAAATGATGTTTTAGGAAGTAGAAACCTTATACAAAATAAGATACTGTAGTGGTTTGTCTTTTTTTTTTTTTTTAACTTTTTATTGTGTTAGGTGAAAGTTTATAAAGTAGATTCATTTTACATCCAACATTTCATATACTTTTTTTTTTTTTTGTAACACTGATTACAATCCCCAGTGTAACAGCTCTACTCCTACTTCCTCCCAGTGGTTACCTTTTCCCTGTGTACTTCTTGCCTATGCATTCCTGCCTTCCTACATTTCTCCATGTGCAAATGCAAATGCTGTCCTTCTGATCTCCCATAGTTGATTGTTCTAAGGAGTGCATCTCCTTGTTGTAGTTGTTTGGTTAGCTTGTAGGCTTGTCTATTATTTGGCTGAGAATTAAGCCATGGGACTGAATTCAATTCCAGGCCTGACAGGTGAGTGGGGGGCCATAATATCAGAGGTTTCACCAGTCTCTGTTGAACCAGTTTACCTGGTCTTTTTTTATGTGTTTTTCATTTTGTTCCACATTTTTTCTCCCAGTCTATCCAGGATCCCCAGTTTTGATCCCTTTCCAAGTGGTTGGCATTGGTAGCTGGGCACCATCTAATTCTTCTGGTCTCAGAGTAATGTAGGCTGAGGTCCTCATTGTACATTAGTCCTTTGGACTGTTTCTGTGCGTCTTTGCTTTTCTTTGCTCTTCTTTGCTCCTGATGAGGAGAGACCAATAGTTGCGCTTAGATGCCTGCTTGCAAGCTTTTAAGACCATAGTTGTTACTCACCAAAGAAAGATGTAGAACAATATTTTTGTGTACTGGGTTGTGCCAGTTGAGCTTGATGTCCCCTTCAAACATGGTCTCCAGCCCTCAAGTCCATCAACTTATTCCTTCAAGGTGCTTATTTGTGGTAAAAGTTATCCTAACTTTGCACCTTGTTAGCTTTATACTGTATATGGACATTTTTATGTTGTTGTTGTTGTTATATGCCATTGAGTCAGACCTGATTCATCGCAACCCCTTCTTGGGTTTCCAAGGTGGTGTCACTCCGGAAGTCCATTGCCCAACCTTCGTTCCAAGGAGTGGCTGGTGGATTTGAACTGCCAGCCCTCTGGTTAGCAGTCAATTGCCTTAGGCACTACACTACCAGCGCTCCCAGGACATTTTTATAGCACATACAAATATTTATGTAGGAATATCATCTGTGAAACCTATGTATGATCACAAGTATATTCCTATTCACCTATCCGTACCTGATCTACTTGCCTATCTATGTATCCACCTGTATATCAGTGTTAGCTATTACTGATAATGCAGTATTGTGTATGCAATACTATTTACCTTTATTGTCTGTACCCCTTGTGCACCTCTCTGTGTCTTCCTTTTCCTTATTGTGCTGGTTTCACACTTCCGTTATATTGTCTTTCCCTTCACCCATATCAACACCTGTAGTAGACTGTCATACTTCACTTTTGTGATGCCAATAAATACCATTTTTAAAAAATAATAATTGAACTATTTTTACCATCATTTATGTTAACAACGCGGTATTTTCTGGTTGATTATTTGTCTTATTTTTATTCGGTAACACAAACAGTTAAATGCTTGACTGCTAACCATAAGTTTGGTATTTCAAACCCATCCAGTGGATCCATAGGAGAAAGACCTGGTAGACTGCATCTGTAAAGATTTCAGCCAAGAAAGCTCTGTGAGGTAGTTCTGCTGTGTCACATGGGGTCACTGTGAGTCAAAAACAACCCAACAGCACCTAACAACGATAACAATTTATATTGACTCTTTGTTCCAAAAAAGATAATGTATAAAAATATGAAAACACTTAAAGTCCCATAAATTAAAACTAGGAACAAAAAAAATAAGAATAGAGATGCTAAATGAAATGAGGGATAAAGCAAAACCTATTTATTACAATTTTATTACTTGTCTGTTATGAAACACATAACTTACAGCTATTGAGACAATAGTTTTGAACATGTAAACAGGTGGCACATAACAACAACAAACAACAAGATATATATTTTGTAAAAATAAAGTATAGAATTACTAGAAACTTATAATAGACATTAAACCTATGTAGTTATACAAAGATGTAGAATTGTATCCTTAAATTGGTAATTTGAATTCCCACAAATTTTTTTATATAGATATTAAAATGGGAGCTTTAGTGGTAAGTGGGAGCTAAGGCATTTGACTGCTAACCAAAAAGCTGGCAGTTCAAACCCACCAGCCACTCCTCCGAAGGAAGATTGGGCAATCTGCTTCGGTATTTCATAATGGAGAGATTATTGTAAAGGATGGGTATAGTTATTATGTTTTGTTTTAGATGTGTGTGTGTGTGTGATAGCATAATTAATATTACTGAATTTATATATCTTGCATGGAGAAGTTTTATTGAGATCCAATTTGAAATAATTGATGTACTTGTATAGCTCTTGTCAAAGTCATAGAGTCTCCCGGCAGTTAAATAACACCAACTGGTGATTTTTTAGCAAGAAAAGTTGTAAAGATATGAAATTGTCTGTTTTTCTAGTTGGCTATGAGGACTAGTAATTTCCCTTTGCTTTTTCTAGGTGTCCTGAGAGTCTTAGGCCTGAAACAGTGAGGCCTTGTCTGCTTCCTTGTAGGAAGGACTGTATCGTGACCCCATATAGTGACTGGACAGCATGTCCCTCCTCATGTAAAGAAGGTATGGTCAGTAAAGTTCTGGAAAACACACTCTGTAGAACCTCCCAGTCCTTTTAGTTGAATAATGTTCATGATTCTTACACAGAGATAGGTAATTCTGGTTTGGTATAAATGTCATAAAACCTTAGTGTTGTCACCAAAAATAATAAAGCTTTAAAGTATCAAGCAAATAACTTATGCCAAAGACTGACTTACAACTTTACAGTATAGATAAAAGTTAAAGGATTATAGATTTTATAATATTATTAATTTATTTTTACAATAAATGTGAAAGAATAGTGGTCTTATATAATTCAAAAACAATGTATTTTGATCTTATCAATACACCTGGCTTCCAACAAACTTAATGACAAGAAATAGCCATGAGTCCAGGTCACCATAGATTTAATTATGAGTCCGTAAGAAAGGGAATGGGAGCTCTGGTAGCATAGTGACTAAGGCACTTGACTGCTAACTAGAAGGCTGGCAGTTCAAACCCACCAGCCACTCCTTGGAAAGAAGATGGGGCAATCTACTTCCGTAGAGATATTGCCTCGGAAACCCAAGGAGGGGTCGCTATGAGTCGGACTGACTCAACGGCACATAACAAAAACAAGAAAAAGGGAATAAAGGAAAGGGGAAGATGGCCAAATTGTTTCTCTACCAATACTTAACATGTCATGAGGCATTTGCAACAAAAAGCTTTGCTTCCAGATTGGTGTGGTTCGTTATTCACAAGTCCCTATAGGAATTCTGTCCATACCCTCCAGGACCAGGCTTTTCTCATGCTGCTGACAAAGGTATCCACATTCTCCAGGTGATTTATGCATCCACTGAGCATGTCTTCCCAGTGTCATGAATTACACGGCATCCTGTGCTTTATTTCACACTCCCAGCATACAGAGATTATTGTTTCTTGAATTCTCTTTATGCTTTTATTTTGTTTGTTACCTGACTCTAACTGAAAAAATTCAATTAGGAATCGACTTCTAGTTTAATAATAAAACAGTTACTTAGAATATCATAATTAAACACAAAGAAAGAAATAATTTTAAAAAAAGAAAAACTTGATTTAAGTATCTTTTAAGGCAGCTGAAGAATTTCTGAGAGTAAAGTGGTTGTAAGTACAAATATTTTAAAAAATTAAGGGCATTAAACTGACTAAAAGAGCAATATTGTAGTCTTGTCTTTTTCCCCAATGTTTTCTTCTTTCATCTCTCTATTTTCTTAAAAACTAACACCTGATGTCATTTGATTTGATCATAGTCAGCAACAGAAGCTATACTTTCTTACTGATACACATTTCTGGGGTAATTGTTGGTTATTTGTCACCACAGATTATCACAATGAAAAAAAATTATTCATTGCAGGGATTTCGTATGCTTACAAATATTCTTGACCTTTTTATATTTGATATTTTGTAGTATGACATAAGGTAATTTGTTAATACTTCCAAAACAGATACAATTACATTTGTAACCAAATGATTAATCACCTAACAATTTTAACATTTTTAAGTCAAATTTTTGAAATTGGGAAAACTTCAAGCTGTCCCTTTCTTTGGCTGTTTCCTTTTATTGAGTAAAGTACTTTAAACTTGACTTATAAAGTATTTCAAAAAACAAAAGAAAGAAAAGTTTCTGGAAATTGATTCTTATAATTACTAGAAAAATGAGTACTAAAGTAAAATTTTCTCAATTTTTATTCTTTGTTTGTTAATAATTTGGGATATTGGAATGTAGAAACTAGTTCTATAGCCAATGAATTTTATACTGTTAAGTTTCTGAAAATGCTTTTGTTATTTTTGTCATGGATTATATATATTTGGAGAGTAAAATAAGTAAATAATAGAGGTAACATTCATAAAAACACCATAATTGAAAATCAAATAAAATGAGTTTTAGTTAGATCTCTGATGATGATTTCTGCAGTACTAAGAGAGTGATTTGTTCTTATGTCCCAAAATTAATAAAATAAAAATAATTTTATGTGGCAAACAATGATAACTCATATAATACACTTTAAAATGTTTAGCTGGTAGATGAGAGAATAAATATCGATTGTCATATATATATATATATATATATGTATATATATATGTATATATATAAAATGAGTATCCATACTTCTATAAAAACCAAACTCACCACCTTCCAGTCAGCCCCAACTCATAACGACCCCTTCTTGGGTTTCCGAGGCAGTATCACTACGGAAGTTGATTGCCCAACCTTCCTTCCGAGGAGTGGTGATAACCGCCTCGGAAACCCAAGGAGGGGTCGCTAAACTCACTGCCTTTGAGTCGTTCCCAACTTATAGCCACTCCTCGTTGGGTTTCCGAGGAGGGCACTCCTCGGAAGGAAGGTTGGACGATCTACTTCCATAGTGATACTGCCTCAGAAACCCACGGAGGGGTCGCTATGAGTCGGAGATGGCTCCACGGCAGTGAGTTTGGTTTGGTTTGGTATCTCTGTGGAAGTGGATGCTCAATCTTCCTTCCGAGGAGTGGATGACGGGTTTGAACCGCCAGCCTTCTGGTTAGCAGTCAAATGTACTATAAATATATTTTATTTATTATACAATTATTTATTATATAAATATATAATATAACTATATATTTATATGAGGAGCTCTGGTGGCTTAGTGCCTTAGCATTTGACTGCTAACCAGAAGGCTGGCGGTTCAAACCCACCAGCCCCTTCTCGGAAGGAAGGTTGGGCAGCCTGCTTCCATAGTGATACTGCTTCGGAAAACCAAGGAGGAGTTGCTATGAGTCGGATCTGACTCCACGGCACTGCACAACAACAACAACAACATATATTTATATAACAGATAAATACTTATTGAATTATTCATTGATTTCTGTATGTAGTTAGTACATTGATAGTCCTATAGAGAAGATACAGTCCCTGTCTTCGAGGAATCTTTGGATCTTATTTAAAATATAGAACTTTTCTACATAAACTAGATAATGCAAGATTTAAATGCTTCATTAACAAGGTTAATGATAAAAGAGAAGGAACTATAAGAATTGGGAGAAGGGGAAAATCATTGTGGGAGCAAGTTTTAGGGAAAATCTTCCTGAAAAGGAGGTAGAAGAGATCTTTTTCAAAGAGGAATCACATAAAATGATTCCAAGTGCAGATCAGAGGCATCAGGAAAAACCTCTTATTTATTTATTTATTTTAACATGGGCAACCCCAAGATAAAGTGGAGATGAATTAGTCCAGTCAGCTCTGTGTTGTACTGAAGGTTGAAACTGGAAATTGATCTTGGGATGGAAAGGCTACCTAGAGAATCCCATCCTTGACACCAGAAATGTGAAAGAATTTCTAAGAATGGAAACAAAGTTAGAAACAATACTAGAGATTTATTACTTGATCAACGATTTACAGATTGGGGGACATGTAGCTAAAACTGTGTTTCAAAGAAATGTGGCAGCATTAAAGTTGATATAATCCAAGGGGAACAGTGAGAGTCCAGGATGTTCAGTTTCAGCTGGTTTTTCAGAGGTTCATTAAAAAATCCTTCCAAAACTTTTCTTCTCTGAAATATTCATTTTAGGAAAAGCCTTTAAGGACAATGAGAAAGATGTGTGGAGAAGAGTAGAGATCCAGCCCATTGGAACCCAAGGAGTATATAGGAAAGTCATGAGATGAACTTAAAAGAATGGAGTCAGGTTGTGGGAAAATAACTTGAATTTATTCTGATATAACAGTGCACACAATTTTTAGTTTTTGAACATAGGAATGAGAAAGGAGCTTCATGGTACAATGCAGTGAGTTGAATTAGCAGATCTACTTTGGAGACCAGTTTGGGTTATATAGCAATCAGGTGACTTTAGGCAGGACTCTTAAGCTCTCTAGGCCTTGGTTATAGCATCTATGAGTGATTGCAAGCCTCAAATTAGATAATATAATGCAAAATGCTCTATATTTTGTGAACTATGGTTCAGTTGAGATACTATTTTTTATCTAGTCTATAAGGATTCTAAACTCCCGTAGGCAAGGAACTGCACCCAACATACTTTCAGTATCTGGTAAATGTTTTAATTTGGCATGCTGAAAGCAGTCTTTTTGAGAAGATTAAGTATATATCAGTATGGAAAAGGTATTCTGTTCATAATGAAAGAAAACTAATAAAACTTTGTAACTGATCATTATTAATTGGGAATTACTGATAAATTTACTAATAATTATTTAAAAATACTTCTTGTGTAATTAAATATTGTAACACTATTTTAAGTGATCTTTTTTCCCTTTTTTTCTTGCATTCAACAAAGATTTCTTATGTAGCTACAGTATGCCAGGCACCATTCTAAATCTAAAGGAAACAACGGTAACAAGGAAACCAATGTTCACACTCTCAGGAAACTGACTTTCTTGTGGTGTGAGATAGACAAAACATCTCAATAATTGTTTTAATCTTTCAATGAGTGTTCAGGAAAATTAGTTACTGAGTATGAGGATCAGGGAAATAATGTAGAGGAATTTAGGGAAGAAAGAAAGATGTCCCATCATTTTTGGGAGTGCAAAAGTAGACAAACTAATAATATGCAGTAGAATTTCTAGGCAACATCAAGTGCCCATATAGCCAGATGCCAACATTTCTCCAACAATGTTCAACTGCCTTCATCCAGAAACACTGTAGGAAAATAATTGATTTCAATTAGAGTTCAAGTTTTTCCAGAAGAGTGAAAAAAAGGAAGGGGGAACAGAAAGCTAACGGTATTTGCAATGGAGTAAGTTGTAATAATAATAAAGGAGTAAAAAATCTAAATAAATCGAACTGACAGGGAAATGAGATCATGAAGTGGATAATAGATAGTGGAAAAGTGATAGGAAAAATGAATTAGCCATCTCCATTGAGGTTTCAGAGTTGCATGATCAGAAAGAAAGATGTTTGGAGATGAGAGTGTGCAACTACTAATGATAATAACATCAAAAAATGAACAGTAGAGTGACTCATTAATGTGAGATGCTAGGAAAGATCACTGGATGTAAGGCTTGCAGTAATTCAGTATCCAGTATGGTAGATAGATTAACCATGTGGATTCCAAAGGCACCAAAGGGGTGACAGGGATAGGAGTAGAAAGGATTACCATGATGGGCCTTCTAAACTTATTAATTTATGGAGAGTTGATAGATGACTGCTACAGGGTGGGTAGCTGATAGTAAAGTTAATAGCAAAAAGGAACTTCAAAGGAGCTGGGGATTTTTGAAGGTAAAGCAAGGAAAAACTGGAAAATAAGTGGCTGGGCAGAGCCAGCTTCCATTGGCAAACAACATATAGGACATTCTCCAACAAGAAATTGAAATGAAGAATGATATATTCCTATAGATGCAGTGGTACAAGGATTAGAAGAAGGAGACAAATAAGAAATTGAATTGGGTTATTCATGTAGATAGTGCTGTGAGGCTGAGGGTCCAAGTGATGGTGGCACACTTGGGGGGAGAGGATGCCTACTTTCTTATTGTGACTAATAGGCATATGAGGTGGAATAGGTTTAGTTGTTGGGAGAAGGTCGGTAACTGCTGTAAATTATAATACATGGGACTGTTAGGAAATTGTTCTTTCCTGCAGCTCCTGGAATGGTGACGGCCAAGAAGTTCAAC
The DNA here is from genome assembly GCF_000298275.1 of Orycteropus afer afer. Classification (NCBI taxonomy): domain Eukaryota; kingdom Metazoa; phylum Chordata; class Mammalia; order Tubulidentata; family Orycteropodidae; genus Orycteropus; species Orycteropus afer. The sequence continues at coordinate 2,774,852 of NW_006921706.1, forward strand.
AATGGCAACTGAGGAACCTGAGTTGCTGTTTTGGGAACAAGAGGCTTTTTGAAAGCAGGGGATATGTCTGGCTGGACACAGGACATCTCACTAGAAGGAAGAGGTCAACTCTGCTTGTTTGGCGGCTCTGTGTTGAGTCTCCTAGAGCAAAAGGCTTTCAGAAACCCTATGCCTAGGCACTCAGGCTTTGAAAGAATGAGTATAATTGTGCTTTGAGGGAATAAAACAGACTTTGCGTAATAGAGGGAGTGGCTATAGGATAACAGTGCGAAGATGCTCTGTGCTCCAGAAGCGTCTTCTGTCTTGCCTGTAGACTGCTCTAGCTGTGAACAAGGATACAATAGTGTTATAGAAAACCAGCCTTTGTTGTGAGAAAAATAAAGCAATGGCATGAGGTTAGCTTTTTCATTATTTGGTAAGAAATAGAATGATTCAAGCTTCATTGAAATTACACTGACTTCCAAATACAATTAAAAACTGCTAAACAAAGTTGAATGTTCAAGGAGAGATAAAAGCAATGGAAAATTAATTTAGGGATGGGTGATGCTTTTTCATTTCATTCTGCAGGTAAAGTCTAAATTGTGTGAGTTTTGAGTGTATTGAAATGCATAAAAGGTACCCTGGTTTAAAAACCTACTTTAAAGAGGTAAAATTACACTGTAGCATTATAGAAAGTAGAAAAGAATAGCTTAGGATTCCAGGAAGAACAAAAAAAAGCTCTATTTGAAATGTTATTCAGCTCTCTTTCAAGATATGTTTTGAAAAATCAATGGTGGTAAAGATTAGTATTGAGCAGAGAGTAGTTTAATCCTCAAACCAGTGTGCTTCTTAACTTTTTTCAAATTTTCATAAATTTTGACAAAGGGCATTTTAATAGAAATCATTTATGCATATAAATTATTTGTAACTCTAATCTTAAAAAATCAATGCTTTTTATTTAATACATTTGGTATCTCAAATCCTACTCACTCTTTCCCCCCTTCACTGTATTTATTGCTGTGAAAGCAAGGAAGAAATTGCAGTGTCATCTATTCTACCTTCTTGCCCTTAAGCAATATGACACTAGAATTACCCCAAAGATCTGAAAATTACCTCTACATTTTGCTTCTTGCATGAAACATTTCCCTTTCAATTTGCTATCAGTGTGATGCTCCACCCTGCCACTCATTCCATTTTCAGTTTAACAAATCTTGATAGTATTGTCTGCCCTTTAAATCTTTCCATCATGTGATTTTTCAGGTGAAATCTTGAATGTTTTAAGACACTCATGTTGTAACCCTCTGGGAGATTACATGCTCTCTGATCAGTGGCCTGTTATCACATTATTGTGTTCTGAGTGCATAATCCTTTTTCTGTATTCTTATCCTAGATAGGTATTTTTCAAGTATAAATACTACATGTGATTGCCTTTATTTTTCTTAAGCTTATTATTTACAGTGAAAAAAAATTACGTTTATTTTTTTCATTAATCCTCAATATACAGACTTAGTACCCATGTACTTACTACTATAAGGGAACAGATAAAAAAAGAAATAAAAGATGTTTCATAATCTGGTTGAGAAAATGAAAAGTAAATGTGTCTGTATGTTCAGCAGATATTTATTAAGCACTTACTACATGTCATGTACCATGGACTGCTAAAAGAACTAACAGATCTGTCCTGGAGGAAGTGCAGCCAGAATGCTCCTTGGAAGCAAGAATGGCCAGACTTTGTCTCACCTATTTTGGTCATGTTGTAAGAAGGGACCATTCCCTGGAGAAGGATGTCATGCTTGGTAGGGTGGAGGGTCGACGAAAGAGGGGGAGGCCTTCAACAAGATGGATTGACATGGTGGCTGTGATGATGGGCTCAAGTATAGCAGGGATTGTGGGGCTGGCGTGGGATCGGGCAGTGTTTCGTTCTGCTGTGCATGGGGTCGCTATGAGTTGGAAACGACTTGATGGCATTTAACAACAACAACATGTCAAACTTAATGCCAAAAATGAAAAAATTGAAGATTTTTACCAACTTCTGCAGTCTGAAATTGATCAAACATGCAATCAAGATGCATTGATAATTATTGATGATTGGAATGCAAATGTTGGAGAAGGATCAGTGGCTGGAAGACATGGCCTTGGTGATAGAAAGTACATAAGAGATACCATGATAGAATTTTGCAAGTTAATAATTTATTCATTGCTGATACTTTTAACAGCATAAATGGCGACTCTACAAGTGAATCCTCCAGTTGGAATATACAGGTATCAAAACAATTACATCTATGGAAAGCAATGATGGAAAAACCCAATATCATCAATCAGAACAAGGCCAGGGGCCAACTGCTAAATAGACTATTATTTGCTCATATTCAAGTTAAAGTTGAGTTGAAGAAAATTAAAATGGGTCCACAAGAACCGAAATACATCCCACCTGAATTTAGAAACCATCTAAGAATAGATCTGATGTCTTAGAAACTAATGACTGAAGATGAGACAAACTGAGTGATGGCATCAAGGACATCATACATAAAGAAAGCAAAAGGTCAGTAAAAAGACAACAAAGGAAGATGTGATAGTTGGAGCTGTGTGTCAACTTGGCTGGACCACAATTCTGAGTGGTTTAACCAGTTGTGATGTGGATTATTCCCATGATGAGATCAGACGTATATGTTCTGAGCAGTAAATAAATTGAAAAGGAGTTTCCCTAAGAGTGTGGCCTGTTTCCGATATATTTATGGACATCCTGGGAAAAAGAGACATTCTTCTGTGGATCGGTATCTTGTTGTGCTGCCTACAACTGTCCATGAGCGAACAATCCACCATTTAGCCTGGAGATCTTGGATTAGTCATTCACTGGACTCAACAGCTAGTATACTGCTTGCCAACCTTGAGCTCGTCAGCCCCTGCAGCTGCATGAGTCGAGAAAAGCCCCCGGCTTGACATTTGATCCAAGAACTTGGGACTTGCCAGCGTCTATAAGTGTGTGAGCCATTTTCCTAAGATAAATTTCTCTTTTTCTCTCTCTATATAAGGTTTACTGGTTTTGCTTCTTTAGAGAACCCAGCCCAACACAGAAGAGAAGACCAAAATGGATGTCAAAAGAGACTCTGAAACTTGCTCTTGAGCATAGAGTAGCTACAGCAAATGGAAGAAATGTTGAAATAAAAGAGATGAACAAAAAATTTCAAGAGCAGCTCAAGAACACAAAGTAAAGTGTAATGAAATGTGCAAAGACCTGGAGTTAGAAAACTAAAAGGGAAGAACATGCTCAGCATTTCTGTAGCTGAAGGAACTGAAGAAAAAATTCAATCCTTCAGTTGCAATAATGAAGGATTCTATGGGCAAAATATTGAATGACACAGGGAGCATCAAAGTAAGATGGAAAGAACACACAGAGTCACTGAAGAATTGGTTGATACTTAACCACTTCAGGAGGTAGCATATGATCAAGGACCAATGGTATTGAAAGAGAAAGTCCAAGCTGCACTAAAGGCATTGATGACAAACAAAGCTCCGGGAATTCATGGCCTACCAAGTGAAGTGTTTCAACAAAAAGATGCAGTGCTGTTAATATTCACTTATATATGCCAAGACATTTATAAGACAGCTCCTCCCCAACTAACTGAACAAAATCCATATTTGTGCCCATATAAAAGAAAGATGATCCATCAGAATGCAAAAAAAAAAAAATTGGACAATATCATTAGCATTGCATACAAGTAAAGCTTTGCTGTATATAATTCAAAAATATTTGCAGCAGTATATTGACAGGGAAGCTACCAGAAATTCAAACCAGTTTCAAAAGAAGATGTAGAATGAGAGATATCATTGCTGATGTCAGATGAATCTTCGTTGAAAGCAGAGAATACCAGAAATATGTTTACTTGTGCTTTATTAACTATGCAAAGGCATTAGAGTGTGTGAATCAAATTATGGATAATATCATGAAGAATGGGAATTCCAGAATACTTAGTTTCACTCATATGGAATCTTTTCAAAGACCAAGAGGCAAATAGAACAAGTACGTGCTGTGTGGTTTAAAATCCGGAAAGGTATGTGTCAGGTTTGTATCTTTTCACCATACTTATTCAGTCTGTCTGCTGAGTAAGTCACCCAAGAAGTTGCACTACATGAGGAAGAATACAGCATCAGAATTGGAGGAAGACTCATTAACAACCTGTAATATGCAGATGACGCAACCTTGCTTGCTAGAAGTGAAGAAGACTTGAAGCACTTAATGAAGAAATTCAAAGATTACATCCTTCAGTATAGATGGACACTGATTACTCCTCAATATAAAGAAAGAAAAAAAAAGCTCACAACTAGACCAATAAGCAACATCATGATCAATGGAGAATAGGTTGAGGTTGTAAAGTATTTCATTTTACTTTGATCCACAATTAACACCCATGGAAGCAGCAGTCAAGAAAACGAATGATATATTGCATGGGGCAAATCAGCTCTAAAAGACCTCTTTAAAGTGTTAAAGAACAAAGATGTCACTTTGAAGACTAAGGTACTCCTGACTCAAACCATGGTATTTTTCAATCACCTCATAATCATGTGAAAGCTGGACAGTGAATGAAGAGCTCTGCTGGTGTAGTACCTAAGGTATTTGATTGCTGACCAGAAGGCTGGCAATTTAAACCCACCAGCCACTCCTCGAAAGCAAGATTGGGCAATTTACTTCCATAGAGATACTGTCTCAGAAATGCAAGTAGGGGTCGCTATGAGTCAAATCAACTTGACAACAGTGAGTTTGGGTTTTCTTTTCTTTCTTTCTTTTTTTTTTTTTTTTTTTAAAGAACTGTTGCATTCACATTATGGTGTGGCAAAGAATATTGAATATACATACCATTGCCTTCCAGAAGAAGGAACAAATCTGTCTTGGAAGAAGTAATCAGAATGCTCCTTAGAAGCAAGGAAAGGTCTCACGTACTTTGGTCATGTTATCAGGAGGGGCCAGTATCTGGAGAAAGACATTGTGATTGGGAAAATAGAGGGTTAGCAAAAAAGAGGAAGACTTTCAATGAGATAGACTGACACAGTGACAGCAACAATGGGCTTAAACATGGCAACAATTGTGAGGATGGCACAGGACCAGGCAGTGTTTCATTTTATTGTATGTAGAGTCACTGACTCCAGTCAGCTTTGACTCAAAAGCACCTACCATGTGCAAGTAATGTTCTAGGTGCAAAAAACACAGAGGTAAATGGAAACTACATATTTAAATCAACCACATATAATAAATAGGCCATAAATACATACAGGAAACCATGAGAGTTGTAGAATTGCAACTTTGTCAGATTATTTTATTAGTAAGTATCCTTCTACTTCTAATTTTTATGTTTTCTATAGCTCTCCCTTTATTCTGTGCTTTATTCTAGGGGTCTACTGGCTGAGCACTGCAGTGCTGTTGTTTCTTTGAGTGCACTAGCAATTTCTTGGCTAGGACTTCAGATGAAAGCAGACCTCCAAGTGGGTAGAGACATGGTTGATACTTTGTGCTTAACCCCGTTAAACCTCTTCTCTGGGTGTTATAGCTTTGGAGTGTTCTGCTTTAATTAGGTCACAATCTCTATGCTGTGGGCTGCACAGATTAAGGAAATTGAACTTTTTATAAGGATAAATGAATTGCCATTGTGTTATCCATTGTGGAAGTGAAAATAATCTTCATAGCCTTATATATCAAGTACAACGCTGTACCGTTCTAGAAAGCACTAGAATGTTACAGAGTTATAAATTAGGTGACATTTTTGCTTGTAAGTCAATAAACAAAGTAGAATTGAGATAATAACTTTTGAGTTCTATTTCCCAAATTCTCTCCACCCATCAAGACAGTTGATATCTAAATAGTTAACTTGCAGTTACAAAATAGTAATTTGAAATGAAATTGTAAAATGAATAGAAATTAAAAAATGAAATTGATGGGAAATTTGCCATCTTAATAAATCTGTTTTTAATTCTGAAAAGACAAATTATATAATTATATATTTGCACTGTGAACATTAACTTAATGTTAATGACCCACGAGCTTCAGTCTATAAGGTTCCACTGAAATTTAATTCAATGTCCCATCCCATCCCTGGATTCCTTGGTCCCAATCTAAGTTCTGTTTCCTTTTTTCTCTGCAAGTTAACTAGGGGTGAAAACTGATTTCCTCTAAGAATTTTATGCACCTGGGAAACGAAGACCACTTTCTTTGTGTCCTTTTCCTCTCTTTTACTGTTAAAAAAAAAAAAAGCAAACAAACACACAGATCCCTCCTTTCCCAAATGCAAAACAAAGGATAAGAATAGTCATTTAGTTTATGTATATAAACTTTTAAAAGGGTTGAAGGCAGGTGATAAACAGAAAGCAAAATAAAAATAATAATAAAAAGTGGAAAAGAAAGATGCAGTAGAGGGAAGAAGAAGAGAAAAAAATTACCAGAAAATCAAAGTTCATCTAGTGGCTTTGAACCACTGACCTTCTAATTAACAGCAAAATGTCCTACCTATTACAACACTAGAGCTCCATAAAGTTAAAGAAAGCTCCTGCAGTTGAGAAGAAGATCCTGATTACCAGAGCAAAAAATAGAAGCACGGTTATCTCTGAATTATTGGAAGAATTTATCACCTGACTCGTAGAATAGGGTTCATTGCATAACATAGTAAATGTTAACTGTACCAGTACTTTTGTCAAAAATCTTATTGGCATTTCTTAGATCTCCCCTAAATAAATCATATTTAATATCTAAAAGTTTCAGATGGCATCCAAACTAGTATTGTTACAATAAAGAAATCCATGACTTTAATTCTTTGTTACCCCTTACCCATTACCTTATCATTCTAATCATCCACTAAAATGCAATAATTAATAATTCAAGTTTCCTCCACAATGGAAATAATTCAAAAGATTATATGTGAACCTTTAAATTGAGAAAAAACATACAAGATCATCTAATGCTATTAATCTCAAGCCTGGATTTTCATCACTATCGCCTGGCAAGCTTTTTAAAAGTCAGATTCCCCTTCCCATATCCAATCCAAAGATTTCGATTTAGTAGTTCTGGAAGAGGCCCCAAACTGTTTTTATTTATTTATTTATTTATTTTTACTTTTTTTTTTTTTAAGAGCTCTCCTATGTAATCGGATATTTAGGAATCGATAATCTGATCCAGCCTTCCTCCAACGCAGGAATCCTCTCTGAGTATTTTTGGGAGTTAGTTGCCCAAACCATGTTGTGAATTACTCCTACTTCATGAGACAGACTGTTCCATTTTTGGAAAGTTCTAACGTCAACTTGTATTTTCCCACTAACACATAACTTCATAAACGTTTGATTTCATATCTAATTAAACTTCAGTTATTAGGAGCTGCTATCCTCTTACACTTCTGTGCTTTTGTAGTCTGTGTATCAAATATTTAATGAACTTGTAAACGAATGTAAATGCATCAGGGAACTTCATTAAACTAATCCTTTAGGGAATCTTTTATAAGTGAAACTGTGCTATGTGGCTATTCATCCTTAAAATGTATATATTGTATTGGAACATATTTTATTAAAGTTGTCAGGTCTCATACATTATCTCTTTCTAATATTTAAAAAATTTGAACATTTTCATATCATAATACTGTCAAATTGATATAGTCATTGAAGATAAATCTTTATTGTTTTTATTGCTTTTTAATTTAATTTGGAGTGATTTACTTTTGGCAATTATTACTACTTTGAATGTTTATCTAAAAATCTGCCTCTAGGACACCACTTACATTTAATTATTAACAACACTGATGTTTATAGAATACTATCTGAACTGATGATCTTAGACTGTTTAACATGAATAATAAATGACTAGAATAATTTATGACTTATGCATTTCAAATTAAGTCAATAACAAAGAAATAAAATTTCATGTTAAAACATTGAACATGTCCTCCTAGGGAAGATTCATTACATGTGTATATTGAAGGGTGTGAGTCCCACATGGCTGGGTGAAACAGCAAGAATATAAACTTAAGGTAGAGGGAAATTAATTAATTAGATCTGTCATTTTTCTCAAGGAGAAAGAAACCTACAAAAGAGTGATTACTCTGTCCTACACATTAGGAAGGCTGTAGTCTCTGTTCTTCACATTTTAAAATATGAATTGATTAGGCTTGGAATACCAATATTCTTAGGAGAATTTAGTAAATAATTAGGCCAGATGAGGCCTCTCCCTCAGGGATGTCAAAGCACGTGTGTCTGAAGGCAATGAAGTTTCTTTACACAGGCTGGTATTTGGACATTCTTTTCTCAGTACAGAATAAAACCAGTTACCATTGAATCTGACTCATGATGACACAACATGTGTCACACTTAAACTGTGCTCCATGAGGTTTTTAGTGGCTTCGTAGATTGTCCAGCCTTCCTTCCGAGGAGTGGCAGGTGAGTTTGAACTGCCTTCTGGTTAGCAGTCAAATGCCTTAGGCCCTACACCACGAGAGCTCCTAAAGGTAGATTGTCAAATCCTTCTTCCAAGGCACCTCTTAGTGGACATAACCCTCCAATCTTTAGGTTAGCAGCCAAGTGTGCTAACTAATTACATCACACAGGGACTCCCAGTGCAGAATATTTAGGTTAAAAAGCTGCCTTGTTCCAGGTGACTCCGGAGTCAGGAAGCAGTCTCGGCATCGTGTCATCATTCAGCTGCCAGCCAATGGAGGCCGGGATTGTGTGGATCCTCTCTATGAAGAGAAGGCCTGTGAAGCCCCTCAAGTGTGTCAAAGCTACAGGTAACATAGTTAAAGGAAAAGCGTCCTGAGCAATGAGCTCATTGAATACTTCAAGTCCATATTCTTTTAGATGATGAGAAAAGAAAGGCAATGTGATCCACAGGTTTGGTGAAGGTTGAGATGTTTCTGGCTGTATCTGCCATCTCTTGCCTTTTTAGGAGAGCTACTTTGCCACTTAAATCATCTCCAAGGAAACAAATGCTTGTATAAATTGCCAAAGTGTATCATTAGCTCCAGTAGTTGGGGCAAATTTCTTATGTTGACATAAACTACAAGAAATACAGAAAAGTGGTTAAGAATAATGCAACACACACTGTAGAAGCAATTCTCTCTCACTGAAAGGACCGTCCTAAGCATTTCTCCCCGGGCTCCAAGGAGCACCAATTTCTCATAAATGCTGGCATTCTGGGTCATGAAATGACATCTTTATCTTAATGATGCTAATAAGATGTCTGTTCTGTTCCTTTTGTGGCCACTCCAAACAAAATAAAAGTTATTGAAGGTATATATCATGTTGATAATTTATTAGAGATGTTTTGCCTCATGGTTGTTAGTAGACAAAGTGTCTAATTGAATGAAACCTGATGTAGTATATAATTGCACTCCTGACAACAAATGAAATATTGTGGCAACAATTGATGGAATTTATAATTACAAAATAGTAATTTGAAACTGATGGCAAATTATAATCTTAATAAATCAGTCTTTGATTCTGAAATGACAAATAGTATAACTTATATTTAAATGTAAACATTGACAACTATTAGCCCAAATTAATTCATTTTGGGAATTTGTTTTTGAAAAGTGTAACATTATTGCCTTTTCTGAGTTATACCTACACTGTTAACCAAAGGAGCACTATACAATAACCAGTCTCATGACTTTAATGCAGTTCCATAACTTGAATACAAAATAAACAAGCCTTGTTTAAATAGGGGAACTCTGGTGGTGTAGTGCCTAAGGCATTTGACTGCTAACCAGAAGGCTGGTGGTTCAAACCTACAAACCAGTCCTCGGAAGGAAGGTTGGGCAATCTACTTCCATAGAGATACCACCTCAGAAACCCAAGGAGGGTTCGCTATGAGTGAATCGATTCAATAGCATTTCTGTTACTATCTGATACATTTCTTGGAAATCCTAATCATTAAAAAGGTAAAAGCCATCTGTAGAGTCCATTCCTATAGAATTTGACAATGACATTCTCTTGTCCTTGCTGCCACAGAAAGTACTTGTATCTTTAATGCTGCAATTTATGGTACCTTAATGAGCTCTGGTTATGTGATACCTTAAGGAGCTCTAGTAGTGCAATGTCTATGGCATTTGACTGCTAACCAGAAGGCTGGTGGTTCAAACCCACCAGCCACTCTGCAGAAGGAAGACTGGGCAATCTACTTCCATAAAGATTTACCTCCTTGGAAACCCAATGGGGGTCGCTAGGAGTCAGAATTAAGTCGATGGCAATGGTTTTGGTTCAGGAGCTCTGGTAGCATAGTGCCTAAGGCATTTGATTGCTAACTAGAAGCCTGCTGGTTCAAACCCACCAGCCACTCCTCAGAAGGAAGGTTGAGCAATCTACTTCCGTAGTGATACTGTCTCAGAAACCCAAGAGGGGTCGGTATGAATCAAGTCTGACTCTCAACAGAACATAACAACAATAACAACAACTTAAATATAGAGAAGTCTGAGCATTGTTGAATAATTCCATGTTTGCAGTGGTCAAAGTCATGTTTCCATGCCATTGTGTGTCTATGATTTGCCTGGCATTTTTGCCTTTTATCAGCTCTTGCTTTTTTCTCGTAGATGGAAGACTCACAAATGGCGCAGGTGCCAGTTAGTTCCCTGGAGCGTGCAACAGGGCAGCCCTGGAGTCCAGGAAGGCTGTGGTCCAGGTCGACAGGCAAGAGGTGAGAGGCTGCATCCACAGTTGATTTATTTTTCAGTCCTCCAACGTCACTAGCCTAACCATTTGCTTGATGAATTTCACACTGACGACATGCTTTGCAAACAGAGCACAGCAGGTATGAATCTGCTAACCCCCATTCTACAAAACACCAAAACACAGAAGCTTGTCTCTTTAAATCATGTCTTTGCTTCTTTGATGTTATCTCATAACTCCTCTGGTTGAATTCTTCCCTCATTTGTATTTGGCAGATAATCATACCAAGCTTTTGAGAGCATTATGACATAGATGATATATTGTAGTTTGTTTTTTGCTATATTTTTGGAGCAACATAATCCATAACATTTTGCTTGCTACCATAATAACTCCCTGACTTCTTTAAATATTATATATTTAATATAAATAATATAGTTGGTTAACCTTCCCAGAAGTTCCCTAACATTACTTGGCTAAATACAATTATGCTCGTATTGTTACTGATTTTCACTGGCAGGTTTATTTACTCAAAAATATGTCAACTGCAATCTGTCTGCGCTACAAGGTAACATGGAATCTTGCAGAAATGAATGTGGTGAAAATGTTTCAAGCTTGCTATAATTATTTACTGGATATAATAAGAACATTTAAATCTTTTGATGCATGTTGTTTATACATGAAGCTAATTGTCTTTAGAGAGTACATATTTTTACTCATATTGGCTTTTAATATATAGTTTCTGCTATATGTTTCTAATGTAATTTAATATGAAATTAAACATTTAATCATCTTTCTTTAATTAATAAAAAAAATTTGCTCCCTCATTTAATTTTAAAAATGGCCCCTCTTTTGTAAAGATCTTATATTTATAATCTTCATTTTAGAAGTCTTCATTTAAAACGTATGATTTTTTTAGCATTTTATTTTATATGCTCAAATTTTATTATGTATTCCCTACAATCAACTTCAAGTGAAAAAAAGAAGAAAAAAAAAAAAAGATCACTGCTTCTCTTTCTTTACAATTTTTGAAACTTAGGTGTACAAAATCTAAAATCATTGTCACTATTTCAAATCAGTCTTTGAGAAATTGAATGATAAGAGATGTCTTTGTCATGACTGCTAGTTTCTCTTTGAATCAAACATACATTTGTAAACATTTTGGTCCCTGCATAAGCATTTATAGTGAGAAACGGTATGATTTGGAATTAAGAAACATAAGTTATCATTTCTTTTATTTCAGTAATACATTCTGAAACTTGCTCATTCCTTTACCTCTCTGGTTCTCAAGTTATTTAAATTTAAAAAAAAAAAAAAAGTGCTGGACCAAATGATCTTTTAGGAGTATTCCAGTTTTTATATTTTATAACCTATGTAAAAAGCCTTTTTTGCACAATGGCTAAAGCACTTGGCTGCTAACTGACAAGTTGCTGGTTTGAACACACCAGCCTCTCTGTGGAGAAAGATGTGGCAGTTCGCCTCTATAAAGATGTACAGCTTAGGAAACTCTATGGAGCTTCTGTTCTGTCCTATAGGGTTGCCATGAGTCAGAACTGACTCAGTGCAAGATTTGGTTTTATAATTTATGTACAAATAATGCTCAGAAATGAAAATGTGAAGTGAAATTAGGTAAAAGAGACATTTTTTATAATCTACCACTGGAGGAAATCTGAGATATGGCAGAAGCAGCAAAAGTGTGAAAATAGCTTAAGTTCTCATAAACTGCTCATAACCTTGTTGGATTCCTCTCACTGAGCCCGAGAACATAAAGAGCCTTACAATGTGTGGGCCATATTAACTCTTCATCAAATGTTAATTTCTTTCCCTGACTGAAAGATCACGGCTCCAATGAATGGTGACATGTGTCATAAGAAGCATAAAAGCAGTATTATTAATATTAGCCTTTTGCGTTTTGACACATTAAAAGTAAACAGTGGCCGTCAAGTCAGTTCTGACTCATGGCAACCCTGTGTGTGTCAGAGTAAACCTGTAATCCAAAGAGTTTTCAATGGCTGATTCTTCAGAAATAATTTGCTGGGCCTTTCTTCTAAAATGCCTCTGTGTAGACTTTTACAACCTTTATAGTTTGCAGCTCTGTGCATTACCTGTTTGTACAACCCAGAGTACAAAAACTTTTCTTTCAGTGATTATTGGTAACCTTCTCTTTTCATAATGTGGAAGCCTCTGTTCAGCCTTTATCCCATGTGACCACTTTTTAGTATCTAATACTGTTATACACTTCTTTTATGAAAGAGTCTTCAACTTCCTCAGTGCTACTTTCTTCTGCCTCTGTAATTATTCCATTCTCAGAATTCTATACTTGTGCCTCTACTTCTGCATGTTTTTAAATAATTCTTTCAAATATTGGCAGACTCCTCAGACCGCTTACTCTATTTTGGAAATCGTACCCATTTTCAGGATATATGAGCAGAGAACATTACATTATCACAAGTAATTTTGAATAAATATACTCAGAAGGATCCCTTTAGCCTTTTTCTTTGTTGCCTTTGTGGGTTAACTTTTTTTTCCCCCTATATATCTCATGGAAGGAAGGTTGGGCAATCCTACTTCCGTAGTGATACTGCCTCGGAAACCCAAGGAGGGGTCGCTATGAGTCGGGGCCGACTCGACGGCACATAACAACAACAACAACAAATATATCTCATGTTTCTACAGAAATACCAAATGGGGAAAATTCAGAGTGTAGAAGTACCTAAGGCACTTGACTGCTCACCAGAAGGCTGGTGGTTCAAACCCACCAGCCACTCCTCGGAAGGAAGGTTGGGCAATCTACTTCCATAGTGATACCACCTCGGAAACCCAAGGAGGGGTCGCTATGAGTCGGGGACGACTCAACGGCACATAACAACAACAACAACCATGACAAAAGAGCAAAATGCTTTTCTTTGATGATCATAGCAGTTTTCAGACCTGTGCATGATTGACATGCCAAATTCTTGATATTTTCATCCTTGTCTTCGTCTGGCCAGAAACTTAAAAAATACTAACTTGTGGTGGGTTTTTTTTAATGATTAAAATAATTGCATAGCAAGGATTATCATCAAACAACAACTACCATAAAGAAGCTCCCACCTGTCCTCCCTAGTACATCTGACTTTCTCATTCCAATCACTCATTCATTTAGAAGACTATATGAAAAGATCCAAGCATTTCAGGGAAGGATGAAGTTGTTCAAGCCAGAGAGCTTACAGTGATTAAGAAAATGGAATCACTACTAGCATCACCCAACACCAAAACACCAAACCCACTACTATCAAGTTGACTCTGATTCATAGTGACCCCCTAGGGTTTCCAAGGCTGCAAATTTTTTTATGGGAGTAGAATGGCTCATCTTCTTCCCATGGAGCACCTGGTGGGTTTGAACTGCCTATGCCTTACCCACTGTGCCATCAGAGCTCCCTTGCATCACCTAACAACTAGGAATTAAAGATTGAAACTGACCAAATGCAAAAGCAATCACTTGAAGCAGAAGAGCATCTTAAGAAAGACCTAAAGGATGAAATGGTACTTGACTTGTATCTTAATATTAGAATAAGTATAAAGAAGAAAAAAAATACAAAAATAAGATCAATGCTATAATCTAAGCATTTGAGGTAAGAAAAGCAAAAACATTAAATGTGTTCACAAAAAAGTGGTAGATTGAAACCCTGAAGATATGAGCTAAAGCCTAGGGTGATTTGGGGGGAGGCATAAGTGTGAGGATCAACATTTTAGGGCTTGTTCGGTAAGTGGTAGGAGCAATGGCCTGATGACAGTGGTATTTCATCTGTCACCATGAACAGGATGATTTAGAGAGATCAGACACATAGGCCTGGGTGCCAGCTAGGAGACAGTAAAAGCAATGTGATGTTGGAGTAAGGGGTTCAGACTGGAACCACAGTAGAGGAAATAGGCAAAAATAAATGTTATTTTATATATATGACAAAGGAAAATGATTTTAGGATTTTTAGGACTGGTTCTTGTTGTGAGGTGCCATCGAGTCATCTCCGACTCACAGCAACCCTATACACAGCAGAATGAAGCGCTACCTGGTACTGTGCCAGCCTCATGATCCGTGCTGTACCTGAGCCCATCATTTCAGCCACTGTGTCAATCCATCTCATTGAGGGCTTTCTCCTTCTTCATTGAACCTCCACTTTACCAAGCAGGATATCTTTATCTAGGGAATGGTTCCTTCTGACAACATGCCCAAAGTAGGTGAGACAAAGTCTGACCATTCTCGCTTCCAAGGAGCCTTCCAACTGCGCTTCTTCCAGGACAGATTTGTTAGTCCTTTTAGCAGACCATGGTACTCTTAGCATTCTTCTCCAGCACCACAACTCAAAAGCATTAACTCTTCTTCAGTCTTCCTTATTCATTGTCCAGCTCTCACATGCATAAGAGGCAATTGAAAATACCATGGCTTGGGTTAGGCACACCTTAGTCTTCAAGGAGACATCTTTGCTCTTCAGCACTTGAAAGAGGTCTTTTGCAGAAGATTTGCCCAATGCAATACATCATCTGATGTCCTGACTGCTGCTTCCACTGGTGTTGATTATAGAACCAAATAATGAAGTCCTTGACGACTTCAATCTTTTCTCCATTTCTTGTGAAGTTGTTTATCGGACCAGTTGTGAGGATTTTTGTTTTCTTTATATTGAGGTGTAATCCATATCTTGATCAGTAAGTGCTTCAAGTCTTCCTCACTTTCAGCAAGCAAAAATGTGTTATCTGTGTATCACAGGTTGTTAATGAGTCTTCCTCCAATCCTGATGCCTCGTTCTTCTTCATATAATCCAGCTTCTTGAATTATTTGCTCAGCATGCAAGTTGAATAAGTATAGTGAAAGGATACAATCTTGATGCCCTCCCTTCTTGATTTTGAACCATGCAGTATCCCCTTGTTCTGTTCAAAAGACAGCCTCCTGATCTATGTACAGGTTCCTCATGAGCACAATCAAGTATTCCAGAATTCCCATTCTTCTCAATGTTATCCATAATTTGTTATGATCCACACAATCAAATGTTTTGCATAGTCAATAAAACATAAGTAAACATCTTTCTGGTATTCTTTGCTTTCAGCTAAGACCCATATAACATCAGCAATTTCCCTCATTCCACGTCCTCTTCTGAATCCAGCTTTCATTTCTGGAATCTCTCTGTCAGTGTACTACTGCAACCATTTTTTCATTATCTTCAGGAGTATTTTACTTGCATGCAATATTAATGATATTGTTCGATAATTTTCACATTCTGTGGGATCACCTTTCTTTGGAATGGTTACAGATATGGAAATCCTCCAGTCAGTTGGCCGGGTAGCTGTCTTCCAAATATCTTGGCATAGCCGAATGAGTGCCTCCAGGAAGGCATCCATTTGTTGAAACATCTCAGTGGGTATTTTGTCAATTACTGGAGCCTTGTTTTTTGCCTATTCTTTTAGTGCAGCTTCAACTTCTTCCTTTACTGTCATTGGTTCTTGATCATATACCACCTCCTGAAATGGATGAACATCGACTAGTTCTTTTTGGTACAGTGACTCTGTGTATTCCTTCCATCTTCCTTTGAAGTTTCCTGCATCATTCAATATTTTGCCCATAGAAACTTTCAATATTGCAACTCAAGGCTTGAATTTTTTCTTCAGTCCTTTCAGCTTGAGAAATGCCAAGCATGTTTTTCCCTTTTGGTTTTCTAACTCCAGGTTCTTGCACATTTCATTATAGTAATTGGTTTTGTCTGCTCGAGTTGCTCTTTGAAATCTTCTGTTCAGCTCTTTTATCTTGTCATTTCTTCTATTTGCTTTAGCTACTCTCCACTCAAGGGCAAGTTTCTAAGTCTCTTCTGACATCCATTTTGGTCTTTTCTTCCTTTCTTATCTTTTTAATGATCTTTTGCTTTCTTCATGGATGATGTTCTTGATGTCATCTCACAATTCCCTTGGTTTTTGGTCAATGTTGTTCAGTGCATCAAATCTATTCTTTAAATGGTTTCTAAATTCAGGAAGGATATTATCAAGGTCATATTTTGGCTCTTGTGGACTTGTTTTAATTGTCTTCAACTTCATCTTGAACATGCATATGAGTAGTTGATGGTCTGTTCCACAGTCAGCCCCTGGCCTTGTTTTGGCCAAAGATATTGAACTTCTCCATCACCACAGATGTAGTCAATCTGATTCCTGTCTATTCCATCTGGTGAAATCCACATGTATAGCCATCACTTATGTTGTTGAAAAAAAAGGTATTTGCAATGATGAAGTCACTGGTCTTGCAAAATTCTATCATGTGATGTTGTTGTTGTTGTTATGTGCCATTGAGTCAGACCCAACTCATAACGACCACTCCTTGGGTTTCTGAGGCAGTATCACTATGGAAATAAATTGACCAATCTTCCTTCGGGGGAATGACTGGTGGCTTTTAACCACCAGCCTTCTGGTTAGCAGTCAAGTGCTTTAGGCACTATAGAATTATTATTATTATTATTATTATTATTATTATTATTATTATATTATTTGCTTCTATGACCAAGGCCATATTTTCCAACTACTGGTAACTTTTCTTTGTTTCCAACTTTTGTATTCCAGTCACCAGTGATAAAAAACACATCTTGATTGTGTGTGTAGTCAATTTCACACTGGAGAAGTTGATAGAAATCTTCAATTTCCTTATCTTTGGCTTTGGTGGTTGGTGCATAGATTTGAATAATAGCAGTATTAACTGGTCTTCCTGGTAAGCATATGGATGATATCCTATCACTGCCAGCGTTGTACTTCAGGACAGATCTTGAAACAGTCTTTGTGACAATGAATGCCATACCATTCCTCTTCAATTTGTCATTCCTGGTACTGTAGATCGTATAGTTGTCTGATTCAAAATAGCCAAAACCCATCCATTTCAGCTCACTAATTCCTAGGAGATCGATCATTATGTGTTCCATTTCATTTTTGACAACTTTTAATTTTCCTAGATTCATACTTCATATGTTCCATGTTCCAATTATTAATGGATGTTTGCATCTGCTTCTACTCCTTGGGAGTTGTACCACATCAGCCAACGGAAGTCCCGAAAGCTTTACTCTATCCACGTCGTTAAGGTTGTCTCTACTCTGTGGAGGCAGCTCTTACCCAGTCAGCTCTTCCCCAGTCATATTCTGAGTGCCTTCCAACCTGACGGGTTCATCTTCCGGCACTATATCAGACAGTGTTTCAGTACTATTCATGACGTTTTCCACTAATATATCAAACAGTGTTTCACTGCTATTCATAAGATTTTCACTGGCCAATTCTTTAAGAAGTGGATAGCCTCTTCCTTCATCCGAATCTGTCTTAGCCCAGAAGCTCTGCTGAAACCTGTCCACTATGGATAACCCTGCTGGCATTTTGCAAACAATTTGTGGCATAGTTTCCAGCCTCACAGCAACACATAAGGTACCACAGGACAACAAACTGACAGACAAGTTGTTGTTGTTGTTATGTTGTTATGTACCGTCGAGTCGGCCCCGACTCATAGTGACCCTCCTTGGGTTTCCGAGGCAGTATCACTATGAAAGTAGATTGCCCTATCTTCCTTCCGAGGAGTGGCTGGTGGATTTGAACCACCAGCCTTCTGGTTAGCAGTCAAGTGCTTTAGCCACTATGCTACCAGAGCTCCTTAGTTTCCCTTAATTGTTCCTAAACCCTCTGCCCCCACCGGCCTTAAAATAGAATTGCCTGCAAGTGAAAGCAGCCCCCAAGCCCCAGGGCCACCTACTTCAGGCCCTGGCCTTAAAATAGAGCTGCCCCCAAGCAAAAAGCAGCCACTGAGCTGGGTGCCTGCCCCCCTTGGGCCCTGGTCTTAAACCGGAATTGCCCCCAAGCAAAAAGCAGCCCTGAGCCCCAGGCCCGCCTACCTTGGGCCCCAGCCTTAAAATAGAGCCCCTTCCAAGTGAAAAGCAGCCCCTGAGCCCCATGCCCATCTACCTCAGGCCCTGGACTTAAAATAGAGCTGCCTCCAAGCTAAAAGCTGCCCCCAAGCCCTGGCCCTCCCTACGATGGACCCCGGCCTTAGGACTTAGTGACAGACAATGGAAGGAGTTATAGAAATAAAGAGTCCAATATGATCATCTGACTCTTTAATTCCAATATTTTCTGTTTAATTATTGAGAAGATAGTTGTAATATAAGTCAGAATAGTTGTGATATTGGTGAAGATCCTTAGGCCTGAAAGCAGAACTAAATTTTGAAAGTATGTTTTATATATTTTGTGTTTGAGGTGATGGCAGGGTAGCCAAGTAGAAATACTCAAGTATGCATTTGGAAATACAGAAATATAGCTGTAGGAATGGCTTATGGCTGCACATACAAATTTGAGGAAGTCATTGGAGAAGATAACATCTCAAAAATATATTGTACATGCAAAGAAAAGTGGCTAGTATATTTTACCAGCAATTTGTTTTTATCTCATTAATTTTTTTTTTTTTTTGCATTTCTAGAGTCTTTAAACATTCATTTTAGCCTAAAGAACTTAACTTAAATGTTATTAGCTGTAAATTACTATTTCCTTATTTGCATTGGAAACAATATTGTATGAATGACAAAATGGGATTGCTAAATTTACTATTCTATAGTTCTAAATCTACTCCCAAGTGATACCATCTCAGAAATCCAAGGAGGGGTTGCTATGAGTCAGGTCCAACTCGCCAGCATATAACAACAACAACATAGTTCTAAAGCCAGAAATGTTTATCGTACAGCTTTTATCAAATTGTCTAGACCAGGATTTGTAATTGATGGCCTATGGGCCAATCTCAGCCTGAAGCCTGTTCTTGTAATTAAAATTTTATTGGGACATACTGCCTCGGAAACCCAAGGAGGGGTCACTATGAGTCTGATCCAACTCAAAGGCAGTGAGTGAGTTTATGACTGCTTACATGCTGTAAGGCAGAGCTGAGTAGTTGCAACAGAGACAGTACAACACACAAAGCCAAAAATATTTACCTCTGGTATAAGCTAAAGTCATGTAATAAATTATGTAGTTGAAGTTACTAATAATACTGAATACTCATTACCCATAGGATTAGAAAATCCTTAAAGTTTATCTCATCATTTGGGAAGTAGTTTCCAAATTCAGTTCAGTAAAAAAGAAGCTATTTTAGAGTTATGAGAGTTGCGGACTTTCAAGGCTATTAACAGTAGTAAATATTTGCCTTCATAATGAAATTTAGCTTTCTTATTTACAAATAAAATTTTAATGAAGGGAACTTTATAAATAAAAAAAAAAGAAAGAGCTAAAGATAAAACCAGATAATACATGGAACATGAAAGACA
Source organism: Orycteropus afer afer (assembly GCF_000298275.1). Classification (NCBI taxonomy): domain Eukaryota; kingdom Metazoa; phylum Chordata; class Mammalia; order Tubulidentata; family Orycteropodidae; genus Orycteropus; species Orycteropus afer. Next base: position 2,794,756 of record NW_006921706.1, read on the forward strand.
GGAGAAAAATATATTCTGGGTCCCCATCATTCCCCTGTCTAGAGGATGATAAATCATACTCCAAAACTGAACAATTTCCTAAACATCCATAAAGGAAAGAGATTGTACCTCATATGATGTATACCACTGAGAATAACACTTACAAGGTCACCTGTTATGATTCAGTTTTTCTCAAATGACTTGAACCTTCCACATTAGTGGATAAACATTAATACTTAATTCTGTTTTACTGCTTTACAACCCAAGCATCCTAAGTCTTCTCTTATCTTATAACCTACAGCTACTTTTAACCACTTTTTAACCACTTGTTAACAATGAAGTGGTCATTATAGACAGCTGTTCATCTTTACTATGTATATTGTTAATACTATAATTGTTCCAGTTGTATATCTGTGGTAACTTATATTTCAAGGATTTGAGAAGCAATTATGTTCCCAAGGTCCCTTTTACAAGTAATAAATTATGGCTATTTATAATCTCAACACTGACCCACAATAGTTAAGCAAATTAATGAGAATCATCCTTATCCAGAAATGGTTTTGAATAACACACAAGTAAGGAGTATTGGAAGAGTGTACTCCAATCAAGGAAATCCAATATTGACAAAAATCTCCATTCTGTAAATTTCAAAACTGCATGAAAACACTTTCTGATCTATTACTGTAGAACACAGAATGCTTGAAGAGAAAGTTGATATGCTCCTGATATTTGAAAAGTATATATGAATATGTGTTTATATGTAACCCACTTTCAATTTGAAAGCAAAAAGGCAGTAATGGTGAATGATTTGTATCGATCCTTCTCAGAATCACTGATAATTTTTAACCACTCCTCTCTAAACTGGATTAGCTACTCTTCCATATACAGCATATTTTATTTAAGTCTATCATGTGTTTTTGTAGAAACATTAGAAATCTTTTGTAAAGTTAATGTTTAAAGCTTGTTTTTAATGGTGAAAAATCAGTATCCTTACATAAAATTCCTCTCCCAGTATACAGAGTGGTATCTTTATTCATTTCTAGCTTACTCAGAAAACTGTGAAAACAGTTCTGAAAACCGAAAATCTAATTCAAACTTCCTGAATATCATCCAATACAGTTTACTCCTTGATAAAACAAATATTTATGGAATACATGCTATATGTTTGACATTGCCTACATGGTACTACTGGGCTCAGCCTGGAGAGAGAATGGAAACATATAGTGAGTAGTTTCAGTTTATTTCTTATGGTAGGACATATACTATATTTCAGGTTTCATAATTCAATTTTCATGGCATATTGTCACATTAGCTGTGTGTATACACAATAAGCACTAAAGAATTTGGGGAGAAGAAAAGGTGTGGCTCCTGACTGGACATAATGGAAGAGGAAATGTCATTTTAAAACAGGATGATCCAAGCAAAAAGACAAGAAGTAAAATCTATGTTTGGGAAAGAGCATTGGCCACATTAGCTAACGTCCTATGAGGGCCAAGCTGGAGGGTCTTGAATACCAAAAGGAAAAGGAGGACAGATTTTTTCAATAGAAAATTAGAAACACTCAAGGATTTTAGCAGGATTTTGTGTGTCATGAATAGTGTGTGCTAGGAAAATTTTATCTAAAGTATAAAGATTAAAAAGAGGAGAGAGCTCTTGAAGAAGGTACTAACAGGATTATGCAACTTTAAAACTTGAATCATTCTTCAATCTCATATGTTAATTTTAGAAGGCCTTGGAAATAGGCATTTTTTTTCCTATAGCATTCTCAATAAAAGAGAAATCAAAATTCTGTCCACATTCTATTTAGTTTTTAGGTAAACAGGTTGTATTTGGCTCATATTATTTAAGTCACTTGTTTATAAACTTTTAATAGCATTTTAACCACTACTGTCTAGTTCCCATTTCTACAGTTTGGATAGTGTTTAGAAGATTAAAACATCAATTGATTGGTGATTTATCATTGAATTCTAGCCATAGTAGCCAAAGAGAGAGAGTTACCATTACATTTGATTAAAAATAAAATGCTCAACATAATCAGTGTTAGACCATTTACTTTTTTTTTCCCCCATGACTGTCCAGGAGGTAATGTCAGTCACTGATACTTAAAATATATTTTTTCCAGTATTTATTACTTTGTGACACATTTATACCAAGAGTGTGATGCACAATTGGCATGAATTAGATGCAGAGATTTTAGAAAAATTACTTGCAATTTTTTCTTGTTCAATCTTCATGCTCACCATGCCATCTCCTGCCAAGTCTACCTTCTATAGATTAGATTAAACTAGGATTAATAGTCCCAAGATCAACCCTGCCTATTAGCCTACTCCCCAACCAATCTGCATCCTTGCCTACAAAAGAAGTCCCATTGTAAGTTTCACCTGTGCCTAAAATGCAACATTAGTCTATGTGGAAGGCACCGGGATTTGAATGTCTTCTCAAATCTAGACCACAGAAAAGAGAAAACTTCAATATTTCTAACATTGCAAGGACCCTTCTAGCCCTTAGAGTCCTCACACTGTATCACTTACTGGTTAAATACGTAACAATAAAAGGAAGTTATAAAAAATTTTTTTAAAAAGTTCTAATTCTCCTACCAAAAATAAATGTAAGTAATTTGTGGAATGTGAGGTAAAAATATTTAACTATATTTTATGCTGTTATTTTTTGTGAAAAAAAGTGCTTAAATTAAGTGATTTCAGTCTCCTGTGATGCCTTTTGCACCACCCTTTTGCTTAGAACTTTGGCCCAGTTGGTTCTTTTTAAAAGATTGCATTTTAGAGGCATTACTGAGGGTAGGCTCAGAATGAGATAGCTGTACCAGAGAAAGAAAACAAGAATGGCAGTAGAAAAGAACAGGAAAAAACAGAGAAAGGAATTTATACTAAAGAAATTTTAGAAAGATGGGATTTTTAAAAATCTTCTCTTTGCTCATGTGTTTATTAGTTGTCACCCAATATTTTATACCTTTCATTTATATAAACCATAATTTTAATATTCTGAATGCTTTATGTTCTCAATTTAAATGCTTTCTTCTAATTTCTTATGAATATTATCATCCTAGTTGATATGGAGGTTAAGGTTTCATTATCTATTTCTTCAAGAGTCCTGATATGTCATGCTTTTAGCATTTGTTGTTTTTTT